>NC_089598.1:35663082-35979864 GCF_019320115.1 Miscanthus floridulus
CGAAACTGCAGGCCACCTTTACTCCCGGGTGGGAAGCAGTTTCGTGGCCCGCCAAAAAAACCCTTTACTCCCGGTGCGTGTTACCAACCGGGAGTAAAGGTACCTTTACTCCCGATTGGTAACACGCACCGGGAGTAAAGGGTTTTTACTCTCGGTTGGTGGCTGGCACCGGGAGTAATTCTCTCTGATATATAACCTCCAGCGCCTGGCGTAGATCGATCCGCTCATCTTCTTCCTCGTCGAACACCGCCGCCCTCTTCTTCCTCGCGCCGCGTCCGTTCGCCTTCCGTGACACCGACGCCGCCCTCTTCTTCCTCGTGCGGCCTCCACCGCGCGCGCCCGTGCCCCTCCTCCGCGCGCGCCCACGGCCCTCCACCGCGCCCTCCTCCATGCCCGAGGCCCTCCACCGCGCGTTGCCCCACCGCGCCCGAGGCCCTCCATACTGCCGAGCTCGATCGAGGTGATATATTCGTCGATCTCTTTGTACATTCGTCCGAGCCCTCCACTGCCGAGTTATAGATCACGTCGAAAACTACAACTTTGGTGTAAGCCATGTCAACGCTCGAGGTCGATTGAAAATTCCAAATTTTGAATCATAAAATCTAGGAACTAAAAATGGATATTTGGAACTCTAAATGATTTTAAATAAAAAACATATCTTAACGCAAGTTTTGAATATTTGGATATTATATGGATAAATTAGCAAGTTTAATTAGAGTGTCAAAAACTGCATTTTATGGTACAAAAATACATTTTAAGATCACTGGGACCTGAACTCATGACAAGTTTAATTAAGGACCACCAATGAAATTACTTTAGAAATTAATTAGATCGATGTAAATCCATGGCTTGTATAATAAACACGCTATATATTATTTGTAAATCCTGGTCAAATAGGAACTCAATTTTGATACCCAGTTTGTAAACTAAGCGTTTTTTAGTTTATCAAAAATATCACATGTGATGATGTTAGCAGTTTTGGTTGGACTTGCATGCATGGCTACAGACAAATGAAGGAAAACTTCAATGTTTCTTCATTTGTGAACTTTGAATATACAGATATAATATATTAATGTTGCTAAAGTAATATGAGCATTACATATTTTTTTTCGGGAAGACTATCTTCAAACTTCATATCATAGCATCAGAGATCGCCTGTAGAAGAAGAAAATAAATTCTTATCATTTCGGAAATAGTAATGGTTATATGAGCAATAAGACACATATACTTACATTTCATAATAACTTATACTTACATTATTAACATAGAATTTTCTCATATGATGAATGACTACATGGTTCACATGGTACATAGGATCACAACATCACGCACCGACACCGCCCCGGCCCGCCTCACGTCATCGTCGTCAGCACACCGGCCACCGCGTCGACACATATATATACGTCATTTGTATTCATATGCATTTCGTCCATGCATTTCTATGTATACGGCGGAGCACCGCCGCCCTCGTTCACCCATGTGTACAGACATATATACGGCGGAGTGGAGCACCGCCACTCTTGTCACACCGCCCTTTCTCGTGGCCTAGTTGATCAACATTCGTATTATCGTTATCGTTAATGCTAAACAATCACACCAGGGCGAACCGCGCTGTTGATGTCACCGACGTGGGTCGCCCTAGTCACCGACGCAATTTGCCCTCGGCCGTTTATGTATAGCCCTAATTCGCCCTAGTACCGACGTAGTTCGTCCTAGTGTGGTGAATTGCGTCCGTGACCGAGGGGCAAGATTTAATAATGCATATTGTTCGTAGATTTTACGCATGTAATAAGCAAAGATTTGACGTACTATATGTTGGTTTTGTTTTTTGAAGCTAGATGGCCGACCCGAGAAATATGGATGAGGAGGAGTTGATGATGAATTTGATCAACACTGGCACTCAAGTTGCCGGCGATGATGGTGCTAAAAATAACATGCAAGAGGATGCAGATGACAGGAGTTAGTACTTAGCTCTTGAACAAAATGAGCAACAACATATTGGCCAAGTATATATTTTTTATTATTAGCTATATATATTATCATATGTCTTATGTGTGCTCATGACATTAAAAATAATATTTATGTTTTGTAGCCCTCTGGATCGACATCAACAACTACAACGAAGAGTAAAAATGTTCGAGGTCCCAAAAAGCCATTGGAGGGTCGCTTCATCATCTCGGAGTTCAATGTGGATACAGGAGAATCGGGGGGCCGAATAAAATGAAATTTGTGCACCACTGTGGTTACCTTGTACGGGACCGGCTCCCGATTAGTACCCGTGAATGGAAGAAGAAGACTAATGCTCCTCATATCAATTTTGTCTCCGATCGTGACAAGGCGTTAATTTGGAATGATGTCTTGGTACATTTCACGCTCCAAACAGATGGTTATGATGATATAATAGATGGTGATGAATTGAAGGAGCGAGTTAGGGATTGGGCAATGAAGAAGATGGCCACCCAGTTTCAGACTTGGAAGAAACACCTATACACGATGTATGTCAAGAAGAACATAGCACCAGATTTTACTGTCCCAGACCCGATCTCAAAGCAGAGGCTCTATTGGGATGAGTTTGTACAGTACAAGACTTTGGAAGAGGGTGTGAGTCGGGTGATAAAGAACCAACGTAATGCCCAACAGAAGACATACCACCATACCTTGGGATCAGGTGGCTACCCGACTGCCATTAAGAAGTGGAACAAAATGGAAGCAGACCTTCTTGCCAAGGGTATCAGACCAGAATCACTCGAGTGGGGAGAACGTGCAAAGAATTGGTTTTTCGGTCATGGGGGAACACTAGACCAGGAGACAGGGAAGTGCGTTTATGGCGCAAGACTGCAAGAAGCAGCAGAAAGATTGTTTTATGCTCAGAGAGCTACTGCTAGTGGTGCGTTCAGGCCCAACAGAGAGAAGGATGAGCTGACATACGCCATCGGGACTATTGAACATGGTGGCCGAACTAGAGGCAAAGGAAGTATCTCGTGGGAGCATGGATTCCCTCAGGACAGACCTTCCTACAGAAGTCGCCAGAGAAAGAAGGAAGAAGAGGCACAACGGCTCCAGAGGTTGGAGGAAGCGGTGCGTGAAGCACAGGAGCGGGAAAAAAACCTTGAAGCGAGAATGCAGGAGGAAATCAGAAGGCAAGTGCAAATAGCAGTGAGTACAAGTAAGCAGGCATCAGAGCCAAGAATCAACATTAGCCAATCTGTTTAGTTGAAAAGCAGCTGCGCTTCCACGAAGATACCAAATCAAGGGGACATAGGACTGCGCTTCCCTATGGATGACGTCACTGAACCTTGTACAACGTGTGAGCTACACATTCCGAAGGAGAATTCCACAATCAAGGTGGCTATCGGTCTTGTTAATCCTATCGACCGAACCAAGACACCAAGGATTAATGGGAATATAATCCAAGAAGGATCTGCTACCATCTCGGTAGATAAAGCTAAAAAAGGTTTTAGTGATTTGCCTCTTGACATTTCTGGAGGTGATGGCGAGAAGACTCTAGGAGAAGCGAAGAAGATATTCATTCTATGGCACAAGCGCTACATCATCATTCCAGGGATGTCGGCTCCACCTCCTCCTGAACTACCTCACCATAGGTACGTGCGGATGAAAACACTACATCATTAATTTGTATTGGCTTAAATAATTAATAATCTGCTCATAATAATATGTCATTCCTTTTTTTTGTAGCAGATCCTCTCCCAACCTAAATCCAATTGTTCAATCGCCAGATCATCATAGTGCTCTGTACGATGACATTGTGTTGGAAGACGAGGCTGCATCCACACCATCTCCAAGGAGGTCTCCAACGTTGCAGCCGCCACCTCCAAGGAGGTCTCCAATGCCGCTGCCAACACCTCCAAGGAGGTCTCCAACGCCTCCCCTGCCCCCGCCTACCAAGAAGCCTAGCAAGAGGCCAGCCCCTCAAACGAAGAACTAGTCCCCGCCTGCAAAGAAAGCCACCATGAAACCAAGGGTTATTCCCAAAATAATATCTGAAGAGAAGGAAGAAGGAACTGATGCATATAAAAAAGACATGTCTAGATTCTATGACAAACTTAAAATGAATCAAGAAGCAAGGAGAAACCCGGAGAAACCATACTTCTTCGTAGCTCCAGATATTCTAAGAAAAAAGGTGACTTCTTACCAGCAACAACAGCGGGAATCTCGTAAGCCGTCCAAATCAACGTTATCAGACTATGACCGCACTCTCACCAAGTCAATTGAGGCGGCACAGAAAAAGAAGCGGGCAGGGAAAGGAGTTGCCCAACTCAGACAACAAGCGCACCAATCAATCCCCCCGCTAGTTGTTGGTAATGAATATGGTTCGAATTTAGGATTAATGCATCAGGCAAACATACCTCTGGATGTCGATTTGGATCACCTTGGTGAATTTCTTGATGAGACTGGTCTCGACCTTTACCAGATGTTTGGTGATGGAAACATTGAGAGTGCGGCGGAGGTTGATATTTGGAAGAAAAAATTTGTACTAGGCCAGAGTCTATACAACCCTCAAGCCTTATCTGATCTGGGGACGCAAATGTACCTACTAAACAAGTGGTACATGCAGGCGTCTACCAGTGGAGACTTCTGCGTTGGTGTCAGAATTAGAGACGAACATTGGTTCCGTGGCGATGATGTTATGTATGTTGACTTTGCAGAATTTCATCAACTATGCCACCTGACCTTTCTGGACAAAGTTATCATTAGCTGCTATTGCTTGTAAGTAATAATTCTTTCGATCTATTATTAAACTCATCATATGTGTGTATATGCATATAAATTATCCTAACAAGTACTATATATATGCAGATTTACAATGACAGAGCTCAGAAAGGAAGGCTGCAATGAAATTGGTTTTGTTGATCCCCATATAGTATTCAAAGACCCAATTACTCCAAAGACTAATTGGAAGTCTGAGTCAGAGAGTAACCTCATGAACTTCTTAGTGAACCAACGTCACAAGAAGGATATACTCTTTCCCTATAACTTCAAGTGAGTGTTAATCATATCGATCATAGCCTTAATGGCTCATATGTTGATTCTAGTTAATTAATGAGTGTTATGCGTTATATCCTATAAACACATGCAGCAATCACTGGATATTGATGGACATCGATCTGGTGAAAAGTCACTTGATAATCTATGACTCGATGAGAAAACCACAACAAGACTACCAAGATATGATAGATATTATCTAGAGGTAATTTCAGGATCTCTAGCAACTATATATACACACAAACATGATGATTAACTATATCTGATGACGTGGCAAATTTTTTATTGGGCAGTGTTTGGAAAACCTTTATTGAGAAGCAACACATGGAAAAATGCAAAGCGCCACTGAATGTAATCCCTTTGAAAGTAAGTCCCCTGAATCGTATCATCTTTATTAATTAAACATATAGCTTTCATCGGATCACCAGATTGGATGACAAATCTTTTTCTCGTAAAGTGGTGTCTGAGGCAGGAATAGGGGAACAACTACTGTGGTTACTATGTTTGCAAGTTTATCAAGGTGCTCTCCCAAAGAACTCCTACAGAGAGACTCAAAGTACGTTAAAAATACACTATATATTCATTTAATTATTATTATTGATTGTGTTACTATGTCTTTATATATATATGTACATATATTAATTTATTTTCCTTTAATTCAAACCTATAGACTCGATGGTTGGAGGAAAAGGTCATATGGCAAGACCAAATCAAAGCAATTCAAGAATCTATAGCCGGATTTTTTAATGAGCAGGTCATCGATTCCAAGGGCGAGTTCTACTTCGACCCAACACTGCCATTGAAGCCAAGCTAAAGGATGAGAGGAAACTTGTTATGTCACAACAACTATAATGCAATCTTTTATAATATATGCACATGAAATAATATAATGTAAAATACACATATGCATGCATGCATGTAAATATATATATATATATATATATATATATATATATATATATATATATATATATATATATTTCTATGCTTGAATTGTGTGATTTAATACGTTCATTGTGCTTGAACCGAAACATACTATATGCGCATATAAATGTATAATTAGCAGCGTACAATACGACTTCGAAAACCTATTTTAAAAAGAAAACAAAAAAATGAAAAGAAAAGGAAAAAGAAAAAAACCTTTAGTCTCGGTTCGTATTATCAACCGGGACTAAAGGTGCCGGCCATCGTGGCATGTCAGGAGGCACCTTTAGTCCCGGTTGGTGTTACCCACCGGGACTAAAGGTCCTCCTTTAGTCTCGGTTCTTGACCCGGGACTAAAGGACCCCCCTTTAGTCCCGGATGCTTGCTCCCGGGTGGGGAACCGGGACTAGAGGGGGTTCTCCACCGGGAGTAAAGCTCGGTTCTCTACCAGTGAATCATCGGTTGGATTCTCAAACTTGTTTAACATTATTATCCCCGTCTCTAAACTTACAAATCACCCGTTTATGCACTCGAACTTATTCAGTTATGTTATCTCGGTCCCTGAACGTACAAATCATCTATTTAGATCCTTAATCTATGTTCAGGTCTTAAAATCAGTCTAGACTCGTGTCCGCATGTAAGGAAATCTCTACGGGTTCCAATGGTCGTACCACCCAATGCAAAGCCTTCAACTGCGCCACCAGCCTCAGCCATTGGTTCCGAGTCGTGAGAGAAGAGAACGAGCTAAGGGGATAGAGAGGATGGAGAAGGCATATGGAGCTGGCATGTATACCCCCATATGTTAGCATACTGCATCAGCATACGGGCACGAGTCTAGACTGACTCTAAGACCCGAACATAGATTGAAGATCTAGACAGGCGATTTGCGATTTAGGGATTGGGATGACACAACTTTATAAGTTTGATGATCTAAATTAATGGACGACTTGCAAGTTTAGTACCTGGGATGACACAACCGAATAAGTTTAAGAGCATAAACAACCGATTTACGAGTTTAGGGACCGGAATAATATAAGAGAACAAGTTGGATCTAAATGGACGATTGAAGTTTGAGGACTGAAATGACACGACAGAACAAGTTTGACTTTGCTCTTAGACTGCAAATATAAGAGCAAGAATATAGACAGGCTTACTTACTATAAGTACAAACTCATCGAACAAATTTATGGTTCTTCGTTCAGTTTGAGATTTATTGCCTGTACAAACACTACGCGGTATTAGATACACAAAGCTAGCTTCTGCTAGCCTGATATATACTGAATCTGTGCGAATTCATCAATACGGAAGAATAATGTTAATATTTGATCTTAAGCCCGCGAAAGATCATCTCCATCGTCATTGGCGACCATGGACGGGCGGGTACCGGATGTAGGATGCATCTCCATGGCGACAAGGCCCTTCTCCTTCTGCATCTCCTGGTAACGCTCCTCCGCCTCGGGCATGTCCGCCATGATGGCCTTGAGGCGCAGGTTCATTTCGTCGAGGCGCTCGTAGACAGCGTCGTTGGTGAACATGCCCTCGCACACCTTGCAGATAGTGTCCCAACTCTCCACCAGCGGCAGGAAGATGATCACCGCCGACCCGACCGTGCCCCACGCAATCGCGATGACAGCCCACAGCGTGAAGTAGCCGGCGCTGTACCTCCCCGCCGGCAGCGACAGCACGGGCCACACCACCGCGATCACGGCCGTGAACGCCACGCCCCACTTAATGATCCACCGCTTCGCGTGCACCAGCCGCTCCTCCTTGAGCTCCTCCGCCAGGTCGCTGTCGGCGGCGACGCTCTCCACCGTGGTGATCTGCCGGCTGCTCTCCCAGTCGTAGTGCTGCGGCCACGCCAGGCTGCAGGCCGCGTGCACCGCCCCGCCCACCAGGATGGACACCAGGTTCCCCGCCAGCATCGGCGCGTTCCGGCCGGTGCTGTCCAGGTCCACGCGCCCGTACTGCACCTTGGCGACCGAGAGCCAGACGGTGACGCCGAGGACGCAGCCGGTGACGGCGCCGAGGATGGCACCTAAGGCATTGGCCTTTCTCCACAGCAGCAACAGCGCGATGGGGATGACGGCGGAGCCGATGATGACGCCCATGGCCAGGTACATCCATCCGAGGGAGACGCCCACGAGATTGAGGATGACGGCCAGGACACCCATGAGGCAACCGAAGGCGAGGATGACGGCCCTGGACACGCGGAGGATCTGCTCACCTGAGGCGTCCGGGTTGATGTACGTCCTGTAGATGTCGTAGGTGCAGAGGGAGGAGACGGCCACCAGCTCGGCCGAGCCGGCCGATGTTACAGCCATGAAGAGCATGGTGAGGAGCAGGACGGAGCCGGACTTGCCCATGAGCGCGGTGGCAGTGGCGGGCGGGACGAGCCCCTTGGCCGCCTCGGCTGCCGTGATGGGGAGGTCCAGGGCGAGCGCGCCGAGACCCAGCGAGGTGGCCAGCGAGAAGGGCACCGCGAACCATACCAGCCCACCCAGCAGGTACCCCTTGTGCGTAGACGACGGACGGGCAGCGATCGCGCTCATCCAGTAGCCCTGCACCGCGAGCATGACATTACACAAATGGAATTGATTCGTACATACCATATCCTGATTCCTGAATGTATGTAGATTAGGCTTACGTTGTCGACGAAGACGGTGCCAAAATTGCCGACGATGTTGATGATGCCGAAGACGAGGCCTCCGGAGCTGAGCATGGTGAGGTAGGAGCCCTTGAAGTTGCCGTGCACGGGGCCGCATGCCTGGTCCGAGTGCGAGAGCGGGGCGGAGCAGTCCCGCGCCGCGCTAGCCACGGCGGTGAGGTGGTGGTGCACCACCCGGGGGCTGCCGAGCTGGTGGCTGGAGGTGTAGACGAGGAAGACGAAGACGACGAGCACGACGTGCACGACGACGGAGTGGATGTAGCTGGCGAGGAAAGTGGCCTTGAGCCCGCCCGCGAGCGTGTACACGACGACGCCGAGCGGGATGAGGAAGCTGGCAGCGTAGACGTTGATGCCCGTAAGCGCGTTCGCCACGGCGGAGCCGCCGAGCAGCAGCATGGCCGTGACGATGACGTTGGTCATGAGGCAGAACACCAGGAACACAGCGTGCGCCGCTCCGCCCCACCGCGCGCGAACAATCTCGCAGACGGTGTGCGCGTTGGGCGCTTTGCGCTTGATCTCGATGGCCATGACTCCGAACAGGAGCACCTGGATGGTGGCGCCGCTAGCGTACCAGAAAGGGCCGCTCACGCCGTACTGCCACGCCACGTTCGAGCTCTGCAGGATTGTTGCCGCCCATGTCCACTGCTCGATTGGATGCGAGATCGGTTGATCCATTCCATACATTCATTAGCTAATTCCAACTGCTAGTATATATGCGATTGAAACTGAAGACAGACAAATCAAGGGAAATGAGCAAGTGTCAGTGAATTGAGTATGTACCTGGGAGACGATGACGCTGGCGATGAGGCCGGTCTTGACACTCCGTCCAGCCGTGTTGAACCACTCCGAGGTGTGCTGTGATCCCACGTACCGCTTCTCTAGCCACACCTGCAGCAGCACTGGGTTATAATCCGAAAAAAATTAGGTGAGGACCGTCCCTACCAGGACGTGGTGTGGACTGTTTGACTGATATGTTGAGCACTGGCTAGCATGCCACTCGTATATGGATTAATTTTCCTTCGAATTCAAATAATTTAGGATCTTCTTTTCTTTCCCCTTATTTCTATAACAAATGGGGCCCTGGATGGAACACATTAATTAGAAAAGAAAGACACACTCACAGAAATTCTTCTGTGAGGTTGAGGGCATGTTTGGATGAGTTTTAGATTCTTAAAAACTAGTTTTTGCATTTAGTTTCTAAAATCTGTATTCTGAGCAAAAACTAGTGGGGTGTTTGGATTCCCCCGTTTTTAAGAATCTGGCTTTATTTATTGCTCATAGGATCATAAAAACTATCAAAAGCTGGGTACCAACAGCTTCTTGGTTTTTAAGAATATGACAAAACTGACACAAGAAACTAGACAAAAACTAGTCTGTTTGAATCGTACCTAGTTTTTAAAAACCAGATTCTTTAAAAACTAGTGGGATCCAAATTCTGAACCTCATCTTAGAAATTCTACAAATTCATATGGAAAAAAAATTCTCCCATAAGAATCTAATGAGTTTCAAAGGATCGATCCTTTATCCAAAGTCAAATCGGCTCTTAAAACTTCATGAGTGACCGTTTGCGGTCTGGGACAATATGAAACATGTTGGTCATTCTTCTAGAATACTACTATTAACATTTTACCATGATCAAATATTTGTCTTATAAAGCAAGTATAAAAAGGTGTACAAGTACTGATGCCATACGAGTTAGAGTAGCGTGTCCAAACAAGATGCAGAGTTTGATCCCAAAACAAATCGTCTCGCAAAAAAAAAAAATCCTCAAACAAATTGGAATATGAATGTTTTCATGGTCCGCCACTCTTGTGCCCGTACGAGTTAGCAGGCATGATGCAAAGTCTGATTGCAAAACGAATTGAAATGCATGACACAACCATTAAATGAATCTCCAAGTCTCTCATACCTGTACGAGTAGGTACATCTACGCATATCGCATAGGACTAAGTTCAGTTGTAAGATATATTAGAATGCAAGACATGATCGTTAAATAGTTAAGCCGCTAGTCATCTATATAATCGAGCAAAGTTTTTAAATTCCGTTGTAAGATAAATTAGAATGCATGACATGATCGTTAAAATCTTTAAGCCGCTAGTCGTCATCAATATAATTGAGCAAAGTTGTAAGTTCCATTGCGATGTACGGATACATTTGCTATTATATCAAAAGTACTAGTTACACAAATAAGGAAAGGAATTCCGTGCGTCAATTATATTTTTTCTGTAACTCTCGAAAGGGACACGCGACAAGGACAAACGCAATTTATGTACGATATTTTAGCTTCCGTTCTCACAAAGTCAAACTTTGACTAAATCTCTTAAGCATAGTTGGTGCATGGTGCTTATGCATATATCATATCACAGTGACTGTTGCGGAAAGAAAAACCAACTTGACTTAAGAAAACGAAAAATAATCCAAAGTCAAATCGGGCGCACATGCAACTTGGCGTGTTATTCAATTCCACACAGGCATGATCCTGCCCATATTTGGTAAAACGGAATCAGGCCACACAGAATCATTCTATTTCTTGCGATGCGAGTCGTCAACTGTTCATTTTCTAAGCTCAAACTGCAAAGACGCCTTATATAGTAGTGTATTACAGTTGGTTTCATGCATACATGAATCTTCGTTGCATTTCCGACAATTTAGAATTTTTCGTGCAAATTTATGCTCTTGTTGACATAGTTTTCTTTTTTTTTTTTAAATAAAAAAAAGTTACCACCACACCAATCATGCAAGCTAGCAATGGTCGTAAGGTCGTTGTGTGTGCAATGCGATGCGATGCGCACGCCAAACAGCACTAGAGAAAAATCATCAAGCGAGGGAGTCACGCACGCGATCGAGACACTCGTCAGTGGGGACGGACAAAGTGAATTACCAGGAAGGAGGTGAAGAGCGCGAAGAAGGCGCCGAAGCCGAGGACGACGGCGTACCCGACGGCCTGCGCCAGCACCGGCTTCCCGCCAAAGAAGCTGCCGTCGCGGCTGCAGACGCCGTCCACCACCGAGTAGTACTCCCCGCCGAACCCCAGCCCCGGCGGAGGGCATGCCCCGGCGCCGGCGCCGGCGCCGCCAGCGGCCATCGTCGATCTGTGGTGTGTGGGAATGAACACATAGCTACGAAAACCGGCGAGAACGAACAGGCCGCAGTTCGAGGGTAAGGTACCTCGATCAGGTCCGCCCGCGGCGAGGAGATCGGCGGCGGAGACTTTGAAACCTGAAGATCGGCGGCGGAGACTCCAAACGAAGCAGACAACGGACGGACCGTCCGTCGTATATAATAAGGGACACAAAAGCCCGCGGGAATCTTTGACTTGGTTGGTAGGTACTGTATTCTGCTGAGCTGTTGTTTCTGCTTCTGCGGAGAGAAAACGGGAGCGAGCGAGACGTGGCTCCGTTCGTTTCGCTCAAAAGGGAAGCTGATAGAACTATTTGCTGATTCGTCGCGAGGAAAAAAATACTATTTTTTTATAGAAATAGTAGGACTCGAACAGGGCCCGGTTGGTTCCGAGTTGTTTTGTTCAGGGAACGGGAACCCGTGACCCGTGGGATAGGCCGGCGCACGAATCGTAATGCACCTGCGCTCTCTCCTGACCACCTGTTGTTCGTTCCGCTCTGGTCCGCTCCTCTCTCTCTTCCCCCCGTCACGCGATTACCCGGAGAGCTGCAGCAGGAGAGGGAGCACGCAGATGAGTCCGGCGGCCATGCATGCCTAGCTCCGCGAAGTCGGTCGTCCGTCGTCGGACGTCGGGAGAGCCCGCCGCCGTCCGCCGAGCTGTGGGAGTTGGGGAGGAGCCGGATTTGGGTGTTGACAGGGAGCCTATCTTCGCGGACGTGTCGCTCTTGCGCCTTGCGCGTCCTGGCGTGGGGGCCAGCCCGATAGGCTCCGTGCATTCGCCAGAGTGTTGATCACCTGCGCCGCACAGCCCACCGGGATGCGCTCTTTCCTTTATTGGGCTGTAGAGGTTAGGCCTTCAACGGGCTGTTGCAAAATTTCAACTCACGACAGTCCTACACAGGATTCTTGCAGCCCAAAAGCAACGGCCTCTCCTCTTTATTATTGATATTCTTTTTTATGAATCTCTGGGTCCATGTCCATATGTACCATCACTAAAGAAAGGATGAACGCTGCAGCTAAACCAAAAGCATTAAAGATATGTCATGACGTAAGCTAAATCTATGTGCCTGCTTTATTTGAAGTTCATTATTTATTGATGTATATAGTGACGTAATCGTATTTAGAACCCTCGAGACTTTTGTAACAAAACAAAGATCTTATCAGCTCTTTCTTTGATTACTGTAGTGTCACCTAGCAATGCATGGAGCGAGCGCGGTTAACTCTAGCTCGACTGTCTTCACGAGCCAAGTTCCTACCTTTTGTAACCAGCCTAGTCACCGACGATTTGCATGGAGATGGAAACAAGCTTTACCGGTTTAAAAAACCAAAACCTACCAGTTCGAGGCACCGTCGCCGGAGTTGACCAGCCACGGGCCACGCCCACAGGCAAACGGGGCCCACATAAATAGACACAAGAACTCGAGGAAAACGCCACTGCACCCAATGACATCGCTGGCCCAGCGGGCCCGCGTGTCGGTGGAGAGCGCACCACGAAGGCAAGTAGGCAACAAGCCGGCGGTTGATCGCCCCCGTGACAGTGGGCCGTGCGCCCGCCAGCCGGAAACCGCCTCCACATTAAAAGCGCTGGCGCGACGCGACGCGCCCGCTCTCGGCTCTCCACCACAACACAACCCCGGACACCGCCGCACCCGATCGCCATGGACGCTGCCGGCGGAGGCGCCGCCGTGGTAGTGGGCGGCCTCGAC
This sequence comes from Miscanthus floridulus, assembly GCF_019320115.1. Classification (NCBI taxonomy): domain Eukaryota; kingdom Viridiplantae; phylum Streptophyta; class Magnoliopsida; order Poales; family Poaceae; genus Miscanthus; species Miscanthus floridulus. Next base: position 35,676,502 of record NC_089598.1, read on the forward strand.
GACGCGGACGCCGCCTTCTTCTCCCGCCGCGGGCACCGCTGCTGCGGCTGCTTCTGGGCGGCGCCGCCGTGGGCCTCGTCGTCGTCCCCGCAAGCGCGGCGCGGGAGCGGGGGCGCCGACGAGGAGTGGTGGCACGGCGTCGGGGAAGAAGGGGGAAGCGGAGCAGCGTCAGGCAGGAGGCGTCGGTGGTGGCGGCGCGGGGTGGACGCGCTGATGAAGGTGCGGGAGTGGTCGGAGCTGGTGGCCGGCCCGCGGTGGAAGACCTTCATCCGCCGGTTCCGTTTCCGCCGCAGCAGCGGCCCGCGCCACGGGGCCAACAACGGCGGCGGGGGCGGCAAACTCAACTACGACCCGCTCAGCTACGCGCTCAACTTCGACGACGGACACGGAGCAGGCGGCTGCGGCAGCCCCGGCAAGGGCGGCGACTACCGCGACTTCTCCGCGCGCTTCGTCGCGCTCGCGCCGCCGCCTGGGTCGTCGGCCAGGTCGTCCATGGACCTCGGCGGCCGCGACGCGCACACGCCGCCACTGTTCCTTCACCACCACCCGCACTCCCCACGCCCGCCTGCTACGGCCGCCGCGAGGGGATGATGACCTCCCGCTGACATCGACTCAGCGGTCAGCACCGGCGTCGGCTGGGTGTTTTGTAATTAATGGGGCGGCGGTGGAGGCGATAAGGCAGGGGAGGAGAGGAGGCCGTCGCTTTCGTCTCCCTCGCCGCCCGGTTCTTCTTGCTTTTCGCTTGTGGATGGTGTCGATAGGGAGATCCTTATTTATTTTCATTTTTTTTTGTCTTTTTGCATGTAATTTTTGTAAAATATAGAATGCTATGATGTTCCTATATCGTCCAAAGTTGTCATTATAGATAGCCATGGAAAATGATCATTCTTGGAGGAACAGAGGAGAGACGAGCACACTCATTTGTTTGTTATCGTCTGTTCTGGACAACTTCATCGATATGTCATCACACCGCAGTGGTGCGTCAGTTTTGCTGTCGTGGTATGCTTTTGTAAATGCCAGTTTTTATGCCCCATCTGCATCTGAAAGGCCCTTTGAACCTTTGCTGAACAATGCCAGAATTGACCCGTTTCATGCAAAGCAAAATTCCACTGCATTTGGCCATTTTCTATGTTCTTAGCAGTGAGGCTACAGCTGGGGCGGAGTAGGCGAGTAGCCGCTCCCTGCCTCTGGTAACAGTACCACTGGTGAATCTGGGCATCGGCGCGGGCGACACGGTTCGTGCAATCGCATCTCGGATGCCAGGAGCCCATGATCTCACACGACGGTGTGAATCTCTGGATCCGATCACCGATCAGTGGTCAGGACCGACCTCTGCTAAATGCCGAACAAGTGCCGACCTCGCCGCCCGTTAGGCGAGTGGATCGCGAGTGTGTTCGGTCTAAAACAAACTCGGTAACAGTTTACATCCATGTGCGACCCCCGGATTCGGTCTTGGTCTTCGTCTCCGTCTCCGGCAGCGCCCCCCAGCGGCGATCATGGCCCAAGCTCTGTGCCAATTCCACGACGTTCTAATTCTACCATGTAGCTACTAGTAGAGACGAAACGAGCGAATGACGTGTCCACAGCTGTCTCTATCTATGCTCGACAGATCAATAGGATCGCAGAGCATAATTTCAATGATTCAGCGAACGACGCAACTGAAGAATCGAATCCGAGACAGGTAATATTCGGGCTCCTGATGTTAACATCGGACCAATCTGGTCCCCTTGCTTCATTTCATGAACGAGATCATTAGAATACGTTGTCCTTTAAGTTTGAGAAGTTACCGAGATCAACATTGCAAGAATGCGTTGTAAAAAAAAACAAAAACATTGCAAGAATTTGGACGGTGTCTACTTCCAGCCCAGGGACGTCGCACGCCTGTTTTCTTTCATTTTATTTTATTTAATTTATAATAAACGTAACGCTCGGACGAGAAATATATATATTTTTTAGAAATATACTTAGTTTAAACCAACAGTCGGGAGATAATTCTACAGCTGTACCCGAGTAAGGCTATAAAAAAAAACAGTCGGGAGATAGTTTGTCAGCTAGTAGTATAAAATAACATCTGTTGAGGCAACAGCTTTGAGCCATCAAGATCTCACGGATCTAAATTCACTCAAAGAAGACTAATAATAAATAATTCTTTCTTTCACTGCTGGATTTAGGCGCTTTGCCGAGTGCCTAATGCACTCGGCAAAGGCTACTTTACCCTCGGCAAAGCTTTTGCCGAGTGTAGCACTCGGTAAAGAGCCTGGCACTCGGCAAAGTCTTTGCCGAGTGCAATCTCAGGATTCGGCAAAGAAAAGTGACCGTCACGGCGCCGGTTCCGTTAGCACATGCTTAGCGCCCTGCCGGGGAGGCATTTGACAAAGATTTTTTTTAATAATTTCTTTGCCGAGTGCCCTGCCAGGTCGGCACTCGGCAAAGATTTTTTTTATTTTTTTCATAATTTCTTTGCCGAGTGTCCTATCAGGGCAACACTCGGCCTTGCCAAGTGCCCTGGCCCTGGCATTCGGCAAAGAGGCTAATTTTTTTTATTCTATATTCACAAACACAGCATATAAGAGATATATATAACATCTGTGACATCACAAACACAATATAGCACATATATATCACATCCATCTCATCACAAAGATAATACCACATATATATCACATGTCGATCACACAATATCTCACATACACAACATCACAAGCATAATAGGTTCAATATCCATCGAAACAAGTCGATAGTCGATCATAGTGCATCACATGTCCATCAAAACTAAGTGCCTGGTGAAGGAAAAATGTCGTCGCCTGCTTGCGCCTGAGATGGGTTATTCGAACCCGCCGACGGAGGCTGCATAAAGGACAAGAGATTGCATCTGTTAGAGTGGTCATCTAATGAAAGCACTAGTCGAAGCAATTTGGTTTCATACTCACAGGACTAGCTATAACTGGCGGCGGCGGTGGAGCGAACTGCGGCACAGCTACACCGTGCATTTGCCCAAAGTTCTGCAGGAACGTCGTAATCTCCGCTAGCTGCTTGGCCTGCCTTTCCCGCTCGGCCTGCTCGGTCCTCGCTGCCAGGTCCCGCAGCTCCTGAGCCATCCTCTCGTTCTCGGCCTATAACATTTCAATTAAATATTTCAATAATGCAAAGGTAACTAAGTTATTTAAAGATCAATGTACGAAGAGTTAAACGGGACTAACCTGGAGTGCGTCGACCCGCTGCTGTGAAGGGGACGGCCGTTGGCGTATGGCCGAGCCTCCGCTCGGGGTCTGTGTGGGAGAGGGAGGGAATCTCGCTGGGCTCGAGAGTGCCATCGCCAATCCAGTACCGCCCATGCTTCTTACCTTGTCCGAGCCTCATGACCATCGTCCCATCGATGTCGTCGGTGCTCGGATCCCAGTCTGGCCCATGGACCGACATTGCCTCCGATGCGTATGAACTGATGTGGGTGTGGACGCTCGGGTTGCTGTAGGACTCGGGCGGGTCATCCGGGGTGAAGGTGACAGCGGACGTCGCCTTACCCTTGTGGGTCAGACCATATGCCATGAAATTGGAGATGAACTGGCCACCATGTGACGCCGACTACGAGAAAGACAACAAGATGATTAGAAAAAACATGCAGAATGGAGCGTCAGAATACTAAAAATTCACGTACCCATGCTTGCTTGTACGCGCCGAGGCTACGGCTGCCTTGATGGTGTGTGGGGCCTGTCGCTGCCATACGCCGTTGCTGCCCCACCTCGTGGTCCTGGATATAACCCTCCGTGAACCACCTTTCCATGATCATCACCCAGAAGTCCCGATACGACTCGCACCACCATGGAATCATCTACATGTCATAAAGAATTTGAGATGTAAGAAGACCAAATTAAAGCTACTTAATCTCAAAATGAATTAGTATTATTCTTCTTCATTTACCTCAAGGTACTATTCCCGGGTCAGCGTCCTCTGTCTTGCCTGTGTCTTGGTGATCTTCTCACCAAGGTGCATGGCGTAGTACTTGACGATGCAAGTGAGGCACTCCTCGTAGTGCATGTCGGTGATTCGTTTCCTGGCACTTTTCACCATCACCTTCTCCACCCTATCCTCCTGTCCCTCTTCACATCTGAAAAAAGTCTACAGACAGACACAATGTATCAATTCATTATGTCAAAAAAAGTCAAATGAATGCGATGTATTGATCAAAGTTGTGCGAGCGAGATTTACCCAGAACTCTCTCCTCACCCGCTCCTGCTTATCTCCACATGCGTCGGGGGCATCTTTGTAGTGGTCCTACGATTTGGCCGGCTCAGTGTTCCCCTTGTATGTGACAATACTGGGGTAAAAGTGCCTGCACACAAGACCCAGGATGTGGTTGGGGTTGCGTGAGTCACCAGGCGACACGACCAGCCAGTGCCTGCATAAGTCATTAACAAACATTATTAGTTTCTCTAACAATTTTCAATAGGTTATATGAAGTAGTTGTGATAAAATCTAAAGTTACTTACCTATCCCCCCGGGGGCGGATCACTGGGCGTAGGGGAAGAAGCGGAGGCCTAGGGAGTTTCGAGGGACCTCGCAAGTAGATCCTAGCCACAGCAGAGGAGTCCGAACCAGCTGTGCCTCCAGCCTCGCCGCCCTGCTGTGCCTCATCTCCCTCATCGTCCGTCTACCGAACTAGCTCCTCCTTGTCCGAGGAGTCCGGGGTACGGCGCTCATCCTCCGGCACGTCACACGGCCTGACTAGAGGAGGCCAGCCCCTCCTGCTGCCGCTACCGCTATCACTGCTCCTGGCCCTCTGCCTCCTCCCGTCCGATGACCCCTCTTCTGCATCCGGATCTGCATCGCGTGCCCTCATGAACCTCGAGTTCATGTTCCTTGGCCCACGACTGCCCGCCATCTTTGTTCAATCACCTGCAATTAAAAAGAAACAAACAAGACATATTAGTACATGTGTTAAAAATAGATGCTAAATAAATAAACAAAACACGATTACAAAATAACATAGTATTACATGTATTAGAAGTAATCATCATTATTGGGATTATCTGGATCATATGTCTCGTCATCACTATCAAAATTGTCCAAATAAACAACACTGCCCGAAGGTTCAATGTTGCCTTCATCGTCATCATCTAAACTGTGCTTGGTGAATGTCATCTACCATGTCTGCTACCCCGGCATCAGCATCGAAAGCCTCGACGCGTGGTCTCACCACCTCCTCTCTCATACGATCGGCTTCACCATGGTGGACCCACCGGGTGTAGTTCAGTGTAAACCCATTCTTGTGTAGATGTATACCCATGACTTCCTGGTTTTGCATTCTACTATTACCACACTTGCTGCAGGAACACAAAGCCATTTTTGAGTATCTAGCGGCCTTGCCAAATGCACGCTTCAAGAAACGATCGGTCTTGTTCATCCATTCAATGCTAGCATCACCCTGACTTGTCCGGCCTGTGTACATCCACTGACGGTCCTCCATCCTCTAGCATATATAACATCTCCATAGGTGACCATCAATTGCATCTACGCGGTGTCTCTACTCTCTAATAGGTAAGGATAGGTCTTAATCCCACCCGCGGATGCGTAGATGAGGTTAGTTTCCATACTCCGCTCCTATCCCAGACAGAATTTCGGCAGCACCTCCCCACTGTTCTCCCGATACACATCCTGTAAGGGAGAGTGTGTATCTAGAGAACAACAGGGGTGATGTTGAAACACTGTCTTGGACCGAAGCGGACCATGGAAACTAACCCATCTACGCATCCGCGGGCTGTCCAAAAAACGTGGACAATCCGAAACAGATACGGTCATAGATATACAAAGATCTGCATACCTCCAAAGATATCTCTTTCGGACGGGAGATGCCTAACTGGGCTACACCGATCTACGACGACAGACTAGCGAAAAAAGAGGTGATTTATACCTAGGGTGTTGATGAAGTCAGGCTAGCAGGGCAGTGGCGAGTCGACACAGTGCAGGCAGACCCACGACACCGACGAAGATGATCGGGGACCTCTGGGTCACCTCCGATAGGTCCTGCTCTGCAAAAGAAGAAACATGACACTATAAGTTCAAAATTTCGGTAGCACCTCCTCTGCATGGGGAGGTTTCTAAAACCTACAAAAAACAATGACACGAAGGCCGATAATCACAAACGGCACGAAGGCCGATAAGCACAGCGGCACGAAGGCCGACATCACAATGACACGAAGGCCGACAAGCGGAGAAAGGGTGGATATACCTTGCCCACGCTCGTAGGCGGTTCGGTGACGATAGGGGCGTTGGCGGGATGAGCACACGGAGAAGACGGCCGAGGCACCTCCTCCTCCCCTCCACCTCAGCTTCCTCCCTCTCTCCCCCTCTCCCCTTCTCCTCCTTCCTCTCCTCCTCCTCCTTCTTCCTTTTTTCTTCTCTTTTTCCTTCTCCTTCTCCTTCCTTTTCCTTCTCTTTCTTTCTCCTCATTTTTCTTCCTTCTTCTTCCTTCTTCTCCTCCCTTCTTCTTCTTACTGCTGCTTCCTCCTCCTTCTTCCAAGCCAGTGGCAAGACCAGGGGAGCACGGGGTGTGCGGGGCCGGCACGTGTAGGGGAGGACGGCCACGCGTGCTGGCGGTGGCAGCACGCGCGGACAGTGGAGGCGTGCGCCTAGGAGCCACGCGGTGGGGCGGCGTAGCTGGGCTGGGGGGTGCTCGGGGGCGAGGGATGCAGGGGCGGGGCGCGTGGTGGCGGGGGCTCGCTGGCGTGGGTGCGCCGGCACGGTGGAGCGGGGGTGGCGACGGCTCGCGCGTGTGCAAGCTTCGCGTGCGGGCGACGCTACCAGGCGGTGCTTGCGCGGGCAGGCGAGCGGCGCTGGCGGGCCGGGGATGCACAGCGGAGCGGCGGCGGCGCTGTGGCGGCGGCGAGCGTCGGGACCGAGTGGGCGGGCGGGCGCAAGGGAGAAGATAGGGTTCTAGGGTGTGGGGGGGGGGATTTTGGGTCGGCGGCCCATTTTCTATTGGGCCTTTGCCGAGTGCTTTAGAAAGTGGCACTCGGCAAAGAATTTTTTTATTTTTTTAAATTCTAAGCCGAGTGCCACGTGCCCTAGCACTCGGCAAAGGCTTAAATTAATTTTTAGGGTTCTGGGGTGGGGGGGGGGGATTTTGGGCCGGCGGCCCATTTTCTATTGGGCCTTTGCTGAGTGCTCCAGAAAGGGGCACTCGGCAAAGATTTTTTTTAATTTTTTTAAATTCTTTGCCGAGTGCCACGTGCCCTGGCACTCAGCAAAGGCTTCTTTGCCGAGTGCCAAGGGTGGCACTCGGCAAATTATTTTTTTTGTTTTTTTGGCCCCATATTTTTTGTGGGGGCTTGCTACAATAATTACATCTCCATTTCAAAATTTGGGACAATTTTGAGTATTTTACTATATTTCATTAATTATTTTTTTTCGTTGATTTTTTTTTAATATTCCAAATTTGAACTGCAGGTACATGGAATAATCAATTTTGGTCAATCAAAAAATGATATTCATGATATTTAGCATATGTTGAGGCCGTATCCAGGAACTCACATGAAATTACGAGAATCTTGTTGTCGTAACATGACGAGGTACTTGCGGGGAAAGTGTATTTAAATTATATAAAATCCAAATGAAGTCCAAAAATCACGAAACTTGTTGAGGTGTCTTGTTATCACATGCGGAGGCCGTGGTAAAAAAATGAGAAAGTTTCGAGTAAGTTGTGATGTCAGATGCCTAAAACCCAGACATCTCCACATGCGATCATATGTGGAGATGTCTGGATTTTAGACATCCGATGTCACAACTTGCTTGAAACTTTCTCAATTTTTTACCATGGCCTCCGCATGTGATAACAAGACACCTCAACAAGTTTTGTGATTTTTGGACTTCGTTTGGATTTTATATAATTTAAATACAATTTCCCCACAAGTACCTCGTCATGTTACGACAACAAGATGCTCGTAATTTCATGTGAGTTCCTGGATACGGCCTCAACATAAGCTAAACATCATGAATACCATTTTTTAAATGACCAAATTCCATTATTGTATGTACATGCAGTTCAAATTTGGAATATTCAAAAAAATTCAACGAAACAAAAATAATTAAGGAAATATAGTAAAAAAACTCAAGATTGTCCCAAATTTTGAAATAAAAATATAATTACTATAGCAAGGCCCCACAAAAAATAGGACCAAAAAAACAAAAAAAATAATTTGCCGAGTGCCATCCTTGGCATTCGGCAAAGAAGTCTTTGCCGAGTGCTAGGGCACGTGGCACTCGGCAAAGAATTAAAAAAAAATAAAAAAATTCTTTGCCGAGCGTCAAACGGCGGGGCGCTCAGCAAAGACTGACGGCAGGTGGCCATTGTCACGCCGGCCACCTTTGCCGACGGTCGGAATTTGCCGAGCGCCCGACACTCGGCAAATTTTTTTTGCAGACGGCTAATCTGCACTCAACAAAGGCAGATTTGTACCGACGGGCAAAGGCAGATTTGCCGACGACATTTCTTTGCCGAGTGCCACTGGGTCTGGCTCTCGGCAAAGACTGCCTTTGTCGAGTGCCCGATGGAATGCACTCAGCAAACTATTTTGCACTCGGCAAAGTAGTTCTCTCCGGTAGTGTGTAGTAAGACAGTTATAAAATTATGATCTAAATTGACACAAAGACAATTAACAATAAACAATTCTTTATATAGTAAGACAATTACAAAATTATGATATGAATTGACACTACAAATCTTGAAGCAAGATCAAAAGATCACGTCGTCGCTTGAACCAAAAATAGATTTCAGATGCATGCTTTTTAGGAAAAGTGCCTAGAAAAACTACCCTGGTGTCGATGTTTGACCACCGATAGCCTACCACGGGGGTATCCAGGGTAGTATGTTCGGGTTTTAGCGCATGCGGAACTTGATGGTTAACGCAAGAGACAGTTGATTTATCCTGGTTCAGGCCCTCGATCGCAGATCGAGTAACAACCCTACGTCTAGTCGGTGTTTGCCTTTGTGTTGGATTGGTTATGAAGTATTGCGTCGTACAATTGCTCTGTTGACCTCTCGATCCAAGGTGCCCTGCCCTCCTTTATATTGTCAGGAGACTAGAATCCTAGTCGGTTTATAATGAGAGTTCCTAGTAGGATTATAGAGTAATACTACTACTAAGATTACAGGAGAAGAATCCTAATTGGTCTAGGTCTTCTTCCTTCCTTACGGGGTATCCCGTGGGTCCCGTATCGACAAGCCCTCGAGCACTTCATGGTTGAGTTCTAGAAGCCTCGTCTTGTTCCTTCAAGTCTCATTGAGTAGGAACAAGCGTCATCTGAGTGCTTTCTTGAGCGAAACCGTGTAGCGCTTCGTGAGATCTTTGCGTGGTGTGTACTTTTTGTACCTTTTTTTTGGAGAAAAAGTACTCCCATTTGGATATAGCCCCCGAGCCTCTTGCTGTTTGGCACAAGGAGCTTGAGGGTCTTTTCTTGAAATCTTCCTGATTCTTCGTTGAAAGGCTCCCCGACTTCCTTATTGAAAAGGAGCTCTAATGCTGTGTTCGGGTTCTTTTTGTCTTGTGGTCCTAACGCCATCTGTCTTGAAGATACGTTCTGAGTGGTGTGCGCTTTTTTGGAGAAAAAAGTGCACTCATTGAGTGTAGCTCCCGAGCCTCTTGCTATTTGGAATAAAAAGTTGGAGTGTCTTGAATCTGAGTTGTTCGATAGAACCGTATACCTCTTCTTTTGCAGCCCCCGGGCATATATCCAGGTTGTTTTGTTCAGGAAGAACTCAGAAGCAGGATTTTAGTATATTCTCTGGTAGTCTGCTGTTGTCAAATGTAGTTGTATGGTGGTGGTTGAGTGTGAATGCCTTTTGTTCATGGGTTGTACTGTGTCGGTATATTCTTCCGAATATGCCCGTCTTCGAGTACTGTTCCCTCTTGCCTGAGTCTTCCATTATTGAGTCCTGTCTTTTTACTATGTCCTTTGTTAGGCTTATTTTGTTGGTACTCCTAGTCCATGTGCACCGCTCCTTTGATCTATAAATACCCTCCCAGAGTGCTTGCTTTCATCCATTGGATATTCTGTTGAACCCTTTGTGATCATTAACATGGTAGTTTGTGAAGTAGAGCAGCCCCCGAGCATGTTTCATAGTTCCTGTGTGTCTTGTTGTAGTTGGAGGAAGTCTTGTGATAGGGATTAGAGGTAGGCTAATCCCATGGCAGCAATGTACCAGGACGTACGTGGCGGTAGTTGGAGGAAGTCTTGTGATGTGGACTTCGTTTCTTCATCTGGTAGTTCTGGGTTGATCCTCATCACCTATCTTGAGACTGTTCGGTGCAGATCAACACCATATCTAGCATCACATTGGTCTTGGGTAGACAGATGCCTGCCGGCCTTCTTTGCTCCATGTTGTCCCGCCGTGCTACTGATTTCCGCCTTGGAAGCACTACGTCCGTCCTTTGAAGAAAACAGTGTAGCCGATGGTGGTTTGTCCTTCCGAGTAGCAATTTGGGACACGTAGTCATTCCAAAACCTAGTCATGTCCGTGTTCTTCTTTGCTACTTTGCTTTTCGTGGTACCGAGTACGTTGGGTCTTGTAAGATTTGTAATCTTCTATTTTTGAAGTCGCTTGTAATGGAAAGAATCTTTGTCTTCTGAGTTGTTATTTACTTTTCTGCTGTAGTTCCAGTTGCTCATGATATTCCTGAGTTCTTTTCGTAAGAACCGAGTTCTTATGTTCTTTGTGAAGTTGCCTTTCTTTTCTTCTTTGTTGACGGGTTGTTCTTGCAGTTATCTGATAACTCCGTAGTATCGCTGGATGGATAAGTCTAAAATCTGCCCGTTGAATTATACCGTTGTGTGGATTTGTGCCCTCCGTCATTTTAGCTGTGTCGGTAAATGGACCGTTGCGTTCTCACACGGTACTTTGATGGGCCTGGTGGGCTGTTTTTAACATTGTAAATCTATTTAAAGACCCTTCGTCTTCTTTTTTTTACTGCCTTCAAACCCAAACTCTCAGTCATCCGCCGTCGCCATTGCCGCCGCCATCTTTAGCACTGTTGTCAAGGCTTTCTCTTCCCCTAGTCGCTTTTCTCCTTTGTTAGTATATGGGTAAGAAGAAAACCGCAAGCAAGTCCCAATCTTCCTTCGTGGACAAGGAATCTTCACTCTCCGTGATTGAAAATCAGGAGTTTGTTGCCATGAGGGCCGCCCAGAAGTCTTGGCCAACTCCGACGACCATCGAGGAGCAGCTCTGTGAGCTTGTCAGCGACAGTTTGATCCAGAGCAAGGCCATTGCTGAATGAAGAGTTCTAGGTGAGCATTGGGTCCCTGCCCCAGGTCCTGGTGAGATTGTCCTTTTTATCTCTTTCATTCGTGCTGGACTCTGCCTTCCTACCTCTGCTTTTCTTCATCAGTTTCTTAGCTATTTTGGGATTTGCTTGAACCATCTTACTCCTAATGCAGTCCTTCACCTTTCTGTCTTTGTTCATCTTTGTGAAGCTTTCCTTGGAATTCCCCCTTCTCTTTCTCTGTTTTGTTACTTCTTTCGTCTGAAACCCCAACCCCGCCGCGAAGAAACCAGCGTTCTTGGTGGTTGTGGATTCAATCACTAGGGTTTTAAGAGCAAGTTCTTTGACTGTGACCTAGTTGATTCTATAAGAGATTGGCATGCCGACTGGTTTTATGCCACCAATCTGATCCCTTCTCTTGCTGTCCACTCTGGATCTGGTCTTGTGGTTAATGACCGCTGGGATAAGAATCCTATTTCATCTGCTGAGGTTTAGGCAATCCAGCCATTCCTTGATAGGATTAGTATGCTGAAACAGCAGGGTTTAACTGGCTTTGGCATTATTTCGAGTTTTCTTCGTCGCCGAGTTCAGCCTTTGAAGGAGCGAGATCACCTTGGCTTCAAGTACTCGAGGGCTAAGGATCCTTCATGCATGGTCCTAGCTCTTGAGCTGACTGATGAGGAGGTACTCGAGCATCTCCAGAAGATGCTAAAAGGAGCAAGCATTGTCCCGCCTACCGTCTCCGAGTTCTCTGCCAATAACCTGCCTCTAGCTGTAAGTTGTTTTCTCCTCGTTCGGGTACTTTATGTATTCTTGCTATATCTTTCTTTGTTTAACTTTTCCTTGTCTTGTTGTTTTATTCTTTTTCATAGGAATTTGGGCACAACTTTGTTGACCCGATCCCTTCTCTTGCTGTCCCCCTATCGTGTCGAACACTAGAAAAGAACTCGCCGGAGCTTCCGCAACCAGTAAGTCCCAAATCTCCACTGTGTTTCCTAGAGTTTGTTCTAGATTTGTTGATGTATATGAAGAATATGTTTCTCATCTAGTCCCCCACGCTCCTCATAGTGTCTCGAAGAGGGGGTGAATAGATGGGTCTTCATCTGGCCTGCCTGCTTCCAAGAAGTCTCGCAAGCCAAGTACTCCTCCAGGTACTCCAGTTGTAGCTAGCATGCTCTTAGGTGAGCATATTTATACTCTTTGTCCCTTTGTCTTCTTGTTTTTGTCTTGAACCAAGTACTTTTATTCTTTTTTCAGCGGGTGCTCTGGTGGCCTTGGTTGAGACCAAGGGGGAAGAGGATGATGAAGTACCCCTTATCATGCGGCGGTGAGTTGTTTTTATATTCCCCTTCTATTGAATTTGTCCTCTTTGTCTTGACTTTTAGTCTTGATCTTTTTGAAGTAACCGGACGTCGGATATGAGTTCTTCTGAGGCTCCCACGCCGGCTTCTTCTAAACCTCCAGTGTTGAGTTCTTTGGTAGCCTTGGTACTGAGCTCTTCTGCACCTCCGCTACCGAGTTCTTTCGTGGCTCCAGCCCCGCTTCTTCTGGGGCTCTGGTATCGGCTATACCGCTCCTGTCGCCAAGTGGTGGGGATGTTTTTGCCGCCATGGTTCCCCCTACGAGGTCTTCTTTTGGCTTTGCGAGAGAAGGTGGCCGGGTGAGTAGATTTTGGCTTCATCCGTTTGCTTCTGTTCTCCTGTTCTCATTGGCGATTTCTTTTATCAATTTTCAGTCCTTCGTCTTCTCTCGCTTCTTCATCGACTTCTTCTCAGCCCTTCACCGTGCCACCGAGTACCGAGCCTCAGGACTCGCAGCGTACTATTGGTGAAGTGGCTGCGGGGGCTACGAAGCTTTCTGGCGATGGCGCCGCCGTAGACTTGGCCGCCCCGGAGGTGACCGTGACCATTGCGTCGGGTCCTTCTGAGGGATTGGCCTTGGCTTCCCAGGAGGTCGCTCTGGTCGTTCCTTCTTTGCCTCGGCCGGCCTCTCCTTCTCCTTCTCTCACTTCTGGTGGTCCTCCTTTTGCCGATGATGTGGTGCAGCAGTTTGATGCCACTCATCGGCTATCGGAATTAACTGCTGCCTGGGGAAACTTATCGTCCCTTGCGACTTCTTTTGGAGAAAAGCTCTAGGTAAGCTTTTTTATTGTTCCTTCTTTGGATGTTCGCTTTTCTTTGGTCCTTATTCTTTGTTTTTCTTTGTATCTTTTTGCTCGGTCTTTCTCTCATGACCATACTGGCTTCTTTTTCTTGTCTGAAAACGAGAGAAAGTTGTCTTCAGAAGTGAGCACCCTAAAAGCTGATCTTGATCTCCTCCAGGCTGAGCTGGAGGTTGAGTGACGAACGCATCAGGACGAAGAAAAATCTCTTCGTGCCTGGGCTGTTGAAATCGAGAAGCAGAGGGATGCCGTTCTTCAGGAGGCCCAAAAGAACTCGGCGGCCATGAAGGACTTGGAGGCCGTGAAGGAGTGCAACGGTATTGAGAGTTATTTTTGTTTCTTTTTGTAATGAAACTTTTCCTTTCTGCTGACTTGTTGTCTGCTGCTTCGTCCAGCTCTCCGGGTTGAAAAATAGAAACTCTCGGAGGGCGTTGAAGAAATGAAAACTCTTGTTCGTACAAGTCATAACAAGGCTGAGGAGGTAATTACTCGTGCCGAAGAGGAACTTGCGCTTGCTAAGTTAATTAGGCATGGAGCTGATAGAGATCTTGTGCAGGCCTAGAAAATCATTGAAGACTTGTCTGGTAGGTTGGCGACGACTACTAAAAACTGGAAGGCTTTGTGGAAATCCTTTCATTCAGTAGCCGACGTTCTTCGAACTCCAGCGGATGACGGGCAATCTTGGGCTCAGTTGATTCCTCGAATTCCGACTCATTTCCAAGAGTTTGTGAAGAGGTGTGCTCAACTATGTACCAAGAATGTTCTGGCCCAAGTCCAGGTTCTTGCTCCAGCTGTTCCTTTGTCCAAGATAGCAGAGGAATCTGATAGTCAAGAATGCATCGATGCTGTTGAGAGGATGGAGCCTGAAGTTGAAGATTTAGCTAGTAGGATAGTAGATAATCTTAATATCGTCCTCCCTTCTCCTGATGATGAGGCTTGATGTATTTGACTTTTATGCCCATGCCTTGTAATATGACATCATACTTCTTTTTTGAATGAAAGTCCTTTTGTTGATGTCTTCTTTGCCTGAATGCCCTGCTTATTCCTTGGACGATTTGTCGAGTACTTTTCTATTTAAGTAAACAATTCATGTTGACGACCTCTCTTGATCTGTCGAGTGCTTGTCTGGCCTTCTCTTGTGCCTTATAAACAACTTGTTCTATGTAGATCTTTTGTGTTGATGACCTTTCTTGACCCGTTGAGTTGTAAACAACTCGTTATATGTAGATCTTTGCGTTCTTGGTTATCTCCAGTGTAGCTCCCGAGCCTCTTAGTATTTGGTACAAGTAGCTGGAGGGTCTTGCTTTTGATATTGCTCTAGTCTTATGCCTAGGCTTAGTTTCAGTCTTTTTGATTTTATTTTGGGTGTTAGCTTGTTAGCTACCCTCATCAGCGGGCTCAAGTGTCTTTTCAACTATTTTGCTCTCGGCCGGGATGCTCAGGCGTCTTTTCAGCCATTTTGCATTTTATTTCGGGTGTTAGCTTGTTAGCTACCCTTATCGGCAGCCTCAAGTGTTTTTTCAACTATTTTGCTCTCGACCGGGATGCTCAGGCGTCTTTTCAGCCATTTTGCTTTTTATTTCAGGTGTTAGCTTATTAGCTACCCTCATCGGCGGGCTCAAGTGTCTTTTCAACTATTTTGCTCTTAGCCAGGATGCTCAGGCGTCTTTTCAGCCATTTTGCATTTTATTTCGGGTGTTAGCTTGTTGGCTACCCTCATCGGCGGGCTCAAGTATCTTTTCAACTATTTTGCTCTCGGCCGGGATGCTCAGGCGTCTTTTCAGCCATTTTGCATTTTATTTCGGGTGTTAGCTTGTTGGCTACCCTCATCGGCGGGCTCAAGTGTCTTTTCAACTATTTTGCTCTCGGTCGGGATGCTCAGGCGTCTTTTCAGCCATTTTGCATTTTATTTCGGGTGTCAGCTTGTTAGCTACCCTTATCGGTGGGCTCAAGTGTCTTTTCAACTATTTTGCTCTCGGTCGGGATGCTCAGGCGTCTTTTCAGCCATTTTGCATTTAAGAGACAACTCAGATAGAGCCATGAGATATATGTTTGTCGAGAAATAATCATCTTTATTGATCATGAATATTGATGTGTTACAATGGTACACTGCGGTATCTTTGTTGATCATGAACGTTGGTCACTTGTGTCTTGTATACATATTCTCCCTTGAGTTGTTTTTATGCGTAGAATCTTCATAGCTGACGGATGTGTTATGTATTGTTGACTTCTTTTTCATCTTTAGTTATGAGCTTGTATGTGCCTGGTCCGATGACTTTTGCGATGATAAAAGGACATTCCCATGGACTGAGTAGTTTGTGGCGTCCGTTGATTTTTTGTATTCTTCTTAGTGCTAAGTCTCCAACTTGTAATGATCGAGACTGAGTATTCTTGTTGTAGTGGCGCCTTAGTCCTTGGAGGTATTTCGCTGATTGCAGGGTAGCGTTTACTCTGACTTCTTCTGTGCTGTCGAGTTCTAATCTTTGGGTGTGTTTAGCTTCTCCTTCGTCGTACTATTCTATCCTTGGTGATGTCCAGATCAAGTCTACGGGTAGTACAGCTTCTGATCCGTATACCAGGAAGAAAGGTGAGTATCCGGTGGCTCTGCTTATTTGAGCTCGTAGTCCCCATACAACTTTGGGCAATTCTTCGATCCATTTTGACCCATAGTCTACTAGTTCTTCATACAGTCTTGGTTTTAATCTGGCTAGTATGAGTCCATTGGCCCTTTCTACCTATCCGTTGGCTTCTGGATGTGCGACTAATGCGTAATCTATACTGAAACCACAATCCTGTGCCCAACTTTTGAATTCTGTAGCTATAAAGGGAGAACCCAAATCTGTGATGATTCCATTGGGCATGCCGAAGCGGTGCATAATATCTTGGATGAACTCGACCGCTTTGGCTGCGCTGTATTTTGTGAGTGGTTTGTATTCGATCCACTTGGTGAACTTGTCAATTGCTACAAAGATATACTCGAAGCCGCCCTTTGCTTTCTTGAGAGGTCCCACTTGATCCAGCCCCCAGCAGGAGAAAGGCCAAGCAGGTGGAATGCAGATGAGGTTGTGGGCTGGCACATGAGCTTGTCTTGCGAACATCTGACAACTTTTGCATCTTCTAACGAGTTCTTCTGTGTCTTTTAAAGCGGTTGGCCAGTAGAAACCAGTGCGGAATGCTTTGCCGACTAGTGTTCTTGAAGCGGCATGATTTCCACAGCAGCCTGAGTGTATTTCGTCTAGGATTTGTTAGCCTTCTTCAAATGAGACGCATTTTAGGAGTACTCCTGATGATGTGGCTCTTCTGTATAGCTTGTCTCCTACTAGGACGTAATTCTTGCTTCTGCGGACGACTTGTGTGGCTTGCTGTTTTTCTATGGCAACTTATTCTCTTTGATGTAATCAATAAAAACCTATGTCCATGATGTGTTGATCACCAGAATCTGGTTGCCTTTGGCTGTGAGTTCTGTGGTTGTCTCACCGGGTTGTTTGATAGGAGCTGATAACTCCTCTATGAATATGCCGGGTTTGACTTCTGCCCTATCAGATCCAAGCTTGGCAAGAACATCTACTGCAATGTTAGAGTCCTATAGGACATGTAGAATTTCTAGTCCTTGGAAGTATTTTTCGAGTTTTCGGATTTCAGCATAGTAGGCACCCATGTTCTCTTTGGTGCAATCCCAATCTTTGTTGACTTGGTTGATAACTACTGCTGAATCGCCGTATATGAGTAGTCGCTTGATTCCGAGTGTAATAGCCACTCTTAGCCCATGTATGAGAGCTTCATATTCTACTTCGTTGTTGGTGGCTTGCCATAATATCTAAAGGACATACTTTAGTTGTCTTCCGTCTAGTGAAATTAGGAGGACGCCTGCACCTGCTCCACCTAGCTTAAGTGATCTATCAAAGTACATCTTCCAATGATCAAGGATGGCGCTTGATACGGGTTGTTGGATTTCTATCCATTCGGCAACAAAATCAGCAAGGGCTTGAGATTTAATTGCTTTTCGCGGGGTGAAATCAATGTTGAGAGCACCGAGTTAAACTGCCCACTTGGATATGCGTCCTGTTGTGTCTTTGTTGCGTAAGATGTCTCCTAGTGGGGAATCTATCACCACGGTAATCTTGTGGCTCTCAAAATAGTGACGAAGCTTGCGTGAAGTGATTAGTAGGGCGTAGAGTAGTTTTTGCACATGTGGATACCAGATTTTTTATTCTGATAGCACTTCGCTGATATAGTATACTGGGTATTATACTTTATATACACGCCCTTCTTCTTCTCTTTCCACTACTATTGCCGTGCTAACTACAATAGTAGTGGCTGCAATGTATAGCATCATGTCTTCGTCTTTCTTTGGAGGCGTGAGGACTGGTGAGGAGATGAGGTATGCCTTAAGTTTCTTAAAAGCTTCATTGACTTCTTCTGTCCACTCGAACTTGTCTGTCTTTTTTAGTAGTTTAAAGAAAGGCAACCCTTTTTCGCCGAGTCTTGATATGAAACGGTTGAGTGCCGCCATGCAGCCTGTTAGTTTTTGTACTTCTTTGATGTTTTGAGGAGGGCCCATCTCTGTTATTGCTCGAATCTGCTTGGTGCTTGCTTCGATTCCACGATGACTGACCAAGAATCCGAGTAGTTGTCCTGAGGGAACTCCGAATACGCACTTGTTTGGGTTCAATTTCCACCTCCACCTCTTTAGGTTCTCGAAGGTTTGTTTTAAGTCTTCAATCAGTGTATCCGGGTTTTTTGTTTTTACAACCATGTCGTCCACGTATGCTTCTACGTTTTCGCCGATCTGATCACCGAGGCATGTTTAGATGGCTCTTTGGTAAGTGGCTCCAGCATTCTTGAGCCCAAACGACATTGTCCTATAGCAGTAGGTGTCGAATGGAGTGATGAAAGATGTCTTGCTTTGGTCTTTTTCCTTTAATGCGATCTGGTGATACCCAGAATAGCAATCGAGAAAAGATAATAGGGCAGATCCTGCTGTTGAATCAACTATCTGATCAATACATGGTAGCCCAAACGGATCTTTTGGGCAGTGTTTGTTGAGATCTGTGTAGTCAACACACATGCGCCACTCGTTTGTGTTCTTTTTTTGTACCAGAACTGGATTTGCTAGCCAATCCGGATGGAGAATTTCTCTGATGAATCCAGCTGCCATTAGTTTTGTAATTTCCTTTTTAATTGCTGCCTTCTTGTCTGGAGAGAATCATCATAGTCATTGCTTTATAGGCTTGGAGCCTTCATTGATATCAATTCCATGCTTAGCCAACTCTATTGGGACCCCTGGCATGTCGGCCGGCTTCCAAGCAAAAATGTCCTTGTTGTCCCAAAGAAAGTTGGTGAGCGCGAGTTCCTATTTTGCCAATAGGTGGGCACTGATGGTTGCTGTTTTTGTAGGATCACCGGTGCCTAGGTCGATTTGCTTCACGTTGGCTTCTTTTGGTGGTGCTAGGATGCTCGGTCTCTTAGCTAGTATCTCTAGTTCCTCTTGGCTTGTTTCTGCGGCGATAGTGGCTATTTCTTTTCTCCCATCGTTTGCCTGTGCCTTTGCCACAATTTGGACCGTCTGTACGTTGCAGTTAAATGCGCGCTTTAAATCGCTTTGAAGAGAAAGAACTCCATTAGGCCCTAGCATTTTAAGCAACAGGTACGGATAATGCGGTATTGCCATGAATTTTGCTAGTGCTGACGCCCAAGAATTGCATGATATGAGGAATCGAAATCTGCGACTTCAAATTTGATGAACTTTGTGTGGTAATTTGAGGCAGTCCCAAAGGTAACCGGTAGAGTGATTTGTCCAAGTGGCATTGCTGCTTTGCCGGGTACTATGCCATAAAAAGGTGTGCTTGTTGGTGTGATCATCCTAGCGAGTTGTAGTCCCATCTTCCTTAGAGTTTCTGAAAAGATGATGTTGAGTCCTGCTCCTCCGTCAATTAGTACTTTTGTGACAGTCATGCCGGCAATGGTCAGATCTAGAACCAATGGGTAATGGCATGTGTTTCCTACGCTGGTCCACTGGTCTTCTCTTGAGAATTGGATTGGGTACTCTGACCAGTTGAGATATCTTGGTGTAGCGGGTTCTGCGGCCATAATTGTTCGTAGCGCTAACTTTTCTTGATGTTTGCTTCTAGAGTCTAGAATCCCAGCAAAGATTACTGCTACTGTCCCTCTGGATTTTTGGAATCCCTTGTCATCATGGTTGTCTTCTTCTTTTTCTGATTGTCTTCTTTATTGTTTCCCTTGCTATCTTTTCTAGTGTACCTTTCGTTGAAGGTGTAGCAATTTCCGATGGTGTGCCTCCTGTTGGGGTGCAAAGGGCAACACATGTTCTCAATGTCATCATATCTTCTGGGCTTGGTAAATTTCTTTGATTTGTCAGCCATTGCTACCATGTTGTCTGGACCTCGCTTTCTCTCCTGATGCCTGTTGTTTCGAGGATTTTGCCTATCCGGGTTGTCTCTGTTGTTCCTTTTCAGGAATCTTTCTTTTGTTTTTTCTTCCGTAGTAATCATCTTTTCTACTGTTCTTCTGAATTCTTCGTTATTTCTTGGGTTTTCTTTGCAGAAGTCTTGGAATTATCACCTAGCCACGATTCCGTGAGAGAAAGCTTCGATTACTTCTCGTTGTGTGATGTCATGTACTTGAGCTCGTAGTTTGCCAAATCGTCGATAGTAATTTCTGAGACTTTCACCTCCTTTCTGCTTGAGTCTTTTAATTCTGCATGGGTGATTGGATGTGTAATAATTCCCACAAAATTTTCATAGAAAGCTCTTTGTAAGTCTTCCCAATTTTTGATTGATCCGGGATTTAATTTATCAAACCATTGAAGCGGCATGGTTTCTAGGGCCATGGGGAAGAACAAGGTTTTGATGTCATCATCTCCTCCGGCTAATTCAATCAATTGAGAGTAGATCCTGAGCCATTGCTTTGGTTTGGTCTTGCCGTCGTATTTGGAGTGGTTGGATGATTTGAACTTATGAGGTAGTCGAATCGAAGTGAGTATGTTTGCAAAATAGGGAAATCTATCGTGCGTTCTGGCTTCTGTATATTCTGACTCTGTGCCCCTTCTTGCCAACTGTCGTCTTAGCGAGAGTAGCTTTGTGTGGCTGTCCAAGTAGGTGCTCTGCTTTTGTCCTTTCTTGGCTACTCTACTCGGTTATTTTGACCGTGATTTCTTCGGCTTCCTCCGTTGTGACTTCAACTTGGTCCTAGTCTATCGAAAGCAGACTTCCTTTGATTTTGATCTTCCTGTTCATGAGATGTTTCCTTTCCGTCGTTCGTTTTAAAGATTGTTGATTGGAGGAAATCTCAGAGCTGTTCTTGTTTCTCATTGGGATGTGAGGTCGTCCTGAGTTCTTCTAGTGCTTTCTAGATCTTGTCGTAGGGAGTATTCGCTGCTCGTCCTTCTTTGATTTCTCGTACTGATTTTCTTCTATTGTACTCTGCCAGGTCTGATTCGTATTTGATCCATGTGTCTTTCTGCTGTTTCGCACGACGTTGTCGTCCTTGTTTCAATTTGTTCTTTCTTTCTCTTGCTTGCCTCTAGCTCTCAGTCTCACCATCGTATCCCTGGATGAATGGTGATATATTGGACTTAGATTCGTCTGAAGATCTTACGTCGGGTGCTTCTGGGGGGATCAATGGTGATCGAGGATGGCAAATCATGAGTACTTCTTTAGCGTGAGTTGTTCTGTCATCGTCATTGATTTCCGTACTGGCAGAGCTATTGATGACCTCAGTAGAGGTCTCAAAGTCATAGATGGAATCTCCTTCTTGGTAAGGTAGAATTGCTGTTGTCGTGTCATCGATTAGTTGGGCGTCGTCATTCTCAGGAACGGTATCTGGCCAGTGAATGATGCAGTCTTGAGATGTTATGGTTAAAACGAGACCCTCCTGGGCTCCCTTCAGTGGCATTCTAAGCATGGGATAAGTGGATCCTTCATGCCATGACTGATAGGATGTTGCCATATTATGGAGTCCAAACGGAAGAAGACCCGACTTCTTTGAAGTATTCTGGGCGTATTCCGAGTAGTATTCTTGACAGGTTGACATCATGTCCCGGAGCTTTGTCAGAAAAGAACTCGGTCTTCTGAAAGAACTCGGATAAGACTTCATTTCAAAAGCAGAACTTGAGTTTGAATCGGATACGTGATCTTGCGAGAACCGAGTCAGATTGAGCTGTGTGAATCTTCCGGAAAACTGATCTGTCGTTATCGTTGAAATAGGATGATCCTGATGATGACCTGATTCTTCAAGGAGACGGCCTTAGAGCTTGCCGTCGTCGCCTGCCTTGCAGATCCATGATCCGAAGATGAAGATCGATCCCTTTGAGAAGATCATGCTGTCGAGGTCCATCAAGCTCTCGGATGCAAAGTCGCCGAAAGTCCCTACCTGGCGTGCCAGCTGTCGATGTTTGACCACCAATAGCCTGCCACGGGGGTACCCAGGGCAGTATGTTCGGGTTTCAGCGTATGCGGAACTTGATGGTTAACGCAAGAGACAGTCGATTTATCCTGGTTCAGGCCCTCGATCGTAGATCGAGTAACAACCCTACGTCCAGTCAGTGTTAGCCTTTGCGTTGGATTGGTTATGAAGTATTGCGTCGTACAATTGCTCTGTTGACCTCCCGATCCAAGGTGCCCTGCCCTTCTTTATATAGTCAGGAGGCCAGAATCCTAGTCGGTTTACAATGAGAGTTCCTAGTAGGATTATAGAGTAATACTACTACTAAGATTACAGGAGAAGAATCCTAATTGGTCTAGGTCTTCTTCCTTCCTTGTGGGGTATCCCGTGGGTCCCGTACTGACACCTGGGGATTTATGCCTTTTTTCTCTGGTAGATCTACCACATCTTTTTTAATGGCAATCACTAAAAAACAAGTCTAACTCTCCCAAATAGAAGGAGATGCAACCCCCCAATCCCAATTACCCAGATTTGTTATCCCCCACGAGCCAGGACATGCCACTCCCTCACTATGTCCACCCACCGCTCAAGCTCCCTTTGCATTGATAGATGCACTGAGCTCGCTTGTTTGAGATGTGACTCGACATGCTCTACCTGCTCCAACCAGAGGTAGACGAGATGCGGGAGTGTGGGTGTACCGACACATTGTATTGTGTGGTCCAAAGTTTTTTTATATTGGCTAAATTTTAGACAACGTTTTAGATCTCCTATTTGGAACCTCAAGAGTTTGATCTAAAGACCATGATATCCAAACAAGGTCTAAGTTCTAGCAACTCATGCTTGCTTGACCTCTCGCCAGAATGTGGAGGAGCAAGGCAGCAAAGCTCTTAATTTGCTAGAAGTATGGAACAAATACAACCAAAAAAATAATGTAATGGCTGTGTGGTGCTCGAAGGTCGGTTCCCAACACTTTATAATTGAAAAATAGAAAAGATAATCATATCCTTATCCATCAACTGGGGATTAAAAAACCCCAAAATCATATCATCATCGATTAGTGACTTAGTGCAAAGGCCAAAGTGACCCTTTTGGGCTCTGGCTGTGCGGGTGCTGCACGTTCATGGGCTAAAGGCCGAGACTACTAGGTTTGCCAAACTTGCCTTTGGTTCATGCGGCTTGCACAGTCGCGCCGAAAGCCTTGCCACGTACGGGCTACCGTCGGTTGCCATTGCGGTCTACCTGGGTCAATTTTTTTTGAGGTGGCTAGCCAAAATAGAGTACAAGAGGCTGTCGCCAAGTCGTCAGGGTCGTCCGACCACCATATAACGTAGCTTCACCCATGCTTTTGGTTGCTAGAAGTGGAGAAGATGGAGGTTATCCTACGGAGAGACACCAGAGGTGGAGCACTAGTATAGATGGCCAACGGGCCGGCCTGGCCCGGCACGGCACGGGCCCGTGAAAGCACGGCCCGATAGGGGTCGGGCCGGCATGGCACGCCGGGCCTCTCGGGCCGTGCCGAGTTGGGCTTCGTGCCTGGCCGACGGCCCAGGCACGGCCTGTCGGGCTATTTTTTGTGCCGGACCGGCCCGGTAAGCACGGCCTGTCAGGGAGGCCGGGCCAGCCCAAGGCCCGCTTCAGCAGACGATGACAACGTCGAGGTCGAGGGGGCCACCGACCGCGTCGGCGGCATCAGAGAGAGGAAAGGGAAGAACAGGAGGGGCAGTAGGGGGCGAGGGGCAGCACGGGAGCGCGTTGGCGGCGGCGGTGCATGGAGCCATGGAGGAGGCCTCGAGGAAGATCTGCAGCGTCAATGGCCATGACAAAGCTCAAGCTTGTTCATCTCATTCCAGTAAGAAAAATAAAAAACAACAAAAATCATAGGGCTCTAGATCTCACGGATCAATCACAAGTCCACAACACCACAAAAAAATTAGAAAATAGAGGAATCAGACAAAAGTCATGCATTCACACAAATCAGAGAAAAGGGAGAGGAAGCTCGGAGGAGAGGCACGCTGCCCGCGCCTGGATCCATGGGGAAGGAGGCCGCTGTGCCGCCCCTACGCACGGATCCGAGGGGGAGGAGGAGTCTATGCCGCCCCTACGCGTGGATCCATGGGGAGGAGGCCTCTGCGCCGCCCCTGCGCACGGATCCGAGGGGGAGGACTCTATGCCGCCCCTACGCGTGGATCCATGGGGAGGAGGCCGCCCTGCGAGGAAGAAGGGAGGCCGCCGCGGGAAGAGGCCGCCGTGCCACGCCACCGTGCGTGCGGTTCTGAGGGGAGGGGCCGTCGCTGCGCCCTGAGCTCAGTTATGAGGGAGGGAGAGCGGAGAGGCCGAGAGGGAGAGGGAGAGCGGAGCGGGGATGGGCGATGGCTGCTGCGTGGGGGCATGGGGCTGCGTGGGGCCATATGAGGAGGAGGGGGAGGTGGCAGGCCGGGCCGCCAGCGGGCCGCTGGCTCTGTAGCAGGCCGTGCCGTGCCCGCCCACATGCCTAGGGTAAGGCCCAGGCACGGCCTGCTCCTCCGGGCTGTGCCAGCCCGGACCCGTTAGTCGTCGGGCCAGGCTATGCTTGGACCGGGCTAAAAAAACAGGCCTTGGGCTGGGCCGGCGGGCTCGGACTACATGTCCAACTATGATCACTGGACCTAGAGTGACCGACTCGACTTCCACTACACGAACGTTGACCTCAAGCCTGGTGAAATCTCCCGTGTCATGGTTTGCCGGTGCGTGAGACACATGACGCTTGTCGCATCATGATTCACCAATGTCATATGTCAGACAAGAGGAAAGGTCATCTAGTGGACCAGGTAACCGCGAGACTACGAGAGGTGAAGGGAAGATGGCTGATGGCATGTTTGGTTAGCCCCTCCTAAAGTTTAGTCAGCTAAATCTAGTCTAATTTAGTCATTTTTCACTCAAACACTATGACTAAATGAGGCTAAATGGACTTTAGCCAACTAGTCACCAAATTGTTGCTAAAAGGGACTAAACATCACCTTTTAGTCACTTTGGAGTCAAACACCCTGACAAAAAAAGGGACTAAAAGGCCTCGTTTAGTCACCCAAACCAAACACCTAGTGACTAAAGTTTAGTTCCTGGTTTAGGTGACTAAGTTTAGAAGGGGGAAACCAAACAGGGCCTGAGTTGCTGGGGGTCATCGGTGGTGGTGGATCTGAGCATCAGGCGATTGGGCATCCACCAAGCTCCACGGTGAGCCTGACTAGATCTAGATGATTTGTCCCAACATGTTTCGTTGGCAACTAAATCTCATTTCCAACCAAATTCGACCGCCTAGAGATTGTGGTGAGCATTTGGGTGACCCGATTAATCCAAGTCGGGTAATTCAGGTATTAAGAAATTTGAATTTCCAAATTTGGTACCTAAAATTTGTTTGAAAAAAACGGTACCGATATTTTGGGTACCAAAATTTTATGTTCGGATTTGGGTATTACCAAACTACCTGAAATATTGAAAATCATAAGAATTTCAGAAGAGACAGAACTATAGATGCAAGTTGAAGCAATAGAAACAACATCTCTTATTAGCATCATAGACAAAAAAAAGGAAGCATTACATCATAGATCAGTAGGACCTAGTTGCATCAACATCAATATTAGATAATAGTACAATTAATCAATAAAAAAAATACTAAATAGCATATTAGATATTGATGGTTTTGTATAAAAGCATATCCCTCAGACAATATTGCCCATCATCACTAATACAAACGCGGTCCAATAGGCCGAGGAGCAGGCAGATGGGCCGGTAAAGCACCGGTAACATCACAGTACTATCACACTGAGTTTGTGTTTAGTTGGGTGAAATTTGAGAATTTGGCTATTGTAGTAATTTCGTTTTTATTTGGCAATTAATATTCAATCATGGACTAATTAGGCTCAAAATGTTCGTCTCGCGATTTCCAACCAAACTGTGCAATTAGTTTTTTTTGTCTCGCGATTTCCAGCCAAACTGTGCAATTAATTTTTTTCGTATACATTTAATGCTTCATACACGTATCACAAGATTTGATATGATAGTTACTGTAGTATTTTTTAGAAAAACTTTTTGAAACAGAGTGACAGCACCGAGCCAAAGCAAGGTCTAAAGGACTCGTTGACCTTCTGACAGTGCTGAGAAAGCTGCCGAGTTCAAAACCCAAAACCAGGACAACGATCATGACAACACG
This sequence comes from Miscanthus floridulus, assembly GCF_019320115.1. Lineage (NCBI taxonomy): Eukaryota > Viridiplantae > Streptophyta > Magnoliopsida > Poales > Poaceae > Miscanthus > Miscanthus floridulus. The sequence goes on from NC_089598.1 coordinate 35,702,507, forward strand.
ACCATTCAATTCGCAAGCCTCCCGTTTTTGTTCAGGTGCTCTTGTCCGTTTCAATAATGCCCAAGCCTGGCCTTACTCATGAGCGGCTGCATCCGAGAAGAAACAGTGGTCGCAGAGCTGAAAGCCTGAACGAAACATGTTGCGTCCACCAAATTTCACGTCGAGAACAGTATCGAGACTTGGGTGCTGGGTTGCCCTGCTATTTTTTTTTTCATTGATGTTTAACACTAACTTAAAGTATTAAACATAGATTAATTATAAAACTAATTATATAGATTGAGAATAATTTACGAGATAAATCTATTAAACTTAATTAGACTTATATTTAGTTATTCTAATTAGTATCAAATATCCGATATGACATCCGCTAAACTTTAGTCATCGGATCCAACACCGTGACATATCTGATGAGCGCTGGTACCTCTGGACCTGAGACCTGAAGCTTTGTGGGTCCTGGGGCCTGCAACATTTGAAATTGAACAAATCATTGGGACTCGCCATCATGAACGTGGAAATCTGGAGAGCCGAGCACAAGCAACTGTTTCAGATGACAGCAAAAACAGTTGGTATTCCAGATCTGGTTACTAACAGCACATATAGAATTAACAAATGAAACTATTTGGAACAGCAAGAGAAGTCAAGTTGATTCACCTCTCAGATGAGATCCCAGGGCAAAACGCGGAGTCTACAGAATATGGAGCATGATACCCGCACATCTGATTTAGTGGAGTTATTTGGTGCAAGCACTTCACAATGTTTTTTGGGATACAAAATTAACAACGAAGGAGAAGAGACACATTACATGAGAGTTCCACTTCACTAAAAAGCACTGCCCTTTATTATCTCATCAGAATACTTACTGTACCATGAAACGTCCTGTTCGTTTGACTTATAAACCATACTTTTTCAGCCAACAAATAATATTTTTCTCTTACAACAAATCAGCCAACAATACTTTCAGCCATGCCTTATCAGCCCAGCCAACAGCCAACACGGAAAAGCTCCTTGGTTCCACACAGCGTGGGCACCGTGTAGTCCACCACGATTGGATATCCATATCCATGCAGAAAAGGGAGAGGTCACACCTTCCACAGGGATGGAGCACCAACGCAAAAGGTGTTAGCTCCCCTTTACCAACTTGCCAGCTAAATATCGTAACACCTTTGTGGATCATAAAATTGACAGACAGGGAAATCGAATGACGAATTACATGCAACAAATTGGAATTGAGTAACAGCAAAACCAGAGCAACTGAGAAACATTGATACTACAATAGAATGGTAAGAAAATAGAGATGCAAGTGTTATCTGTAGATATATATACTAAACATAAAGCAATACTGAATGTTGATAGTACATCTATAATTCGAGCATTATGGGCTTCTGGCTGCCCAGGGATTTCTTTCAGCTCATCTTAACCTTTTCCATTATTTTGAGAAAAGAGATTCCTGAAAGAGAGGTTGTAAACTTCACAAAGTGGTCTCAAAGGAAGAGACGTTGAGAAAGGTAGCAGATGACCGACAGAATAACCGGGTGTTTGGATCCAGGAACTAAAGTTTAGTAGATGTCACATCGGGTATTTGATACTAATTAGAAAGACAAAACATGAGCCTAAATAGGCTTAATAGATTCGTCTCGTAAATTAGTCTCAATCTGTGCAATTAGTTTTGTAATTAGTCTATGTTTAATACTCCAAATTAGTGTCCAAATATCCGATGTGATAGTGACTAAATTTTAGTTGGGGAACCAAAGCAAATGACATGTTTAGTCTGAGAATGCAGGCTCAATCATTAGAATTTCCGGTGCATGTCAATCGCAGTGTTCAACTGCTTGTCACAAGGATGAAGCGGGAATACCATGACTACATATATTCTTAGTACCATAATTCAAAATTTATGATGTTTCGAACTCAACACAAAGCTAAAAACAAGATGAAATACTGAATGTTGTTCTGCTTACGAGTCAAAAACACTCTTTAATAGCAGGCAATAGTATCTGAACTAGAGAATCTGAAACTCACTCACAATCATATAAAGGGCAAAAGACGTCATTTTTAAGGAAACTAAAGTGAATACGTTACCTTAATTCATTTGAGTTAAAAAAACACCACCTTAAGATTTCCATGCTGTAAGAATTGTTTAGCGGTTGATAGCCACTTTCATGGGAATATGATGCAATTCCATCTACATATTAGAAAAATATGACTAGATTGCCAGAGGACCAAAAAAAAAGTAAAACAGGGGTTTAAAGAAGCCAATTACTTTTACTAGTGCACGGACAGTTAAATTATGCTATGATACATCTAATAGTAACCCATAATAGTAGTACATGTTTTCCCATGAATATTTGTCAAATGAATGGAGTGGAGAAGTCACAGGTCAATGTCAACTATACTCTGATCTAGACATAGCGTATCTAGGAGCATAGCCACAATGACCTATAATTTTGGATGGAGGAATAAATGATACATTAGACCCAACACAAAATATTAGGCAGACCAGAATCAGATCATTCTAAGTCATCACAATCTTCATGGTGCAACATACTAACACAGCAAGACCACCAAAAGTTAAGCCCCCAATGAGGTTGGCACTCCAATCAAAATCAGCACATGAAAATTAGATAATAAAAATGACTACAGGTAAGAACTCAGGTGAGCAACACTAACTAAAGAAAGGCTACTATCACATTACACTGGTACAGAGTCATAAGTTTGATGTATCCGCAGCACCTCCTCTCTTCATCCATGGAAGGCTCCCGGCATCCGAACATTCATCCGAACCAGCAGGTAGCTTGCCCTTAAGATTAGACCATTGCCAAATTTTCGACACGGAGAAACTCTCCCCTTTGTTGCGTGCACAGATCTTCTTCCCCTCCATAATATCAGCATTGATCGAACTTAAACCAGGAGGTCTTGCCCTCATTGCACCACCAGCGCCATTTCTAATCCGGCCAGGCTGGAGAGCTACCTGGAGCTCGGAAGTGCCAAGAACATACTGATAGGTGCCCATGGAGAAGCATCTCCTTCCATCCAAGCTGCTGCTGCTACTCTCCCCTTGATCCCTACTCAACACACGGGAATTGGCATTGGCATTGCCACCTTCCACCGCACCCTGGGTTCCGACATTCTTTAACTTCCCCAACCTCACGGGGAATACCTTCTTCTCAGCCACCGGTGTCTGTGCCAACCCTGAAGCCTTCAGCCCAGGCAATCCAAATCCGTCGTCGCAGTCCTCGGACGACCGCCGTTCCTCCAGCCTCTCCTCGAAATCGAACATCGGGCTGTCCTCGCCCATGAGCCCCGGGACGAAGAGCACCCCGCGGCAGAGCGGGCAGGTCGAGTTGGAGAGCAGCCACGTGTCGATGCAGTTGAGGTGGAAGGCGTGCCCGCACAGCGGCAGCAGGCGGAGCCGGTCCTCGGCGTCGAACTCGCACAGGCACACCGCGCAGTCAAACGGCTCCTTGTCCCCGTCGCCGCCGCCGCCCACAACGATCTCCTGGTAGGCGAAGACCGGCAGCGCGTCGATGAAGGCCTGGTCCAGCCCGGAGTCGTGGAGGTGGAACAGCTGCTGCAGCTGCCGCTGCAGCGCCACGTCCGCCCCGCCGGCCTCCCCTCCAGCCCCCCGCGCCGCCGCCGCCGCCGGCGACGACGCCGTGCCCCTTCGGCCGCCGCGGCGGTGCTGCTTCTTCACGAGGACACGCACCAGGAGGTGGAGCAGGGCGGAGATGAAGAACACCACCGCGAGAATCACGATGATGAAGAGCACCGCGGGGCTAATCTTCCCTCCTCCGCCTCCGCCTCCGCCTCGGCCGGCGCCGGAAGCCGCAACCTGCACCGGCGGAAGAGGCGGCGGGGGTGCGGCGGCGAGGCCACTGTACGGGAGCGCCGAGTCCCTGAAGACGCCGGCGCCATGTAGGCGGCGCGCGGCGAAGGATCCGGACGAAGACGAAGAAGCGGCCGGTTCAGCCATGCCTGCTACGAGCTCGGACTGCGAGAGTACCCGCGCATCTCATCGGATCCCGCGGACCAGAGATGCGATCTCTGGAGGAAGAAACCAGCGATCCCCGTCAGGACCAGATGCGGAAGTCACACCTAAAAGCGGCGGCCCGGGAAGCGGACGAGGAGCTAGGGGCCAACAGACCTGAAACCCTCGTGACGGGAGCTTTGGCCGGGTGAGCGAGCGAAGCCGTGGAGGGGAGGGAGGGGAGGTGTGGAGTGGTGGGACTGTGGGAGCGCAGGAAAGCGACGGCAGCCAGAAAGATTTGTGCGGTGGGCGCTCGGTGGCTTTTGGTTGTTTCTGCGGTGCGAGCGCGGCCGTTGTGCGCCTCGCTTTCGGCCGCGAGCGTCGTTCACAGCCGCAGAAACACGGCCCGTGTCAGCGTGTGAGAGCAACCCTAGCAGGCCTCGTACAGACTCGTAATAAAATTCCCAGTGCCTATGGTGCCCGCGGCGGCCTCCGCCTCCCCCTCCCCCTGCCATCACCGCCATGGCCATGAGGCTCCTGCCTCGACCTAACGTCTTTTCCGACGTCGAAATCCTAACGTCGTCCTCTCGCCGTCCTCACTACCTGGTCGGCCTGCCACCCCCAAGCCTCCTCTAAGCCCGCCAAAGTTGTAGAAGAAGAGATAGAGAGGCTAGAGATGGAGAAAAATAAGAGGGGGTGCTGAGAGCGAGAGAAACACTCTCCATGGGCACCTCTGCCCGGACCTGCCGCCTCTTCTCGCCACCAAAATCCTAATGCCGTCCTCCCACATCGCCTGGCCGGGCTGCCTCCCCCGAGCCCTTTCTAAGCCTACCGGGGTTTGAGAAGAAGAGGAAGAGAAGCCGAAGATGGAGAAAAATGAGAGGGAGAGGAATCAAGTGTTGAGACGAAAGAAACGCTCGACTGTACAAAATTATCAAATGTAAAAGATCCTCAAATTCTCCACTCAGGTTCTTATTCCTGGGAGTCTAAAGGAGGATGTAGTTTTCAACTTTGGCTATTCATCTCCTCACCCATTTAGAACCGTGCGTCCCTGTTGCTTATACCTAATTTTCTGAAAAAGCCGAAGCACTGACTATATGTAGCGATAAAAATAGAAATTATCAGAAACATTATTTAATACATAATGTTAGCTTTATTATAGTAAGGTTCAAACATTTAGCATAGCACAACGGAAAACAGTTTTCAATCTTCTCTTCGACCTCCATTCTCCACGGTAACGGTTGATCGGAGGATCACATGCTTCATATACATGAGAAGGGCATGAGAATTAATGATGAGAATTGATGAAGCGAATTAAGGTGAAAAATTATCTTTTACCTCTCAGCCCCTTTGTTTGATTCGTGGAGGAAAATAAGAGAGGAAGTTGGGAGGGAATTCATATCTTTTTTTAGAATTACACAGTACAACGTAGATACTCACAACATGCATGCACACTCACTCTTATAAATATAAGTACGCACATAGTCAACCCTATAAACACACGTACGCAAACCCTACCCCTATGAACACCTCCGATGACTGAGCCGGTAGATCTTGAAAAATCACGAATCACGAAGTCACACAGGCACCTCGCTGTTGATGAGGACGTCGCATACAATTGAAAGCATAGCGCCTTTAAATCATGAAATAAATTTAAAACTATGCGAGCACCCATGCCTAATCGAGAACTTAAATCTGAGTGGACAGGTTCCACCATAAAGAACCCAACCACTGATCTATGATCAGTTAGGGGGGGAGGGGAGGTGGGCTGAGTAAGAAATTAAATTACAAGTTATAATGGATGGTGAGGATGTATTAAGTGGCGGAGGTTGAGGTAGAAACAAAGGGGTGGACAACATAAGTAAATTGCATGCATTTCAACCAAAAAAGAGTAGCTATAAATTGTTGTGTTGTACAAGTCTTTGCTATTCTTTCTAGGTTCCACGTATAGGTAGCTACAGTAAAAACCAAAGTATGTCATCTACCAAAGGTGCATAAAAATAATGGCCCTTGAAAGCATCTAGGCCCCTAATTAGGTTTTCGTGATTAATGACGACACAAGATTACTATGACTAACGTGTATTTTGCAGAGGCAATTTGAGTTAGGTCATGGTAATGGAAATTGATTGGGCAACCATGGTTGTCATGCCTCTGTCGATGGAAATCATTTTGGTTTTCAAAGGATGGAAGACAAGGTAAATGACAGACTAGTTCTAAGTGTCGTTTGGTGTTGGAGAGACACTTAGAGTGGTTTAGGACTTTGTTTTTCCTTTGGTTATACTATTAAGGGGGGTATGGACTAGTAGCTTGACCTAGGTGAGTCTAGTGGGTTAGGTGTGGTGCACACTTGTCAAACCTAGCACTAGGTAGCTCAAAAATAACCCTAAGATCAATTGAAGTCAACTTCATTCACATAGGATTTTGAGTTGGAAGTGAATGGAGGGTCAAATGACTGACCGGACGATGGTCTGGTTGTGACCGGACGCTGGAGGGTGAGTCCAGTCAGTTCATTTGATCAATTATAGTCGTCTCGTATTGACCAGACGCTGAGTGGAGGAGCATCAGACGCTGGGGTGCCTGCATACGGTCCACTCCAGAGAGGTTCTAGAGAGGCTTTTTCTTGACCGGACACGTTCAACGGGTGATGACCGAACGCTGGTCAGAGTCCGGTCAGAGTTTAACGGCTCTCTCTGACACAGTGGCGGGTACAACTGACCGGAGCATTCGGCCAGCCCATAGAGTGATGACTCAGCCTGCAAACATTATGTTTTGAATGAGGGGGGTATAAATACTTACTCCACTCATCCAATGGAAGTCTCTTGCCCATTTGTTCAGTTGGGAAACACCTTTAGAGTGCGAGGAAGAGCACGAGCCTAGTGGGGTGATTGAAATTTGATAATCCAAGATTAAGAACCTCATTAGTGCATAGGGAGTAGCAAGTGTGTATCCACCTTTCTCATTAGGCTTGTCTTGGTCAGGTGAGAGTTTGTGCTTGTTACTCTTGGTGATCGCCATCACCTAGACGGCTTAGTGGTGATTGGGAGCTTGATGATCATCCGACGGAGCTTGTAGATGACCCAAGTCAAGTTGTGAGCGGTTGTGGGCGATTCACCGTGATGGAGTGTTAAAGAATCAGCCCGTAGAGAGCACTTGATCCTTGCGTGTATCAAGGGGGAGCTACACCCTTGCACGGGTGTTCCAACGAGGACTAGTGGGGAGTGGCGACTCTCCGATACCTCTAGAAAACATTGCCCTGTTCCTTTCCCTCTCTTTACTTTGAGCATTTACATTTGAGCAATTTATTTCATATCTTTACATTTCTAGAATTGCTATGCTAGAGTGGGATTGGAACCTAGGGTGCAAAACTTTTGTACTAGAGAACAATATAAACACATTCTAGACACAAGGGGTGAAATGGGCTAAGTGTAGGACTTAATTATTGCAAAAATTTAGAATTAGTCCAATTCACCACTCTCTTGGGCATCTTGATCCTTTCAATTGGTATCAGAGCCTCATGCTCCCTAAATTAGGCTTAACCGCCTAGAGCAAGATGTCCCATGGGAATGGACCCCCCTCCTATCTTTGAGGGAGATGATTTTCCTTATTGGAAAATTTGCATGGAGGCAAACCTAGAGGCTTTAGATGTTGGAGTTCTTAGAGCCGCCTCACAAGGCTTCCCTAAACCTAAGGATCCCGCCAACCTTCAAGGCGATGAGGTTAACTATGAGAAGTGGAATGTAAAGGCTATAAACATCCTTTTTAGAGGCATTTGCAAGGATGTTTTTAACCGTGTGCGGAACCACAAAGACGTCCATGTACTATAGTCAGATATTTGTGCGCTCCATGAGAGAACCAAGAGTGAGTATGAGAAACGCTACCACCTTGTGATGAAAAAGCTTAATTCATTTAAGATGCTTCCTAGAGAAAGTACCAATGAGATGTGAAAGCATCTAGGCCCCTAGTTGGGTTTCGGTGATTAATGACAATACATGATTACTGTGACTAACGTGTGTTTTGCAGAGGCAATTAAGTTAGGTCATGATAATGGAGATCGATTGGGCAATTATGGTTGTCATGCCCCTACAATGGAAATCATTTTGGTTTTCAAAGGATGGGCGACAAGGTTAAGGATGGACTAGTTCTAAGTGTCGATTGGAGTTGGAGAGACACTTAGAGTAGTTTAGGACTTTATTTTTCCTTTGGCCGTACTATTAAGGGGGGTATGAACGGGTAGTTTGACCTAGGTGAGTCTAGTGATTTAGGTGTAGTGCACACTTGCTAAATCTAGCACTAGGTAGCTCCTTAATAGCCCTTTGATCCAATGGAGCAACTTTATTCACATATGATCGAGAGTTGGAAGTGAATGGAGGGTCAAATACTGACCGAATACTGGCTCCGGTGTGACCGGACGCTGGCTCAGGGTCCGGTCAGTTCATTTGACCAAGGTGAAAGCGTCTGGAAGTGACCGGATGCTGAGAGGTCAAGTGACCGAACGCTGAGGGCCAGCATTCTGTTGACTCCAGTAAGGTCCCAGAGAGGGAGAATCCTGATCGAACGAGTCCGGTCAATGCTGACCGGACGTTGATCAGGTTCTAGCTACTGACCGGACGCTGCTCAGCAAGTGATCGGACGCTGGGGGTCCAGCGTCCGGTCGACATCAGTAAGGTTCCAGTTGGGGGAAAACATGACCGGACATGTCCGGTCAACACTTATCCACTAGAGTTCGGGGTGTACTGACCGGTGCGTCCGGTCAATATGACCGGAGCATCCGGTCACCCCGCAGAGGCACATAACGGCTCGTTTTTTCAGCCAGTGTTATAAATACAACCTCCACTCGTGTGTGGGGGTACTTTTGCTCATTTCAACAGCTAAGAAACACCTTAGAGAGTGCCAAGATGAGTAAAGTCCTAGTGAGGTGATTGAGATTTGAGAATTCCAAAGAGAGCCCTCATTAGTGAAGATCAAGAGTAGCAAAGTGTGCATCCACCCTTCTCATTAGGCTTGTCGTGGTTAAGTGAGAGTTCATGCTTGTTACTCTTGGTGATCGCCATCACCTAGATGGCTTGGTGGTGATTGGGAGTTTGGTGATCATCCGGCAGAGCTTGTGGGTGACCCAACTCAAGTTGTGAGCGGTTGTGGGTGATTCACCGCGACGGAGTGTCGAAGAATCAACCCGTAGAGAGCACTTGATCCTTGCGTGGATCAAGAGGAGCTACACCCTTATGCGGGTGCTCCAACGAGGACTAGTGGGGAGTGGCGACTCTCCGATACCTCAGCAAAACATGGCCGTGTTCCTCCTTCTCTATTTACTTTGAGCATTTACTTTGAGTATTTATTTTGAGCAATTCAATTCTTGTCTTTACATTCATAGAATTGCCATGCTAGAGTAGGATTGGAACTTAGGTTGCAAGTCTTTTGTGTGGTAGAACAATTAGAAACACTTTCTAGGCACAAGGGGTTAATTGGGCTAACCATAGGATTTAATTATTGCAAAGAAATTTAGAATTAGCCTAATTCACCCCCCTCTTGGGCATCTTAATCCTTTCAATTGGTATTAGAGCCTCGTGCTCATGTATTTAGGCTTAACCGCCTAGAGCAAGATGTCTCACGGGGATGGACCTCCTCCTATCTTTGAGGGAGATGATTTTCCTTATTGGAAAATTCGCATGGAGGCGTATCTAGAAGCTCTAGATGTTGGTATTCTTAGAGCCGCCTCACAAGGCTTCCCAAAACCTTGAGATGCTACTCACCTACAAGGCGATGAGGTGAGCTATGAGAAGTGGAATGCAAAGGCTTAAAACACCATCTTTAGAGGCCTTTGCAAAGATGTGTTCAATCTGGTGAGGAACCATAAAGACGCCCATGCACTATGGTCGGACGTTTGTGCGCTCCATGAGGGAACTAAGAGTGAGCATGAGGAATGCTATCATCTTGTCATGAAAAAACTCAACTCTTTTGAAATGCTTCCTAAAGAATGTGCTAATGAGATGTATTCATGTTTGAATGTTCTCGTAGAGGAAGTCAATGGGCTTGGACTCACTCAAATGCAACCATCCGATGTTGTAAGAAAGATTTTGAGTGTCCTCCCCATTGATAAATATGGGTATATTGTGACCATGCTTCATCAAGGTGATCTTTCCACTGCTACACCGACACAAATCTTGGAAAGATCAATACTCATGAGATGTACATGCACATCACGCCACAAGATGGCTCATCCTCTACCAAGAAGAAAGATAAGGACTTAGCATTCAAAGCTAGCCAAGAGAAGAGCAAAGCAAGACTTGAGTATGAGAGCTCAAGTGATGATGAAGTGGATGATGAAAGTCTTGCTCTCATGGTGAAGAAGACCGCCAAGATGCTAAAGAAGCTCAACAAGAGTGGCATCGAGTTTGATGGCAAGAAGAAGAAGTTCTTCACTAGCTCTAGAAGGAAGCCAATCTCCGAGATGGATTGCTTCAATTGTGGAGAACTTGGTCATCTAGCACACCAATGCACTAAGCCCAAGAAAGACAAGCTCAAGAACAAATACAAGGGCAAGAAAGATGACTCAAGTAACGAAGAAGAAGAAGAAGAGAAGAAGAAGAACAAGCCATACAAGAAGAGAGATGGCAAGAAGAGGGACTTCCACAAGAAGAAGAGTGGAAAGGCATACATTGTCGGTGATTGGCTCACAAATATTGATTCATCTAGTGCCTCATCCAATGATGATAGTGACAACGAGAAGGTGGCCACAATTGTTATCAACTCTTCATCATCTTCATCACCACCACCGCCATCATCCTCTACACACCTATGCCTTATGGCCAAGGGTGACCGCAAGGTATCTAACAATGATGATAGTAGTGATGATAAGCATGCTAGTGATGATGATAGCGATAGTGATGATGATGAATATGAATCACCTTCTTATGATGATCTTGCTAGGTTGCTAAAACAATACACTAAGATCATTATAAAAACTAGAGCTAAAAATAAAAAGCTAGAAGCTAAAAATGATTCTCTTTTAGCCAAATGTGATATAGCGGAAAAGGCTAGTGTTAAGCTTAGAGAAGCAAATGATGCTATATCATCCAAACTCAAGGAGCTCAAATCTTCTAAGAAAGAGCTTAAAGAAAAACATGATAAACTTGAGGTGACACATAATGAGCTCATCACTAGTCACAACAAGCTATGAGAAGAATATACTACTCTTAAGGTTAATCATGATAATCTTGTTATTGCTCAAGAATTGTTATCCAATGAGCCACATGATGCTACTAACGATGTTGTTAAGATTGATATAGCTACATCATTGAAAGGTCCTTGTGTGGTTTTGGTAATTGAATGATAACCTAGGTGGACTAATTGTGTTTCTATAAGATACATAGGTGATTAGTCCATAGGTACATATGTGTGAGCAACATATGCCATGAAGGTGAAAATGGCTTGGAGATGTTGCAAAGCTCACACATGTGATGATGAAGGAGCTTATTGCACATGAGACATGAAATTGAGTCATGTGATCAAGGTGGAGAAGATCAAGACAAGACTTGGCTTGATGGACCGGTTGCAAGCATGAAGGGCAAGTCAGAGGCTTTGGAGTGATGGGACCGCGTGGCAGAGAAGCTTGAGCAAGACTTGGTGCCAATGGACGAAGGCAACGGTGAAAAGCAAGTGAAGTCAAGATCAATGAACTAATATGATCACGTGATGATATGAAGTGGATCATATCATTGTTGATCATGTTGGTGCATGTGTTGCATCGACATTGGAGGAGATGGAATGGAATGCACAAGGCAAAGGTTTAACCTAGGGCATTTCATTTCACCGATCATAGGTGTGTAGAGAAGTTGATGATCGGTTTAGGATAGATGACTGTACTATCAAGAGAGGCAAACTTGTTTGCATATCGGTCATCTAAGTGCCACTCGAGTGATCTAACTTTGCATCATCGCTAGGATTGAGTGGCGTGGCAAGTTGAGTGGCTAATCCTTTGGGAAATGATTGTGAAAATGCTAACACACATACACATGGTGGTGTTGGCACATTTACAAAGGAGAAGAAGTTGGAGTGATGTGGATCAACATGGCGATGTAACGGAGGTGAGAAGGGTTTGAAACTCCACCGATGGAGTGTCCGCCCGTAGAGTGTGGATAGTCCGATGGTGCCACCGGTGCCCTATATAGAAAATATAGGGTCTTACAGAGTGGACCGGACGGTGGTCACATGGTGACCGGACACTGGACTCCAGTGTCCGGTCAGTGATGGCAGACAGCGTGCTGGCGTCGGTCATCGACCGGACGCTGGCGCTAGAAGTGACCGGACGCTGACTGTGTGTGTCCGGTCAGGGTGACGTATGGTGACGTAGGTAGAGTAGAAAGGCCAGAGAGTGACCGGATGCTGGTGCTGTGTCCGATCGCAATCGACCGAACGTGTTCGGTCATGGTCTGGTACCTTACTGGAAACGACCAGACGCTAGGGTTGCTGAGTCCGGTTAGTTCAAGCTGCCGCATCCGGTTTGATAGATGACCGTTGAGATCGAGCGATCATTGTTCGAAGAAGGGGACACGTGGCGTGCATCGCACGACCGGGACGCTGAGGGCCAGCATCCGATCGATCGGACTGGAGCGTTCCGGTCGTCCCGACTTTTGCCCAGTGAAGGGGGTAACGGCTCTATTTGTTCATGGGGTTATAAATAGAAGCCATGGTCACCTTGGGCCGGTAGCTGAGCACACTAGAGCCTTGGTGGCTTGTGTAGTAGTGCTTGAGAGCCCTCCATCTCACATATACTTGATTGTGTGAGAGAGCGTTTCTAGTGCGATTGCATCGTGAGGTTGCATCGAGTGGCACTAGGTGATCGAGTTGCAAGCTGGTGGTGCTTGTTACTCTTGGAGGTTGCCACCTCCTAGACAGCTTGGTGGTGGTCTTCGTCGAAGCCTGCAAGAAGTTTGTGTAGTGCTCCAGAGAAGAGCTTTGTGAGGGGCATTGTGCTCGCCCCATGGGAGCCGCGAAGAGCAACTCTAGTAAAGCGTGTCATTGAGCTACCCTCACTTTTGGGGTAGGTTCTTGTGGTGCCCGACGTGTGGGCTTGGCAGGTGATGCCAATTAGCCGCCAAACCACCAAGTGAGCGGTCGACACAACAGGGACTAGCGTGTTGGCAAATATGTGAACCTCGGGAGAAAAATCACCGTGTCAACCTTGTTCTTCCCGTTGGTTTGCATCCTCGTTACACAAGCTTGTAATTACTTTTGCATACATTGTGCTTGTGTAGTTGCTCTTATAATTAGTTAGCTTGTATAGCTTACTAGTTACCTTCTTGCTTGTGTAGCATAGAAGTAGCTCCCTTGCGTGGCTAATTTGGTTTGTGTGACCTCGTTAGTCATATTGCTTAGTTTGTATAGCTAAGTAATTGCGCTCTCTAATTTGGTATTGGTTGCCTTGTTATTGAGCATTGTTAGTGAGCATTAGGTGTCTTTGTGCTTTTGCTTACTAGCATGTGTAAGAGCTCCCTTGTTACTTAAAGTACTAGTGGCATAGGTTTGTGTGACCTTGCTTCTAGAATTGGTTAGGTGAGCTCTAGCTAGCCTGACACCTTTGTTGCTTATTTAGTATCTTTGGAAGGTGCTAGAGAACACAGATAGAGGGGTGTAGTCTTGGCTAGACCAATAGTTTTAATTCCGTACTTGTTTCGGTTAGCCGACGCGATTAATTTTAGAAAGGACTATTCACCCCCCTCTAGTCCGCCATCTCAACCCTACAAGTGGTATTAGAGCTAGGTCTCTCATTTGTGGTCTTCACTGACCCGAGAGGATGGCAGCTTATGGGCTAGATGTTGATTGTCCACACATTTTTTATGGCACACACTTTACACGATGGAAAAATTGGATGATATGCAATTTTAAGTTTATTTGCCCTCAAATATGGTGGATGGTAGATGTAGGCTTTTCTCATGTGTTGGATGAAGATAATCTAACTCAAGCACAAGAGAAATGTCTAGATCTCGACATCCAAGCTACTAACATCATGTATAGATCTTTGCATGATTGTATATTTGGAGAGATCATTGACATGAAGACCGCCCATGAGATTTGGAGTTATCTAAATGAGAAGTATGGGACGGTCTCCGATGATGAAGATGAGCCCAAGAAGGAGGCGCATGAGTGTGTTGAGCATGACCACAATTCGGTGATTGTGGAAGATTGCTCCACCTCATGGTCAAGTGATGATGATAATGATCATATCACAAGATCACTTGATAAGATTGATAATGATGCCACAAGTGATGCCAATGATGATGCTACTCCATGCACACTTGATGGTGATAATGATGGATCATGCTCGGGCTATGAGAGTGATGTTTGTTCAAGCTATCCAACTATATCACATGGCTTCATGTCACAAGGTAACACTAAGGTATCTAATGCAAATGTGATTGATCTTGATTCATATGAGGAGCTTCTAGATAGATATGGTTGCATGATCAAAGCTTTAGAAAAAGAGATGGCTAAAACCGAGAAATTGAAAAATGAAAACTCTTTTCTGAAGAACACATGTGAACAACAAAAGCATCTACTTTATGTTACTACTTGTTCACATGAGGAGCTAAAATTGGCTCATGAGGAACTTAGTGTTGCTCATGATAACTTGGTACAAGACCTTGCTTTTCTCACTAAGGAGATTTCTAATGGAAAAACTAAAACTAGTAAGAGCTCATCACATGGGTCAATTGATCAATCACATATTATTGCTAACCCTTGTGATGTAGGCAAGAAGCATGTATCCACCTCTTGTGATGATTTATTAGATATGCCATGCTCTTCACAATTAGATGCTTGTTCTACTTCTATGTCTTATGAGACTAACCTTTTAAAGAAGAACAATGAGCTCAAAAATGAAGTGAAGAAATTGAGCAACAAGCTAAAGAGGTGCTACAACTCAAAAGTCACATTTGAGCACATATTGAAGACTCAAAGAAACTATGGTGACAAGTGTGGCCTTGGCTTCAAGAAGAAGATGACAAAGGGCGAAAGAAAGAGAGAAAGAAAGATAAAGAAGCTACAACAAAGAAAGCTTTCTCATACCATGTACTACCGGTGTCATAAAATGGGACACCTTACAAATGGTTGCCCTAACATTGAGAAGCTCAAGAAGATAAAAGAAGAAGAGAGGCTCAAGCATGTCAAGTGCTTCAAGTGCCGCACTTGGGGTCATCTTACCTCAATGTGCCCAACCAAGCAATTGGTGAAGCAACAAGTGAAGCCTCAACCAAAGCCACAAGTTGAGCAAGAGAAGACACACCAAGTTCAAATCAAGATCAACCATGAAGATGGTCATGATTTGATGATAAAGATAAAGAAAACAAGAAGGGGTGGAAAGGCAAGGCATCCAATGCAAACTCAAGATGCCAAGATGATGAGCAAGAATGAAGATGAGAAGAAAGATTATGCTCACATCAAGTGCTTCAAGTATGGAAGTGTGGGACACTTTGCCTCTAAGTGTCCTACCAAGCTTGAGAAGAAGGCTCAAGCAATCCATGAGAGGCAAGGCAATGAGAAGCACCACATGAGCAAAGAAGAGAAGGCTCAAGCAAAGAGAAAGTGCTACTCATGCCAGGGAAAGGGGACACATGGCACATTCATGTCCCCTAGGTGACATTTCTAAGCCTATTTTAATTGTTGATGATAACATACTTAGAAAGGATGGTAATGGTACCTCTATGGTTGCTATTGCAAAATATTCCGTTATTCATACTAAGGCTATGCCTAAGTATGTTGCACCTAACTTGAGAGGACCCAAAGTTGTTGGGTACCATCAAAAAGTGGATGATTGTTTGTAGGTACCATCAGCATTGGAGGCTTAGTTCAAATGATATTCATCTTGTTGATCATGTAGTTGAGCCAAGTATTGCCAAGTGATGATCACTATCCCAATGCCATGACCAAATTGAGTGAAGTCCAAATGTGCTACAACATACAAGTGTCAAATTCAAGTTGTTGGTGATTTATTGGATATATTTAATGGTTTGCAAATAATTGAGTTGAAGCTTGCAAGTTGGATGATCATGAGCTAACCAAGGTATATCTCTTGTTGATCAATTCATTTGGGTGCATATGAGTTAATTGAATTGGATAAATATGCAATGTTGCTTGCTATGGGTTGATTGAATGGATAATTGATTAGTAATCAAGGTTGGATTGATTTGTGTTGGATAAATTCATGAGATGACTTTTAAGTGATTTGAATGGATATATGTCTTATGGAAGTATTCAAACAAGTTAATTTCAAGTTTGATTCATATTTGATGAAGTATAGCTCAATTGTTGAAATCTGTCCTATAATTGAGAATCTGAGCTAGCTGTGATCGTAGCCATGTTTGAGTAATAAACACTTATTGGATTGGCATAAAAATTGGTGTATATGCTCTAGACTTATGGTATAAGATGCTATACAATTTTCATGAGAATTGGATAAAAATGCTTCGTTTTGGAGTGGATCTTGTAGCTATAGTGCAGCTGTTTTAGCATGTAGCAGTGGTGGAAGAATTGAAATCTGGTAGCAATCTAGAAGTCAAATGAAGCTCAAATTTTTAAAGCTACTAGATAACTTAGTAATGCACACCTCCACCAAATTTCGTGGTGTTTGGATTTATACTTTGGGAAATATGCTTATTTCTTTGAAGGGTACAAAATCTGCCAGAAAAGTGATAAATGTTGGATTGATTTAGAGTCACTTTGATTGAAAGGTCCTCAAGTTGGAAACATGGTTACAAGTGTGTGAGGTACCTAAGCTTGGTTTTGAGATGATCTAGAAGCATGACAAGCAAAGAGTATAAGGCCATTTGATTGAGGAGTGTACTTTGCACACCTTCGGTACTCAAATTAGAAGATCAAGATCAAACTCAAGATGAAGTTGAAGTTTAAGTTCTAGTGACTATTAGAAATTATTTGGTAGAAAGAAAAGGACTTAAACAAGAAGAAAGAAAAAGACTTAAAGAAGGAATCAATGTTACTCACCAAGTTAAGTCCATCACTTGGATCAATCAATCAAGTCATTTTAAGTGAGTATCAAGAATGGTTCTTGAAGAGAGGTCACTTCTCCCTAGTGTAGGGGCTTGCCGCCTATGTGTAGGTGAACCAAGTGTGGTACTTGGAAGGCTAACGTGAAAGTGGTGATCCGAGGAACATTTGAGATGCTTAGTTGAAGCAATCAAAAGGTTGATCAAGAAAAGCAAGCAACACCCAAAAGAGAGCTAGTCATAATATTTCAAGTGGTATTCTCACATTGATGCTCTAATGCAAGCATTGATCAAAAGATGAAGCAAGCCAACCACAACAAGAAAGTGCACTTGATCATAAGTGGTATTCATTTCATATGAGTGAAGAGTGAAATTCAAAAGGGTATCTATTGGTCTTCACCAAGCTTATAATTGGACTTCACATTGCTATTAGAGTAATGAATTGGAATCTATATGACTATCCTCTACTCCAACATAGCAAAGGTATCATTGTAATGTGCATGATCATTTTATCCCTTACTAGTATGCGGTTAGTGCATATAGTACATGCTTTATAGGATCATGCATAACAAATGAAATGTTTAAATTCATAGCCTACCACTATTACTTGAATGATTACTTGATCTAGTGGTTAGTATATGAATTTGTTCATGAGCTAGTGAACCCAATTACTTGACTTAATTTGGATTGCTAACAAGTGACAAGTACAACATTGGCAAGATAACCCTTGCAAGAGGTGTGAAGAAGCTTGTCATTGGTTCAAACCGGACTTGAAAGCTTAGGCAAATCAATTTAATTCAAGTCAACCATAGAAGCTCATGATAGTGATAAGAGTACAAGCACAAGACAACAATGCAAATGGATATCTAGTTTGTTTGTTACAAGTGGTATCTAGACTCAAGTATTTCATCAAGAATCTACAAGTGATGTCTAGATCAACTCATAAGTGATATCCTATAAGTGGTACTCATGAAGATAGCAAATGTTCAAGAAATGGTTTTTATTGAAAAATCCAACAAGTGGTTCCATACTAGAAGATTCTTTCAAGTGGTATCACATCTACACATAATATCAATCATGCAAGAAAATGGTTCCACAAGTGATCCTCAACTTTAAGTGATCATCAAATGAAGAATGCATCCCTCACCTACAAGAGCTCAAGTGTATCAAATGGATGACCCATGCTATCACATAGGGGGAGGTGTCACACAAATTGGTATCAAGATCAAAGATCCTATGTGTGGTATCTCAAGAAGCATTACACAAGATACAAGTGGTATCTACAAGTGGTGTCATTCCAACAATCAAGTGATGTCCATAAAAAATGCAAGATTCAAGCCTCAACCATCTACCCCAAACATATACCTTTGCATCAATGAGAAGCTCACCTTTTATGGAAATTGATGACAAAGGGGGAGAGATTGTACAAAGATATGAAAGCTTTGAGATTGAGATTATACAAGGGGGAGAGATAAGATATAAAAGCTCAAAGAAGTAGAGGTTGGACATAGACATAGACAAAGAGAGAGCAACATTGAAGAAGAGAGATGGATCAAAATTCTTGGACAAGAGAAGCACACAAGTAGGGGGAGCAAGCTCATGAACTTGGATTGATTGCATTTGATATGTGCATATTCATGTTCTTGCTTGCATTGCATAAGCTTTCAAATTCAATATGCATGCTTGTGTGGTGTATGCTAGTTGTAGAACTTGAATGATGATTTGATAACTAGCATGCACAGGATGATAGCTAGACACTTGGTATGCTTTTCAAGTAATGCTAGTACCTTGCTTTTAATGTTGATCTCACAAGGTATCTAGTGCTTTTATTTCCAAGTGATATCTAGCTAACCATGGTGCTAAGGATGAACTTAAAGGTGCAACTCTGATTGGTACATGCTTCAAAGGTTTATTCTATACACCTTAGCATCATTTTGTAGTAATTACTCTCCCACAATTTAATCTATGCATATGTGCGACCTTCAAATCAAACACTCTAGCACATATGTAGGGGAGCTAATACTACCATCTAGGGTTTGTGGTACTTGTCCAAAATCATTTTCACATGGTAAAATTGCTTGGGCAAGCAACATGAATCCAAAAGAGCTTAATTTCCATATCTTTGTACAGTTGTCATCAATTACCAAAAAGGGGGAGATTGAAAGGTCCTTGTGTAGTTTTGGTAATTGAATGACAACCTAGGTGGACTAATTGTGTTTATGTGAGATACATAGGTGATTAGTCCACATGTACATATGTGTGAGCAACATATGCCATGAAGGTGAAAATGGCTTGGAGATGTTGCAAAGCTCACACATATGATGATGAAGGAGCTTATTGCACATGAGACATGACATTGAGTCATGTGATCAAGGTGGAGAAGATCAAGACAAGACTTGGCTTGATGGACCGGTTGCAAGCGTGAAGGGCAAGTCAGAGGCTTTAGAGCGATGGACCACGTGGCGGTGAAGCTTGAGCAAGACTTGGCGCCGATGGACGAAGGCAACGTTGAAAAACAAGTGAAGTCAAGATCGATGAACCAATATGATCACGTGATGATATGAAGTGGATCATATCATTGTTGATCATGTTGGTGCATGTGTTCCCTCGACATTGGAGGAGATGGAATGGAATGTGCAAGGCAAAGGTATAACCTAGGGCATTTCATTTCACCGGTCATAGGTGTGTAGAGAAGTTGATGACCGGGTTTAGGATAGATGACCGTACTATCAAGAGGGGCAAACTTGTTTGCATATCGGTCATCTAAGTGCCATTCGAGTGATCTAACTTTGCATCATCCCTAGGATGGCGTGGCAAGTTGAGTGGCTAATCCTTTGGGAAATGATTGTGAAAATGCTAACACACATACACATGGTGGTGTTGGCATATTTACAAAGGAGAAGAAGTTGGAGTTGATGTGGATCAACATGGCGATGTAATGGAGGTGAGAAGGGTTTGAAACTCCACCGGCAGAGTGTCCGCCCGTAGAGTGCGGACAGTCCGACGGTGCCACCGGTGCTCTATATAGAAAAGATAGGGTCTCATAGAGTGGACCGGACACTGGTCACGTGGTGATCAGACGCTGGGTTCCAGCGTCCGGTCAGTGATGGCAGACAGCGTGCTGGCGTCGGTCATCGACCAGATGCTAGCGCTGGAAGTGACCGGACGCTGACTGTGTGCGTCCAGTTAGGGTGACGTATGGTGATGTAGGCAGAGCAGAAATGCTAGAGAGTGATCGGACGCTGGTGCTGCGTCCGATCGCGATCGACCGGACGCGTCCGATCATGTCTGGTACCTTACTGGAAATGATCGGACATTGGGGTTGCTGAGTCCGGTCAGTTCAAGCTGCTGCGTTCGATCGACAGATGACCATTGAGATCGAGCAATCAGCATTTGAAGAAGGGGACACGTGGTGTGCATCGCACGATCGGACACTGAGGGCCAGCGTCCGGTCGATCGGACCGAAGCGTCCGGTCGTCCCAACTTTTGCCCAGTGAAGGGGTAATGGCTCTATTTGTTCGTGGGGTTATAAATAGAAGACATGGTTAGCCTTGGGCCGGTAGCTGAGCACACTAGAGCCTTGGTGGCTTGTGTTGTAGTGCTTAAGAGCCCTCCATCTCACATATACTTGATAGTGATCATTCGATTGTGTGAGTGAGCGTTTCTAGTGCGATTGCATCGTGAGGTTGCATCGAGTGGCACTAGGTGATCGAGTTGCAAACCGATGATGCTTGTTACTCTTGGAGGTTGCCACCTCCTAGATAGCTTGGTGGTGGTCTCCGTCGAAGCCCACAAGAAGTTTGTGCGGTTCTCCGGAGAAGAGCTTTGTGAGGGGCATTATGCTCGCCCCGCGGGAGCCGCGAAGAGCAACTCTAGTAAAGCGTGTCATTGAGATACCCTCACTTTCGGGGTAGGTTCTTGCGGTGCCCGACGTGCGGTCTTGGCGGGTGATGCCAATTAGCCGCCGAACCACCAAGTGAGCGGTCGGCACAACAGGGACTAGCATGTTGGCAAACACGTGAACCTCGAGAGAAAAATCACCGTGTCAACCTTGTTCTTCCCGTTGGTTTGCATCCTCGTTACACAAGCTTGTAATTACTTTTGCATACATTGTGCTTGTGTAGTTGCTCTTATAATTAGTTAGCTTATGTAGCTTACTAGTTACCTTCTTGTGTAGCATAGAAGTAGCTCCCTTGCGTGGCTAATTTGGTTTGTGTGACCTCGTTAGTCATATTGCTTAGTTTGTGTAGCTAAGTAATTGCGCTCTCTAATTTGGTATTGGTTGCCTTGTTATTGAGCATTGTTAGTGAGCATTAGGTGGCTTTGTGCTTTTGCTTACTAGCATGTGTAAGAGCTCCCTTGTTGCTTAAAGTACTAGTGGCATAGGTTTGTGTGACCTTGCTTCTAGAATTGGTTAGGTGAGCTCTAGCTAGCCCGACATCTTTGTTGCTTAATTAGTATCTTTGGAAGGTGCTAGAGAACACAAATAGAGGGGTGCAGTCTTGGCTAGACTGATAGTTTTAATTCCGCACTTGTTTCGGTTAGCCGACGCGATTAATTTTAGAAAGGACTATTCACCCCCCTCTAGTCCACCATCTCGACCTTACAATCATGTGATGACTTGATTATTGAGAGCATTGAGCAAAGTTCTAGTAGCAAGGGCAAGCAAGTGGTTGAAGCCGATGATTATGATGAGTTTGTCATGCTCAAGAATGACAATGAAAAGCTCAAGAAAGATCTTGAAGAACTCAAAACCACCAAGTCTATTGTGCTAGAAACTATTGTTCATGATGATGGCTTGATCCTTGAGAATGAGAAGCTCAAAGATGAGAACAAGAAGCTCAAGGAAGAGAAAAGCAATGATGCTCTCAAGGAAGAAAATAAGAAGCTCAAGTTAGAGAAAGAGCATCTTAAGATTGGATTGAGCAAGTTCACTAGAGGCAAGCACCAACATAAGTCCAAGCCAAAGCCCAAGAGATGTTTTGGGTGTGGATAAGAAGGCCACTTTGCTTATGAGTGCCAAACTCCACCACCACAACCCTTGCCAAAGCATGCTAGACCTTTTGCCTTCAATGCTCACTACATGCTTAGAAAGGATTCTAGTAGAAAGATGAAAGTCATGTTCTTAGGTCCTCCCAACAAGAATAGGCCTAAGAAAATTTAGGTTGCAAAGTCACTTGTTGAGAAGGTGAAGGGCCCTCAACAAGTTTGGGTTCCTAAAGCTTGATCTCTTGTGTGTAGGTGAACTATAAGACCGGTGGAAGTCATTGGGTTATTGATAGTGGTTGCACACAACATATGACCGGTGATCCTTGTATGTTCACCTCACTAGATGAAGAAGTAGATGGACAAGAAAGAATCACATTTGGAGATAACTCAAAGGGCAAGGTCAAAGGATTGGGCAAAGTGGCTATATCAAATGATCATTCCATCTCCAATGTGCTATATGTTACTTCATTGAGTTTGAACTTGCTATCCGTTGGACAATTGTGTGATCTTGGCTTCCAATGCTTGTTTACCGAGAAGGAGGTTGTTGTATCCAAGAAGGATGATGATCATGTGATATTCAAAGGATTTAGATATAACAACCTATATCTAGTGGACTTCACCTCCGAAGATGCAAACTTGAAGACATGCCTATTCACCAAAACAACACTTGGGTGGCTATGGCATAGAAGACTTGATCATGTTGGGATGAGCTCACTCAAGAAGCTAATGAAGAATGATTTGGTGAGAGGGTTGAAGGATGTGAAGTTTGAGAAGGACAAGCTTTGTAGTGCATGTCAAGCCGGCAAGCAAGTTGCAAATACCCATCCAACAAAAGCTTTCATGTCAACCGCAAGAGTGCTAGAACTCCTTCATATGGACTTATTTGGACCAACAACATACAAGAGTTTGGGAGGAAATCTTTATTGTCTTGTGATTGTTGATGATTATTCAAGGTATACATGGGTATTCTTCCTTCATGACAAATCCAAAGTTGCATCTTGCTTCAAGAAGTTTTCCAAGAGAGCACAAAATGAATTTGAAGTGAAGCTCAAAAAGATTAGAAGTGACAATGGGAAGGAATTTGACAACACAAACATAGAAGCTTATTGTGATGAAGTTGGAATCAAACATGAGGTCTCCGTAACATATACTCCTCAACAAAATGGTGTAGTTGAGAGGAAGAATCGGACATTGATCACTCTTGCAAGAACAATGCTTGATGAGTACAATACCCCTAAAGCTCTATGGGTGGAAGCTATCAACACCGTATGCTATGCATCCAACCACCTATTCCTTCAAAAGTTCCTTAGCAAGACACCTTATGAGTTGCTCAATGGGAAGAAACTGGACGTCTCCTTCTTTAGGATGTTTGGTTGCAAATGCTACATCTACAAGAAGCGGCAACACCTAGGAAAGTTTTAAAGACGTTGTGATATTGGTTTTCTTGTTGGTTACTCATCAAAGTCCAAAGCATATAGAGTATTTAATCATGCCACCGGCTTGGTTGAAGAAACATATGATGTGGAATTTGATGAATCTAATGGCTCCCAAAGAGCACATGAGAATCTTGATGATGTAGGTGATGAACCATTAGGGAGTCTATGAAGAACATTCTAGTTGGAGACATCAAGCCTAAAGATGATGAATGATGATGTACAAGTGATTGATCTACCCTCTTCATCAAGTGTGCCACAAGATGGTGATAAAGATGGGAGAATAGAAAATGAAGACACTCATGTCTCTCATGATCAAATGGTGGTACAAGCACAAGATGTTGAATGCTCCACAACCTCCTCCTCAAGAGGTCAATAGAAGAAATACACCTCTACTACAAGATTATCCACTAAGGATCTCATCATAGGGAGTCCATCAAAGGGTGTAATGACTCACTCACAAAAACTTGCTTCATTTATTGCTCATCACTCTTTTGTCTCTTGCTTTGAGCCTACTAAGGTAGAAGAAGCTCTTCAAAATCCTAGATTGGATAAATGCAATGCATGAAGAGTTGAACAACTTCACCCGCAATGAAGTTTGGACTCTTGAAGAGCGGCCAAAAGGTGCAAGAGTCATTGGAACAAAGTGGGTGTTCCGAAACAAGCAAGATGATCAAGGCGTTGTTGTGAGGAACAAGGCAAGACTAGTGGCAAAGGGGTTCTCTCAAGTTGAAGGTTTGGATTTTGGAGAGACCTTTGCACTGGTTGCAAGATTAGAAGCTATTCATATCCTCCTTGCATATGCATCACATCATGAAATAAAACTTTATCAAATGGATGTGAAAAGTGCATTTTTAAATAGCTTTATTAATGAACTAGTCTATGTTGATCAACCTCCCGGGTTTGAAGACCCTAGATATCCTAATCATGTTTATAGGTTGTCTAAGGCATTATATGGGCTTAAGCAAGCCCCAAGAGCTTGGTATGAGCGCCTTCGGGACTTCCTCATTAAGAAGGGCTTCACCATTGGGAAGGTCGACACCACACTATTCACCAAGAAGCTTGATGGGCATATCTTCATTTGTCAAGTGTATGTTGATGATATCATCTTTGGATTATTAAATGAAGACTCATGCAAAGAGTTTGGTGAATTGATGTCAAAGGAATTCGAGATGTCAATGATTGGAGAGCTTACATTCTTTCTTGGTTTTCAAGTCAAGCAAATGAGAGAAGGGATTTTCATCTCTCAAGAGAAATATACTAATGATCTTCTCAAGAGATTTAAGATGGATGAATGTAAGCCAATCAAGACACCAATGCTAACTAATGGACATCTCAACCTAGATGAGGGAGGTAACCCGGTTGATCAAACTCTCTATTGCTCTATGATTGGTAGCTTGTTATATTTGACCGCATCTAGGCCCGACATCATGTTTAGTGTGTGTATGTGTGCTAGATTTCAAGCTAATCCTAAGGAAACTCATTTAATTGCTGTAAAAAGAATCCTTAGGTATCTTAAGCACACACCAAGCATTAGCCTTTGGTATCCCAAAGGAGCTATATTTGAATTAGTTGGCTATTCCGATTCGGGTTATGCCGGTTGCAAAGTTGATAGAAAAAGTACATTCGGAGGGTGCCATTTGCTTGGTAGATCACTTGTGTCTTGGTCCTCCAAGAAGCAAAATAGTGTGGCTTTATCCACCGCCGAAGCGGAATACATTGCCACGGGTGCTTATTGTGCACAAATACTTTACATGAAACAAACTTTGCTAGACTATGGAGTAGTTCTAGAAAAGGTACCTCTTTTGTGCGATAATGAAAGTGCGGTAAAACTTGCAAATAATCTGGTTCAACACTCTCGCACCAAGCACATAGATATCCACCATCACTTTCTTAGAGATCATGTTGCTAAAAATGATATATCACTAGAAGGTGTAAGGACCGAGGATCAATTGGCGGATATCTTCACTAAACCGCTAGATGAGGCAACATTTTGTAGATTGTGGAATGAGCTCAATGTGCTTGATTTTAGTAACTTCACTAAAAAATGAGCTTGTGTTGTCCCTTGCATTGCATTATAATATACAACATGTTTAATGTTTTGTAATGCATATAGGGCTTGTCTAACATGGTTAAGATAACCGCTGAAAAGCGTGTGAAGAAGCTTAGCCTTGGATCAAACATGACAAGCAACTAGATTTACTTACAAGTATTGCATTCCATATGCATGAATATTGTTTTGTCATTTGTCTTCAAATTGCCCTCTTGTTGCCTATTTTCTTAAAAAGAATTATAGCCTAAGGCAAAATATTTTGAAAAACTTAAGGATTTGAGAGAGGTCACTCACATCAATCCCAATTGGTGTTTATTTGGATCTTATTTGAGTTTGGACTTGATTGGGAACAGGCAACACGAAGAACTTTGAAGATTTGCTGGAAAAAGAGTGACCAGACGTTGCACCAGACTCTAAAGTCCAGCATCCGGTCAGTTCATAGGAGGTGAACTTACTGTGAAGGAGTGACCGGACTCTGGCTTTCAGTGTCCGGTCAGAAGGTGTTTCAGCGTCCGGTCGTGTGGAGAAGACGAAGGCTGTATTGACTGGACTCTGGCTGCATCCGGTCGGTGTCCACCAGATGCATCCGATCGTAATTCCAGAGGAATTGGACCTCTCTGGAATCGACCGGACGCTGGGTGGCAGCGTCCGGTCGCTACCACCGGAGTGTCCAGTCAATAGGAATCATGCGGATTGTGAACTCTTTCTCCATTTCCTATTTAGCCCCATGGGGGGCCCCTTTATAATCGAGCGTCGTCGTGACCCTTGCCCACATCAGCGCCGCAGCCAAACCCTAGCTACTGACTTCGCCGCCCCGCACTGAGCCACCGTCTTGCTCTAGTGCCACTACGTCCACATCACCGCACAGCCACCGCCATACGCCCCACGCCGCCGCAGCGCCTCCCTGCGCTCCCGAGCCGCCTCTCCGTGCCACCATAGCTCCCTGCACCACCACCGCAGCACCGCCCTACGTCCATGCGCCGTCGTGCCCTATCGCACGCCGCGCGCCGCTCCCCACGCTACCACAGTCACGCCGTGATGTGCCACCCTAGCGCCGCCGTGCCCACGCACAACCTCTCCAATGCCGCCGAGCCTCTGCTCTAGCTGCCACCTTTGCCACAGCAAAGCTCTAGGCCATCATTGCATCAGCTCGACCTTCGCACCTCGCCTGACCAGCGAACCCTAGCCTCACCGATTTGGTGGTTCCCTGTTTGTACCTCTTCTAACTGTTTTGCTGGCTCGTCAAGTAGCAAGCCCGCGTTTCAATTTTGTACCTAATTGCTTGCTCTATTAGGATTTCATATCTCTAGATGAATAATTAAAATTATTTGTATATCCTATCTATTCCATCGTGTAGCGAGTCAGTGCCAGTTGAGGTGTCAGTGGTAGTCGTCAGTTAACTCTGGGGCCAAGCTCGCGAGTACAGAACAAGTCCAAGCCTCGGAAGTGACAGTTGATCTTTGTTCAGTGGTAGTTTATTCTTCTTAGATCCATCAGATGGCTCGTACAAAGAATGTCGGAGGTGGTCCCGGTGACAAGGATCCGAGGCCCTCGTCTCACCAGCCTGCAGATCCAAAAGGCAAGGTGACAAAGAAGTTGGCAGTAAGGAAGCGCAAGTATCTAGATGCAGAGACTACGAGAGCCACTGTAGTTGCAGAGGTTGCAGAGTGTGGCGAGAGAGGAGGTGCTCATAGTGGAGTTCGGATTGCTGATCAGCTTTCACCAGAAGCGAGGGCTACACTTGAGCGAGTTGAGCGCCTTCATGGTGGTCCAGCTAGGACTCTCATGATTGGAGGACGGTGTGTTGCCATTGATGAGGGTTAGCCTTAGGGGGAGTCACAGCAGCAGCCACAGGCAGCAGAGCAGACTTAGGAGGCATAGCCAGCACAGCAAACTTAGGAGGGTGAGCAGGCTGAGTAGGCTAAAAGACAGAGCTGACACATCAGCCACAATTATGCCGCTCTGGTCATACCCATGCACCAGTCACGCCGAGGGTAGATACTCAGTGGAGGGGTTCTCATCCACCGCCTAGACCATAGGGTCCGCCTCTAGTGACCCATCTTGACCTAAGGGTCGCCACAGCCAAGCAGGTGCAGCAGCTGAGGTTCATGGACTTTGAGGTGTGGTTTCCACCTAGGAGGGATGAGAGAGCATCAGAGGGATTCTATACATCCTTGCAGGAGGATTTCTATAATGCCTATCTCAACTGTGGAGCATTATTCAGATCATAGAGGGTGTGCAACATAGAGTCTATAGTAGCAGCAGCTGGAGAGCACATTTGCCCATATCTATCCTATTTACTAGGACTGACAGATCTGATTGGATGGACAGGCCTGTATGTTCCATCTTGGGTTTGACAGTTCTATGCTACACTCTGGATTGACCCGCAGCATAGGTTTATACATTTTGCATTCGGAGGCAGAGACTACCGGCTGACGAGCACTAGGGTTAGGGAGATACTCAGGCTTCAGGAGCAGCCTGTTAGGTTACATGAGGTTTGCTATGGACAGACAGTGCCTCCTAGATGCCCTCATGGGGGTATGGTGCCTCCTACGGACTTGGTTTGTCACTATTTCACAGAGCCCTTTGGTGAGGGGTTGTGCAGGAACCCCAGTGATCTTACTCCTACTACTCACGTGATTGAGGCTATCATGAGGAGGACATTACTTCCGAGGATGGGATATAGAGAGGGATTGACTCGTATATAGCTATGGCTTCTCAACTCTCTGATGCAGCAGATAATTTTTGATATTTGGGATCTTCTTCTATCAGAGATGGAGGACACTATAGCTGAGGGCTTTAGAGGTCACATGCAGCTACCCTATGCTCACTAGATCACATTCCTTATTCACAGAGCAGTTATAGTTAGGCCACCTGAGATGCTAGCTAAGTATAGTGGTGCCACTACAGAGTTTCCTACTTATAACCGGACTCAGATGATCTACCATAGTACACCATAGGCACCTAGCTAGCCACGCCATCGCCCAGAGTTGCTAGAGTCTATAGCCTAGTAGGATGATATTATCAGGGGTATTGCAGCTATAGAGGAGGAGCAGCTTGCTCAGCAGGAGGGGATGGTCGTGAGTGACCCCAGTGATAGTTCTGAAGATGACTACCAGCCCGTTCCTCAGATGCCTCCACGATGACATGATGCTGAGGCCAGTAGCTCTAGTTCAGCTCCACCTACACCACAGATAGATCTAGCTCTCCTTGCTATACTTGAGCAGATGAGGCAGGACCAGGTACGATAGGCTCAGGAGATAGCTGCTACATTTGCTCAGTTCCAGACTTGGCATAACGAGTTCTAGAGATAGAAGTAGGCCATCTAGCAGCAGCAGTAGGCCATACAGCAGCAGCAGGCCATGCATCAGCAATAGCTTCTCATGTAGCAGCAGCTTCTCGGATTCATGCAGCATGTAGTGATAGCGATTGGGGCCCCACCACCATAGGCTTCGCCCTAGCTTGGTCAGCCTACCACTATTTTGATGACTCTAGCATTACAGCCTAATGGGCTTTAGAGTCAGGGACAGCCACCAGCACAATATGCTTCACCTATAGAGTAGGTGTCCTAGTGGTTCACTTCACCAGTGATAGCCCCACAGTTCACACCTCTTCAGACAGGCTTCACACCAGCATAGATGTCGTCGCTGCTAGTGCCAGACACTTCAGTCTCCAAGAGTCTTGGAGCGACCTTCAGTGAGTTGATAGGGCAGCCTACTCCACCATACCTGCATGTTCTAGGTCCTTCTACAGCTGCACCTATCACAGTGACTACAGAGACACTCCCCTCCTTAGTGGCATCATCAGAGCCGGCTGCTTTAGTCATTCCAACATAGCCTACAACAGCTTCAATTCCTGATCCGACCCAAACTGCTTCAGCATCACTTCTAGCTACAAAGGGTCAGATAGCTTAGAGCTCAGGATCAGATGATGATGGCACCTAGTTCCACCTTGCTCCTCATACCTTAGCGCTCGGCTCGTCCACTGCAGCCCCACCGACCGACCCCTAGGTTTTGGTGTTTGACACCAAAGGAGGAGAGGGTTCGAGTATGATAGCCTTAGGGGAGCGACATATCTAGGGGGAGCTTAGTTATTATATTAGCTTATCTATTACATTTGGAATTTTTATGTGTGTGATACATTATGCATTCATGTTTACTACTATATTTATGTGATAGTGATATCTACGCGATCTATGATATATGACATGTGTGCTCTCTACTTTGAATTATTTATATGTCATATCACTTGTGCTATGCTCATTTGCCTTTGCTTCCACGTTTTACTCCGATGCAAATGAGCTTCATTACTTGTACTCTTGCTTATTTTATATCTTTTGAGTACATCATATTGGCTTGGGTCATATAAGATTGCCTAACACTTTTATTCTTATTGCCAAAAGCTTATATGAACCAAGCATGTTAAAAACCTCATCTCTTTCACATACTCTAGGTAGTATTGTCATCAATCACCAAAAAGGGGGAGATTGAAAGCATCTAGGCCCCTAGTTGGGTTTCAGTGATTAATGACAATACATGATTACTATGACTAACGTGTGTTTTGCAGAGGCAATTAAGTTAGGTCACGGTAATGGAGATCGATTGGGCAATTATGGTTGTCATGCCCCTGACGATGGAAATCATTTTGGTTTTCAAAGGATGGATGACAAGGTTAAGGATGGACTAGTTCTAAGTGTCGATTGGAGTTAGAGAGACACTTAGAGTAGTTTAGGACTTTGTTTTTCCTTTGGCCATACTATTAAGGGGGTATGAACGGGTAGCTTGACCTAGGTGAGTCTAGTGAGTTAGGTGTGGTGCACACTTGCTAAATCTAGCACTAGGTAGCTCCTTAATAGCCCTTTGATCCAATGGAGCAAACTTCATTCATATATGATCGAGAGTTGGAAGTGAATGGAGGGTCAAATACTGACCGGATGCTGGCTTCGATGTGACCGGACAGCTGGCTTAGGGTCCGGTCAGTTCATTTGACCAAGGTGAAAGCATCTAGGAAGTGACCGAACACTGAGAGGTCAAGTGACCGGACACTGAAGGGTCAGCATCCGGTCGATTCCAGTAAGGTCCTAGAGAGGGAGAATCCTGATCGGACGCGTCCAGTCAATGCTAACTGGACACTGATCAGGTTCTAGCTACTGACTGGACGCTGCTCAGCAAGTGACCGGACGTTGAGGGTCTAGCGTCTGGTCAACATCAGTAAGGTTCTAGTGGAGGAAAACGTGACTGGACGCATCCAGTCAGTGCTAACCGGATGCTGGCCAGCGTCCAGTCAACACTTATCCACTAGAGTTCAGGGTGTACTGACCGGTACGTCCGGTCAACATGACCGGAGTGTCTAGTCACCTCGTAGAGGCACATAACGGTTCGTTTTTCAGCCAGTGTTATAAATACAACCTCCACTCGTGTGTGGGGGTACTTTTGCTCATTCCAACAGCTGAGAAACACCTTAGAGAGTGCCAAGAAGAGCAAGGTCCTAGTGAGGTGATTGAGATTTGAGAATCCCAAAGAGAGCCCTCATTAGTGAAGATCAAGAGTAGCAAAGTGTGTATCCACCCTTCTCATTAGGCTTATCGTGGTCAAGTGAGAGTTCGTGCTTGTTACTCTTGGTGATCGCCATCACCTAGACGGCTTGGTGGTGATTGGGAGTTTGGTGATCATCCGATAGAGTTTGTGAGTGACCCAACTCAAGTTGTGAGCGGTTGTGGGTGATTCACCATGACAGAGTGTCAAAGAATCAACCCTGTAGAGAGCACTTGATCCTTGCGCAGATCAAGGGGGAGCTACACCCTTGTGTGGGTTCTCCAATGAGGACTAGTAGGGAGTGGCGACTCTCTGATACCTCAGCAAAACATCGCCACGTTCCTCCTTCTCTATTTACTTTGAGCATTTACTTTGAGCAATTCAATTCTTGTCTTTACATTCATAGAATTGCCATGCTAGAGTAGGATTGGAACTTAGGTTGCAAGTCTTTTGTGTGGTAGAACAATTAGAAACACTTTCTAGGCACAAGGGGTTAATATGGCTAACCATAGGATTTAATTATTGCAAAGAAATTTAGAATTAGCCCAATTCACCCCCCCCTCTTTGGCATCTTGATCCTTTCAAGATGTATTCATGCTTGAATGTTCTTATAGAGGAAGTGAATGGGCTTAGGACTCACACAAATGCAACCCTCCGATGTTGTAAGAAAGATCTTGAGTGTCCTCTCCATTGACAAATATGGGCATATTGTGACGGTGCTTTCATCAAGGTGATCTTTCCACCACTACACCAACTCAAATATTGGGAAAGATCAATGCACATAAGATGTACATGCATATCACTCCACAAGATGGCTCTTCTTCCACCAAGAAGAAAGATTTGGCATTCGAGGCTAGCCAAGAGAAGAGGGGCAAAGCAAGAGTTGATCATGATAGCTCAAGTGATGATGAGATTAATGATGCAAGTCTTGCTCTCATGGTGAGAAAAACTACCAAGATGTTCAAGAAACTAAACAAGATTGGTGTCAAGTTTGATGGCAAGAACAAGAAATTCTTCACCAGTAATAGAAGGAAGCCCATCTTCGAAATGGTTTGCTATAATTGTGGAGAACTTGGTCATCTAGCTCATCAATGCCCCAAACCTAAGAAAGACAAGTACAAGAAGAAGTACATGGGCAAGAAAGATGACTCAAGTGATGAAAATAATGATGAGAAAATGAAGAACAAGCCATACAAGAAGGATGGCAAGAAGAAGGAATTTCACAAGAAGAAAAAGAATGACAAGGCATACATTGTTGGTGATTAGCTCACGGATATTGAATCATCAAGTGGCTCATCCAATGATGAAAGTGAGAATGAGAATGAGAAGGTGGCCACTCTTGTGATTGATTCTTCACTATCTTCACCGACACCGCCGCCATCATCCTCTACACACCTATGCTTTATGGCCAAGGGTGAACAAAAGGTACAAAATGATGATGATAGTAGTGGTGATGATAATGCTAGCAATGATGAAAGTGGTAGTGATAGTGATGAAGAATTTGAATCACCTTCTTATGATGATCTTGTCAAGTTGCTAAACCAATACACTAAAATCATTAGAAAGACAAGAGCTAAAAATGAAAAGCTAGAACTTGAGAAGGACTCACTCTTAGCAAAGTATGACATAGCCGAAAAAAGCTAGTGTTGAGCTTAGAGAAGAAAATAAAATTGTGTCATCCAAACTCAAGGAGCTCAAATCCTCTAAAAAGGATCTTAGAGAAAAACATGATAAACTTGAGGGGATACATAATGAGCTCACCACTAGTTACAATTTGCTAAAAGAAGAGTACACCAATCTCAAGATTAATCATGACAATCTTGTTCTTTCTCATGAGTTATTATTCAATGAGTCACATGATGCTACTAACAATGTTGTTAAGATTGATATAGCTACACCATGTGATGACTTGATTGTTAAGAGCATTGAGCAAGGTTCTAGTAGCAAAGGTAAGAAAGTGGTTGAGTTTCGACAACTATGATGATTATGTCAAGCTTAAGAATGAGAATAAAAAGCTCAAGAAAGATCTTGAAAAGCTATCAACCACCGACACAATTGTGATAGAGAATCTTGACAATGATTATGATATAGCTCTTGAAAATGAGATTCTTAAAGAAGAGAACAAGAAACTCAAGATGGAGAAAAATCATGATGAACTTAGAGAAGAAAACAAGAAGCTCAAGTTGGAGAAAGAACATCTCAAGACCGGTTTGAGCAAGTTTACAAGAGGCCAATATCTCCAAAGTGAGCTACTCATGAATACCATGATGAAGATGGATAGAAGTGGTATTAAGTACTTAGCAAATCAAGAGAAGAAAGCTCAAGCTCAACATCAACAACAATACAAGTCAAAGCCTAAGCCAAAGAGATGCTTCGAGTGTGGACAAGATGGTCACTTTGCTCATGAGTGTCAAACCCCACCACCACAACCCTTGCCAAAGCATGCTAGATCCTTTGCCTTCAATGCTCACTACATGCTTAGAAAGGATTCTAGTGGAAAAATGAAAGTCATGTTCTTAGGTCCACCCAACAAGAATAGGGCTAAGCAAATTTGAGTTGCAAAGTCACTTGTTGAGAAAGTCAAGGGCCCTTATCAAGTTTGGGTCCCTAAACAAGTTTGATCTCTTTTATGTAGGTGAACTACAAGACCGGTGGAAGTCATTGGGTTATTGATAGTGGTTGCACTCAACATATGACCGGTGATCCTCGTATGTTTACCTCACTAGATGAAGAAGTAGATGGTCAAGAAAGGATTACATTTGGTGATAATTCAAAGGGCAAAGTTCAAGGATTGGGAAAAGTTATAATATCAAATGATCATTCAATATCAAATGTACTATATGTTGCTTCATTGAGTTTCAACTTGATATCCGTTGGTCAATTATGTGATCTTGGCTTTTAATGTTTGTTTACCGAGAAGGAAGTGGTTGTGTCAAAGAAAATGATGATCAGGTTATATTCAAGGGTTTTAGATACAACAACCTATATCTAGTGGATTTTACCTCCGAAGATGCAAACTGGAAGACATGCTTATTCACCAAAACATCACTTGTATGGCTATGGCATAGAAGACTTGCACATGTTGGGATGAGCTCACTCAAGAAGCCAATGAAGAATGAATTGGTGAGAGGTTTGAAGGATGTGAAATTTGAGAAAGACAAGCTTTGTAGTGCATGTCAAGCTGGCAAGCAAGTTGCAAACACTCATCCAACAAAAGCTTACATGTCAACAACAAGAGTGCTAGAGCTTCTTCACATGGATCTATTTAGACCAACAACTTATAAGAGTTTGGGAGGAAATCTTTATTGTCTTGTAATAGTTGATGACTACTCTAGATATACTTGGGTGTTCTTCCTTCATGACAAGACCGAAGTGGCCGCATATTTCAAGAAGTTTGCCTAATAGAGCACAAAATGAATTTGAAGTGAAGCTCAAGAAGATAAGAAGTGATAATGCAAAAGAATTTGACAACACAAACATAGAAACATATTGTGATGAAGTAGGGATCAAGCATGAGGTCTCTGCAACATACACTCCTCAATAAAATGGTGTAGTATAGAGAAAGAATCCAAACACTTATCACACTTGCAAGAACAATGCTTGATGAGTACAATACACCCGAAGCTCTATGGGCGGAAGCTATCAACACCGCATGTTATGCATCCAATCGCCTATTTCTTCAAAAGTTTCTTGGCAAGACCCCTTATGAGTTGCTCAATGGGAAGAAGCCAGACGTATCATTCTTCTAGGTGTTTGGTTGCAAATGCTATATCTACAAGAAGCAGCAACACCTAGGGAAGTTCCAAAGACATTGTGATATTGGTTTTCTTGCTGATTACTCATCAAAGTCCAAAGCATATCAAGTATTTAATCATACCACTGGCTTAGGTTAAAGAAACATATGATGTGGAATTCGATGAATCTAACGGCTCCCAAGGAGCACATAAGAATCTTGATGATGTAGGTGATGAACCATTGAGGGAGGCCATGAAGAACATTCCAATTGGAGACATCAAGCCCAAAGATGATGTACAAGTGATTGATCCACCTTCTTCATCAAATGTGCCACAAGATGATGATAAAGATGGGAGAGTAGAAAATGAAGATACTCATGTCTCTCATGATCAAATGGTGGCATAAGCTCAAGATGTTGATGCTCCACAACCTCTCCCCTCAAGTGGTTGATAGAAGAAATTTACCCCTACTACAAGCACATCCACAACATCTCACCATAGGGAGTCCTTCAAAGGGTGTAATGACTTGCTCTCAAAAACTTGCTTCATTTATCGGACATCACTCATTTGTTTCTTGCATTGAGCCTACAAATGTAGAAGAAACTCTTCAAGATCTAGGATTGGATAAATACTATGCATGAAGAGTTGAAACAACTTCACCCGAAATGAAGTTTGGACACTTGAAGAGCGACCACAAGATGCAAGAGTCATTGGAACAAAGTGGGATGTTCCGCAACAAACAAGATGATCAAGGCATCATTGTTAGGAACAAGGCAAGGCTAGTTATGAAGGGGTTCTCCCAAGTTGAAGGGTTAGGATTTTGGAGAGACCTTTGCACCAGTTGCAAGACTTGAAGCCATTCATATCCTTCTTGCATATGCATCCCATAATGAAATGAAATTATATCAAATGGATGTTAAAAGTGCATTTTTAAATAGCTTCATAAATGAACTAGTCTATGTTTATCAACCTCCTGGGTTTGAAGACCCTAGATATCCTAATCATGTCTATAGGTTGTCCAAGGCGCTATATGGGCTTAAGCAAGCCCCAAGAGCTTAGTATGAGCGCCTTTGGGATTTCCTCATTGAGAAGGGCTTCACCATTGGGAAGATCAAGACCACACTATGCACCAAGAAGCTTGATGGAGAGATCTTCATTTGTTAAGTATATGTTGATGATATCATATTTGGCTCATCAAATGAAGACTATTGCAAAGAGTTTGATGAATTAATGTCAAAGGAGTTCGAGATGTCTATGATTGGAGAGCTTACATTCTTTCTTGGCTTTCAAGTCAAGTAAATGAGAGAGGGGATTTTCATCTCTCAAGAAAAATATACCAAGGACCTTCTCAAGAGGTTCAAAATGGATGAATGTAAGCCAATCAAGACACCAATGTCATCTAATGGACATCTCGACCTAGATGAGGGAGGTAAATCGATTGATCAAACTCTCTACCATTCTATGATTGGTAGTTTATTATATTTGACCGCATCTAGGCCCTGACATGATGTTTAGTGTGTGTATATGTGCTAGATTTCAAGCTAATCCTAAGGAGGCTCACATGGTTTCCGTTAAAAGAATCCTTAGGTACCTTAAGCACACACCAAATATTGGTCTTTGGTATCCCAAAGGAGCTAGATTCTAACTAGTTGGCTATTCCGATTTGGATTATACCGGTTGCAAAATTGATAGAAAAGGCTACATCCAGAGGGTGCCATTTTCTTGGTAGATCTCTAGTGTCTTGGTCCTCCAAGAAGCAAAATAGTGTGGCATTGTCCACCGCCGAGGCGGAGTACATTGCCGTGGGTGCTTGTTGTGCACAAATTCTTTACATGAAGCAAACTTTGCTAGACTATGGTGTAGTTCTCGAAAAGGTACCTCTCTTGTGTGACAATGAGAGCACTGGTAAAGCTTGCTAATAATCCGGTTCAACACTCTCGCACCAAGCACATAGATATCCGCCATCATTTTCTTAGAGATCATGTTGCTAAAAATGATATATCACTAGAAGGTGTAAGGACTGAGGATCAATTGGTGGATATCTTCACTAAACCGCTAGATGAGGCTACATTTTGTTGGTTGAGGAATGAACTCAATGTGCTTGACTTTAGTAACTTCACTAAAAAATGAGCTTGTGCTGTCCCTTGCATTGCATTGTAATATAAAATATGGTTGATTTTTAGTAATGCACTTAGGGCTTGTCTAACATGGTTAAGATAACCGCCAAAAAGCATGTGAAGAAGCTTAACCTTGGAGCAAACTTGACAAACAACTAGACTTACTTTCAAGTATTGCATTGCATGTGCATGTGTGTTGCTTTGTCGTTTCTTTTCGGTTATCTTTTGAGCACCTGCTGTGTTTGTCCACAAATAGGGAGAGCATTTTAAGCTCCTATAGGTTATAAAACCCTCTTGTGTGGTCACATGGTTTTCCTCGCCCATTTTGTTGCATATTTTCTTTAAAAGAATTATAGCCTAAGACAAAATACTTTGAAAGATTAGAGGGCCTGAGAGAGGTCCCTTAGATCAGTCCCAATTGATGTTTATTTATATCTTATTGAAGTTGTGACTTGTTTGGGAAAAGGCAGCGTGAAGGAACTTTGAAGATTTGCTGAATAATAGTGACCAGACGCTGAACAGTGTTCCTCCAACGTCCGGTGTGAAGATGGCCCTGTGTCCGGTCAAACAAAGAAGAAGATGTCAGGATCAATCGGACTCTATTGTGCGTTCGATTATGAGGCACTAGACGTGTCTAGTCGTGACTTGGGGGGTTTTGGACCACTCTGTTGTCGATCGGACTCTGGGTGGCAGTGTCCAGTCGTTGCCACTAGTGCGTCCGGTCAGTTGAATCCGAGTGGATCTAAAATTCCTTTTCTTCTATGTCACGCGGGGCCACCATAAATAGTTTTCCTTTGTCTTCACCTCGTTCGTACCCAGGTCATCGCAGTCGTCATACCCTAACCTACCTCCACTATGTCCGCTATCCTAGTCACTGCCATCGATCCACCATGCCGCCAGTACCATGCTGTTCCATGGCGCCCGTGCCTAGCTCATGCAGCCGAGCTCTGCCGCTGCCACCACCGCGCCGCTCTTGTGCCTACGCCTTCACCCGCTGCTGCGCTCAGGCTACGCTTCGACCACACCACGCTCGTGCCACAGTGCCCACACCTATGTCTTTACCCACCGCTGTGCCTATTCCTGTGCTTCGATCGCACCGCTCCTACACTGCAGTACCCACACCGCTGTGCCCAGCACCATCGTGCCTGCGCCGCCTGCGACCGTCAGTTGACTTCTTCACGAGCAGTCACTGTGAGGTGCTCCATCACTCGATCTACTCTGTGCTATCAAGCTTTCTATCTAGGTGCTAGCAACCCTAGCCCTAGGCATAACCTTGCCGATCCTGAGTGGTGCCCCATGATCCTCTCCTTTGCTTGTCGGTCGCTGGATCGTCGGATTTCATCAGGTAGCAAGCTATCGATTTCAATTTCTCTTCTACTGCTTGCTTCTTACGGTTTCTCACCTCTAGATGGATAGAGTGATTATTTATATTTCCTATCTATTCCATCGTGCAGTGAGTCGATGCTCTTATGGTTGATTTGGCAGTTGTCAGTAAACTCAGGGCCAAGACCGCGAGTACGAATTGAGGCCAAGCCTCATGGGTGTCAGTTGGTAGTTGATTCTTGTTAGTGGCAGTGATTCTCGTCAACTTTAGAGATGGCACGTTGGAAGAATGCGGGTGTGGTCCCAGTGATGAGGATCGAAGGCCTCTGCCTCGCCTGACTGCTCAGCAAAAAGGAAAGGCAAAACGACTACAAAGAAGAAGCGCAAGAGAGATGATGTTGAAGTAGAGAGAGCAGCAGCAGTGGCAGCCACCGTAGAGCATGTAGAGAGAGGTGGATCTAGGAGTGGCATTCGCATATGCAATCAGTTGTCACCAGCTCAGAGGGCCACCATCGATAGGATTGAGATTAGTCTTAGTAGTCCACTTGGGACTATCATGCTTGGAGGATGGTGTGTCTCTTTAGATGATGCTCCAGAGGTCTCTCATCTAGACAAGAGTCAGACTTAGGGGATGATTGAGCAGCAGACACAGCTGGTAGAGCAGGTAGAGGACACCTAGTAGGGAGAGCAACTTGAGGAGGCAGAGCGGGCAACATAGCCACTGCTTTGATGCTCCAGTCGCACATGCACTCAGGTGTCACCGAGGCCTCAGACATAGAGGTGGGGTTCTCATCCACCTCCCAGACCATAGGGTCTGCCTCCGATGGTACACCTTGACCTAAGGGCAGCCACAGCCAGACAGGTGTAGCAACTATGGTTCGTACAGTTTGAGGATTGGTTTCCA
The DNA here is from genome assembly GCF_019320115.1 of Miscanthus floridulus. Taxonomy (NCBI): domain Eukaryota; kingdom Viridiplantae; phylum Streptophyta; class Magnoliopsida; order Poales; family Poaceae; genus Miscanthus; species Miscanthus floridulus. The sequence continues at coordinate 35,741,556 of NC_089598.1, forward strand.
CCAAGGCAGGATGAGCGTGCCTCAGAGCACTTCTACACTGTGTTGCAGGAGGACTTCTATAATGCATATCTCAATAGCGGTGTTGCTTTCAAATCTCAGTGGGTCTGCTCCTTAGAGTCTCTAGTTGTAGCTATAGGCAAGCAGATCTATCCTCACCTCTCTTATCTGCCAGGCTTGTCAGATCTCCTTGGACGGATTGGTCGGTATATTCCATCTTGGGTCCATGAGTTCTACTCCTCCTTGTGGATTGACCCAAGACACAGGTTTATTCATTTTGCTTTCCAAGGGCATAACTACAGGCTCCTAATCTCGAGGGCCTAAGAGATACTAAGGATTTTAGAGTCACCTATTTGTCTTCATGAGACATGCTATGGACAGACAGAGCCTTCAAGATGCCCTCACGATGGACTTGTGCCACCTATAGATCTTGTCAGACTATGCTTCATAGAGCCATTTGGTGAGGGGTCGAGTAGGACACCATGTGACCTTACACCTATAGCTTGGCTCCTTGATGCTATTATGAGGAGGACTCTGCTGATGAGGATGGGCTACTACGAGGACCTGACTCGTATTTAGCTGTGGCTAGTGTATTACCTGGTGTCTCAGACTGTCTTTGATATTTGGGATGTGATGCTTTCAGAGATGGAGGACACTCTAGCAGAGGGCTTCAGAGGTCACCGTCAGCTGCCTTATGCTCATTGCATCACTTTGTTACTATGAAAGGCAGTTTCACACAAGTCCTCAAAGATAATAGCAGATTGGATAGGTGCTACTACTGAGTTTCTACAGTATGACATGAGCTAGATGCTATGTCATAGTCATGTGAGGACTCCTCTCTCGCTGAGTCATCACCTAGAGGTGCCAGAGACAATAGCTCAGTAGGATGAGATCAACATGGGCATCACAGAGATAGAGGAGGAGGAGCTTGATGCACAGTAGGAAGATGAGGTCGAGAGCGACCCTAGTGATAGCTCAGATGATGACTATCAATCGATTCTATAGATGGCACCTCATTCACACGACAGAGAGTCTAGTGGCTCTAGCTCAGCTCCACCACAGCCACCATAGACAGACCCAGCACTCCTAGCTATACTTGAGCGGATGAGGTAGGACTAGGCACGCTAGGCATAGAAGACTGCAACTGCACTTGCTTAGGTTCAGGCATGATAGGATGAGTTTCAGCGGCAACAACAGGTCATGAAGCAGCAACAACTTATGATTCAGCAGTAGTTACTTGGCTTCATGCAGCATGTATTCACTGCTATTAGGGTTGATCCTCAATAGTCTACATTTCAGATAGGCTAGCCTAACACCATCACTCTAGTGACTCCAGCTATACAACCCAGTGGGCTTCCGAGTCAGAGACAACCAGCTCCTTAGTTTATCTCACCTACAGAGTAGGTGTCTTAGTGGTTTGTTTCACTAGGGACAACTCAGGGTCCGCACTTTACTCCTATTGTTATGGGCTTCACTCTGACTCAAACTTCTTCGGCGTTAGTGATGGACACCCTAGTCTCCATGAGTCTCAGAGCTACCTTCAGTGAGCTTATAGGGCAGCCTACATCTCCATTGTCCCAAGTCCCTATCCCTACCTTAGTTGCTCAAGTTACCAGGACTACCGTGATGATTCCATCGTCTGTTGCATCATATGAGCCACTTCAGACAATCACTCCTACACTTGAGGCTTTAGTGACAGCGACAGAGGCAAATGTGGCTCCACTTCCTATAGTGACACCTCCAGAGTCACAGGTCGTGCTAGTTACTGAGCAGACCCAGACCACTTCACCTTCACTTCTAGTGATAGAGGGTCAGACCGCTCAGAGTTTAGGGTCAGAGGATGATGCAGCTCAGTTTTAGGTCTCTCACCGCACCTCAGCGCCCAACTCGACTGCTCCTGTCCTGCCGTTCAACCCTTAGGTTTGGGTGCTTGACGCCAAAGGGGGAGAGGGAGCGAGTATGTTAGATCTAGGGGGAGCGTGTGAGAGGTCTCGATTTGTTTATTTTGGTCTTTTGTGTGTGATACTTCATGCATTCACGTTTACTTTCATGCATTATATTATATACATGTGATGGTGAGACTTATGTGACATGTGTGCTCACTTGGTTATGCTCATTTGCTTTGCTTCCACGTTGTACTCCGATTCAAATGAGCATTACTTTATGTACTCATGCTTAATTCATATCTTTTGAGTACACCATATTGGCTTGGGTCATATAAGCATGTCTAACCCTTTTGTTCTTATTGTCAAAACCTTATATGAACCAAGCATGTTGAAAATCTCACTCATCTCTTTTACATACTCAAGGTTGTGTTGTCATCAATCACCAAAAAAGGGGAGATTGAAAGCATCTAGGCCTCTAGTTGGGTTTTGGTGATTAATGATGACACGAGATTACTATGACTAACGTGTGTTTTGCGGAGGCAATTTGAGATATGTCATGGTAATGGAAATTGATTGGGCAATCATGGTTGTCATGCCCCTATTGATGGAAATCATTTTGGTTTTCAAAGGATGGACGACAAGGTAAAGGACGGACTAGTTCTAAGTGTCGTTTGGTATTGAAGAGACACTTAGAGTAGTTTATGACTTTTGTTTTTCCTTTGGCCATACTATTAAGGGGGGTATAGACTGGTAGCTTGACCTAGGTGAGTCTAGTGGGTTAGGTGTGGCAGAACCTCCTAAGGAATCGGGCCCACATGCACCTACCTTTGTCTTAACAGACCTAGGATAGCGTACACGAGTTCCCAACAACTCAACAGGTCTGTCGGGTGTCCTCGGGAAACCCGAATCATCCACGTTTCTCTTTTCAAACAGGATCCCAATCACAGTCATTGCAGATTACAACAGTTTATTCAAATATATACCAGAGTAAAAGATAGCGGAAGTCTTAAGACAGTATTATTACAAACCAGTTGTTTTCAAACTTACAATACCATAAGTGTCATACGACCATAGTAGCGGGATAATATTACATTAACTTTATTTATCAAACAAACTAGTGCCTTGTCCAAAGGCCATTCATCACTCCTCATCGTCATTGACTTCGAACACAGACATGCAGCAGGGACCAAAACAAGCCTGCGCATGCGACTCACCTGCAACAAGGGTTAACAAACCCTGAGTACAAATGGTACTCAACAAGACTAACCCGACGTAACGGGGTGTAAGACTTTAGAGATGCAGGGATTTGGGACAAGGGAAGGATGTAGCAAGATTCAAAAGTTCTTTGCCAAAAGCTTACTATCCTTCATTCTATTTTCAAGTTTACCACTAAGTTCTTTTAGTTCATTATCTCAACTAAATATACATTTCTCATATTCCATTCCTTCTCATTCCATTCTTTTTCTCATATTTTAGTAATTCACCAGTACTACATTGCTTCTGTAATGAATCGAGTCTCCATATCCGCGGAGCACCGGCAATTCGAATTGATTCAAGTCCCAGCTGGGGATTCCTTATCACACGACATATGTAGAACTTAATCTTGCATATATCAACCTCGCTACCGGATCCTCCTATACTAAGCCGTCTCCACGCCACCCGAGAGCACAGCACACCTCAAATCCGGCCACATTCCAGCCACGAGGGTACACGCTACTCCCGCCATCTCTCCACTCCCAGTGCGCGGGCATTCGTCTTAGTATCGGATTAGCCGAAGTAGGCTTACCGGAGTATGTGACCAGTACTACAAAGTGTCTCGTTCAGAAGATCCACAATGAGTGGCCTTTAAGCGACATAGTCGGCAACATTACCCACAAATCAAGATAAGTCCCCCGACTAGTCTCTAGTTCATTCAACCTTCTTTCTTTCTTTGGCCAGTATGCCATATTTGATTGTATCAAAACTTTTACTTTGAAAGCCTACCATAAAGCATACTAAGCATTCTACGCTTTTGTAAATAAAAACCTCTTCAAGGATGGTAAACAATTAACAAGGTAGGTAATGCATCAAGTAGGTAATATTTAAATTGATCAACTTAATGCAATAAGTAACATAGGTGATAAACTTTTCAAAGTAACAAGGTAATGGCTTAATGCATAAACCGGGGCTTGCCTTCGTTGACGATTTCTGGTTTCGGATTAGTACCACAATTATCAAATCCCGTGACAACCGGGGATTCTTCCAGAACTTGCTCAACTAGAATCATTTCGTTCTCGGGTTCTACACGAAATAATAACATATGCTTTAACATGATGATAATGTAAACATGATGCTTTCTCGGCACATGAAATGTAAAAACACCCGCAACCGATTTGATTTCGCGGTACAGTTGCAAGCCAATAAAACCAACCTGTAACCCTATCATTAAGAACCACACATGTGACTTGACCTAATGGATCTTGGAACCCTACTAGTCACAAAACATGACCAAAACAAGATCCAACACTAATCAAACACTTAGGGTTTGTTTTTATCTATTTTTGAATTAATTTGGAATTAAGCCCAAAAATAAACTTGTTCCAAATGACCTAAAATTTTATGTAAGCTTCCTTATGACAAATTAGTGTACCAAAACAAATTTCATAATTTTTAGAATTATACAGTGACCTACAAAAATCATGGAAATTGCATTTTTCAATTAATGGACTGAATATTTGAACATTCAAAATTTATCCAAATTTCAAATTTCAAATTTTTAAATCATACTAGAACATGTACAGAAGCTACACAAAAATTTTCAGAATTTTTGGATGTGTAAATAAATTCCTACAAAATTACAAAACTGCTGCACTATTCAAAATCAGAAATTAATAAAAGTCACTATTCTCACTCACGCTCTCACTGACAGCCGGCCCCCACCTGTCATCCCTAACCTCGGGATTTGACCGTGGCTGCGACGGCGCTGACCGGCGCTAGCTCACCGATGGCGAGCTCAACTGTGACGACCATGGTACCAAAACAATCACAAGGACTAGGCCGCGTCGACCAGTGGGATTTCGGAGGTAAATTACAACACGGAGCTAGGCTTACGCCGTCCATGGCGGACGCGGTGGCACGGCGATGTTACGCCGGCGAAACAAGGGCGGTTGAGATCAATCAAAAAGCTTAGAAAGGATCAGCAGCTCACAGTGATCACGATGATGTGCTTGGCGCAGTCGGAGATGGCCTGGAGTAGCCTGGCCACGGTGAAGGCAGTCGCGGTGGAGCTCCGACCGGTCACGGGGAAGACGGGTTGCGCCGGGCGATTCTGGCCAACATCAGCGACGAGAGCAAGTCGGGGAGGAGCACAAGACCAAAGCGCTCGCGTTGACGTAGCTAGGAACGACAGATTCGGCTCGACGAGACCTACGGCGAGCGGCGGAGCTACGCGGTGGCAGGAGCAGAGCAGAGGGAAGAAATGGGAGCGACGGCGACGACGGTGGCTATTTATAGCCCGGAAGGAGGCTTACGGTGTCGCCAACGCACGGGCGGACTCGCCACGGTGACAACGGCGTGTCACCGCGCGTGAAAGCGGCGAAGAAGGGCGGCGGCAAGCTGACTGCGTGGCGCCGGCGGTGAGCAGTGAGGTGGAGGTGAAATTTTGAAAAATTTACTAAACTGCCATTGCGTCCATTTCTCAAATTACTCTCAAATTTTCTAAAGAAGTTGAAAATCTCCAAAAATGAAAGTTGCTCAACTTTTCAAGTACTACAACTTTGATTTAAGAAACATTTTCAAATTCTACCTCCATTTTGAATTTCACATTTGGGGTACATTTAAAGATTTGAATCATTTCAAAATTACTCCAAATTTTGTATGTAAACTTGAAAAACTTTGAATACCAAAGTTGATCCTTATAAAATAATCTCCAACTTTGCTTTTTGCCTCAACCCCAAATTCCTCATGGATTTTGAATTAGTTAAAAGGGGCAAATAGGACTTTTATAATTTGAATGTGAATTCAAATTTGATTTGTCTTCCTTTTACTTAGATTTTGATTTTTGACCAGTAACATGGCCCATTAGGGTTATTTGAGTCAAAGGACATATGACCTCACATGATCACATGAAATTTAACCCCTGTGGTCATGATCTGTATTTAGGGTTTTTGAAACACATCACATGAAATAACAACATTATGAACTAAACCTTATTTAGTGAATGCATTCAAAACTTTATACTATATGAATGCTTTGCAATGCACATGATGACATGTCAAATTTTAGTATTAGGTCAAAACACTAGAGGTGTTACAACCCTTCCCCCTTAAAGAAATCTCGTCCCGAGATTTAAAACTTAAGGCTAAGTAATGGAAAAGGAAATGTGTCAAGCTAACACATCATAACTTTATTCAAAAAGCTAGTGAGGGGGTTTTCTATTCTGTTAACAACAAGACAAGTTACAATATAGACAAGGTATTGCAACTAGATAGAAGCGAAGAAGTCAGGAAAATTCTCTTCTAAGTAATCCTCGGACTCCCAAGTAGCTTCATCTTCAGTGTGTTGATTCCATTGTACTTTGTAGAACTTGATCGTACGTCTCCGAGTGACTCGATCTTTCTGATCTAAGACTCTAATGGGGTACTCGGCATAAGTCAAATCAGGTTCTAGTTCTACACCACCAAAGTCGATTTCCTGGTCAGGTACTTGAAGACACTTCTTTAACTGAGATACATGAAAGATATCATGCACCGCTGACATGTGATCTGGTAGTTTGACGCGATAGGCGACTGGTCCACATCGTTGTTGGATCTGAAAAGGACCGACATAACGGGGCGCCAACTTTCCCCGAATCCCAAAACGATGAACTCCTTTCATCGGTGATACCTTGAGGTAGACATAATCTCCCACTTTGAATTCTAGCGGTCTTCTCCTCTTATCAGCATAGCTTTTCTGCCGGGATTGAGCTATCTTCATATTAGCTTGTATGAGTTTAACTTTCTCTTCAGCTTCCTTGACCACATCCGGTCCAAAGAACCAACGTTCTCCAGATTCTGACCAATTTAAAGGCGTTTGGCACCTACGGCCATACAGTGCTTCGAATGGTGCCATTTTAATACTCTCTTGATGGCTATTGTTATACGAGAACTCAGCTAAGGGAAGGCATTCATCCCATTTAGCACCAAAAGAAAGAACACATGCTCTTAACATATCTTCAAGAATTTGATTTACCCTTTCAGTCTGTCCGTCTGTTTGCGGATGATAAGCAGAACTACGGATAAGTTTAGTTCCTAACGACTCATGTAGACTTTTCCAAAACTTGGATATGAACAATGACCCTCTATCAGAGACAATGGTCTTGGGTGCCCCATGCAGACTGAAAATTCTATCAAGGTAAAGCTTTGCATACTGCTCCGCTCGATATTTATCTCTGACTGGCAAGAAATGAGCTATTTTGGTTAATTCGATCAACAATAACCCATATTGAATTGTATCCGGCAGATGTCCTAGGCAAACCTACTATGAAGTCCATACAGATATCTTCCCACTTCCAAGATGGGACTGGCAAGGAATGTAATGGACCTGCAGTCTTCATATGAACCGCCTTGACTCTCTGACAAATATCGCACCTGGCTACATATTGAGCTATTTCTATTTTCATTTTGGTCCACCAATATCTCTTCCTCAGATCATGATACAATTTTGTTGCTACCCGGATGAATGGAGTACCTTGTAGAATGAGCTTCATCAAGAATCTGCTTTCGCAGCTCTAGGATTTTTGGGTACTACCAACCTATCCTTGAACCATACAACATCTGATTCATCAATCTTGAAACATGTTGGTCTTCCAGATCTGACTTTATTCTTAATATGGGCTATGCCCTTACTTTTCTATTGAGCAGCAATGATCTGATCTTTGATAGTGGACTCAACTACAATATTGGACAGGGAACCTTGTTCTATGATTTGTAAATTCAGATGCTCCATCTCTTGACACAATGTTCGCTGCATAGGCTTCTACAATTAGGCAATGACAATGACTCTTGCGACTCAGGGCATCGGCAACCACATTAGCCTTGCCCTGGATGATAATGCACTTCTAAGTCATAATCTTTAATAAGTTCTAACCATCTCCTTTGCCTCATATTCAGTTCTGACTGAGTGAAGATGTATTTCAGACTCTTGTGATCCGTATAGATATGACATATATTGCCCAATAAATAATGTCGCCAAATCTTGAGTGAATGGACAACAGCAGCTAATTCAAGATCATGGGTGGGATAATGTTCTTCGTGCTTCTTGAGTTGTCTGGAAGCATATGCTATGACTCTGCCTTCTTGCATAAGAACACAGCCAATACCAATTCCAGATGCATCACAATAGATATCAAATGGCCTCTCGATATCAGGTTGTGCTAATACTGGTGCAGTTGTCAACAACTTCTTCAATGTCTGAAAGGCCTCTTCACATTCGGTTGACCATACAAACTTTGTTTGATTTTTCAACAGTCCAGTAATTGGCTTCGCAATTCTAGAGAAGTCAGGGATAAACCGACGGTAATACCCTGCCAACCCCAGGAAACTACGAACTTGATGAACAGTTGTAGGTGCTTTCCAATTAAGGACTTCTTCTACCTTGCTCGGATCAACAGCTATACCTTCAGCAGATAGCACATGACCCAGAAATTGTACTTCCTCCAACCAAAATGCACATTTGCTGAATTTGGCATATAGTTGGTGATCTCTTAATCTTTGTAGAACAATACGGAGATGTTCCGCATGTTCCTCTTTGCTCTTAGAGTAGATAAGAATGTCATCAATAAACACCACGACAAACTTATCCAACTCAGGCATGAAAACTGAGTTCATCAGGTACATGAAATGAGCCGGGGCATTGGTCAGCCCAAAAGACATGACTAGATACTCATATAGTCCATATCGGGTAGTAAACGCTGTCTTTGGCACATCTTCACGTCTGATCTTAATCTGGTGGTAGCCTGATCTTAAGTCTATCTTAGAGAATACCTTAGCTCTCGCAAGTTGATCAAAAAGTAAATCGATTCGGGGTAAGGGATATTTGTTCTTGATGGTGACTTCATTTAATGGCCTATAGTCCACACATAACCTTAAGGTTTGGTCCTTCTTCTTCACGAAAATAGCAGGACATCCCCAAGGTGATGAACTGGGTTGAATGAAACCCTTGTCTATCAACTCTTGTAGTTGCATTTTTAATTCTGCTAATTCTTTCGGTGGCATCCTATATGCTCTTCTGGACACTGGTGCTGTCCCTGGTTTCAGATCAATTCTGAACTCTATGTCTCGGTCTGGTGGCAGACCAGGCAAGGTCATCGGGAAAGACATCCGTAAACTCACATACCACTGAAATTTCCTCTGCTCCTTCAACAATAGTTGCACAGACGGTCTCCACTGTACTCTTAGGAAAAGGAAGTTGGATAAGAAGTTGGGTTTTGCTGTCAGGTGCATTTACCCTTATTGTTCTATGTAGGACATCTATGATAGCCCCGTGTTGAGTTAGCCAATTCATACCAAGGATCACATCTATATCTTGATCCTTTAATATCAGCATATTGGTAGGGAACTCATAACCTCCCAAATCAATAGGTACATGCTGAACTACCTCCCTTGTACAGATTCGTCCCCCAGGCGACTGTATATGATAGGGTTCTTTTGTTTCCCCAATAGCTATCCCATGCTTCACAACAAATGTACGGTTGATGAATGTATGGGATGCACCAGAATCAAATAAGGTAATTGCAGGATGCTTAGCAATGAGAAACATACCCATCATAACTGGTTCTCCTTCTGGAATAGATTCCACTTGCGTATAGAATACCCTTCCAGTTTTCTTCTCAGCCGGACCCTTTTGATGGTTCTGAGCATTGCCCTTGTACTGATTTTGAGCTTGATTAACAGGGGCTTTGGGTGCATCAGGATTAGTTCTTCCTAGGATACGGACACTCTCGGGAAAAATGCCCGGGTTTACCACAATTATAGCATGGAAAATTGTGATTCTGGGGAGTAGCATTGCGGTTTGCATTATTGCATTGCTCTGCTGCTGCGGTGCTTGATGTGTATAAGGTGTATTAATTGCAGGGCGAATGAAGATTTGCTGCCTGCTTTAGGCCTTGTTGTGGGCGGAATGGCGTACGGCCATGATTCTGAGGATGGTATACTATCTTCTGACGCTTGCCACTTGATGATCCGGAAGCAAATATTTTCTTCTTCTTCGCCTCCTTGTGTCGGCGGTAATTTTCTTCCGAAGCGATAGCAATGTTGATTGTTCTCATGGTAAGTCGCATTACCACAGGCTGCCATCATTGTCTGAAGTTTAGTAGTTCAAGCCTCGAAGAAAATGATTCTTTTTCTTCCTGTCCGTATTGACATACTCAATAGCATACTGAGATAGGTGATTGAAACGCCCAACATAATGCATCACCGGGTGCTCCCCTTGCTTAAGAGCCAAGAACTCTTCCAACTTCATGGTCATCACACCGTCCGGAATATAATGTGCCCTGAAGGCATCCTTGAACTCCCTCCAGTTGATTTGGTGACCAACGGGCTGTACTGCTACCAAATTTGCCCACCAAGGCACCAGCAGCTCCTCGGAGTTGCTGTGCCGCAAACCTTGGTTTTTGAACCTCAGTACAGCTGGATTAGCTCGAACTTTTGCTCTATTGTCCTAAGCCAATCATCAGCTTCTAAAGGTTCGTCTGCCTTAGAGAACACAGGCGGACGTGTGTCAGTAAAATCCACATAAGTTGACTCGTCGTTTCCATTATTGCGACGGCCACGATTAGGGTATGGTGCCTGCTGGTTCTGCGCCAACTCCCTTAACAGCCTGGCATTCTCTGCCGTTGCGTTGACGAGTGCAGCTATGGCATCTGCCATAGTCGAGGGCATTGGTGGAGGATTTGGGCACTCATCATCATCATGCGAGCCACTAGCACCAGTTCGGGTGATAGGACGAGGCATCTGTTAGAGAAACACATTTACTTACATTATTCTTTATTGAAAGCTTTTAAAAGGTTGCATACTACAAAGGGTTCTTATTTATATTACATGTCTTGTATCCCACAAGACAACCCTGGTTTTCTAGGAAAGCAGTAAAGGAACTACTTCTACTCCAAGCTCTCAGTCTTCGGCATCCGTGCCCGTATCAGACGAAACCTCATCTTCATCTGAGAAGTACACTAACTCCTCAGGGTCCTCCTCCTCTTCTTCATTCTCGACTTCTCCTGGAGCTACAATCATTTCTTCATCGGTAACTTCACCATCCCCATGAGGAGGATGAAGTTGAGCATATAGCATATGGACATTCTCATGTAGAATGGCATTGTCCATCTCCAGGTCCTCTACGTAGAACTCCAACTCATTGACGCGTTCATTGGCCGCATCTTCTCGTGTCTAGGCTTCATTCCGCAGCTCCATGGTCATGGTGATACCCCTTTGCATTTCCGCCAGCTCTTCTTGGTCTTTGGCATGAGCTCGATGAAGAGTGTTGAGCTCCTTGTTAAGGTTCTCGACGTTGGCGGGGTTGCTCGAAGATCCTTCCTCTCCTAGGTTCTTGGAACTTCCTTCACCTAGCTCGTGATTTCTTGGTGCCAATTGGTGACGAGGGACTCCATGAGGTCCAGTGGACTTGCGTGCGGTTTTCTTGGTCTTTGCCATAGCCTGAAGAATTTAGGGTAGAACTATAAGAATAGCTTGAGGATAACGGAGGTTAGCAAGAATGGGATTGACATTACTTACCCAACCATTATTAAGGGGAATTATTATGCAATGTGCTCAAGCATGATGCATGAATCGATCTTACGAATCTATGTACAAAAGATTAATATAATCATAAGTACTAGATTTTTATATTACATAGGACAAACCTACACATATTATCCGCCACAAACTTTTCAAATAAGTCAGGATTGAGCCTAGATCAAAGGTAAGAAGAAAGAAATTGAACTTTCAAAATATCATGTTTACTTTCATTGATCCAAATCATTTTGAAGGTTTTCCAAAGTAACCTACAATGATCTTAGATGGGAACTGCTCTGATACCAGCTGTGGCAGAACCTCCTAAGGAATTGGGCCCACATGCACCTATCGTTGTCTTAACAGACCTAGGATAGCGTACACGAGTTCCCAACAACTCAACAGGTCTGTCGGGTGTCCTCGGGAAACCCGAATCATCCACGTTTCTCTTTTCAAACAGGATCCCAATCACAGTCATTGCAGATTACAACAGTTTATTCAAATATATACCAGAGTAAAAGATAGCGGAAGTCTTAAGATACAGTATTATTACAAACCAGTTGTTTTCAAACTTACAATACCATAAGTGTCATACGACCATAGTAGCGGGATAATATTACATTAACTTTATTTATCAAACAAACTAGTGCCTTGTCCAAAGGCCATTCATCACTCCTCATCGTCATTGACTTCGAACACAGACATGCAGCAGGGACCAAAACAAGCCTGCACATGCGACTCACCTGCAACAAGGGTTAACAAACCCTGAGTACAAAGGTACTCAACAAGACTAACCCGACGTAACGGGGTGTAAGACTTTAGAGATGCAGGGATTTGGGGACAAGGGAAGGATGTAGCAAGATTCAAAAGTTCTTTGCCAAAAGCTTACTATCCTTCATTCTATTTTCAAGTTTACCACTAAGTTCTTTTAGTTCATTATCTCAACTAAATATACATTTCTCATATTCCATTCCTTCTCATTCCATTCTTTTTCTCATATTTTAGTAATTCACCAGTACTACATTGCTTCTGTAATGAATCGAGTCTCCATATCCGCGGAGCACCGGCAATTCGAATTGATTCAAGTCCCAGCTGGGGATTCCTTATCACACGACATATGTAGAACTTAATCTTGCATATATCAACCTCGCTACCGGATCCTCCTATACTAAGCCGTCTCCACGCCACCCGAGAGCACAGCACACCTCAAATCCGGCCACATTCCAGCCACGAGGGTACACGCTACTCCCGCCATCTCTCCACTCCCAGTGCGCGGGCATTCGTCTTAGTATCGGATTAGCCGAAGTAGGCTTACCGGAGTATGTGACCAGTACTACAAAGTGTCTCGTTCAGAAGATCCACAATGAGTGGCCTTTAAGCGACATAGTCGGCAACATTACCCACAATTCAAGATAAGTCCCCCGACTAGTCTCTAGTTCATTCTACCTTCTTTCTTTCTTCGGCCAGTATGCCATCTTTGATTGTATCAAAACTTTTACTTTGAAAGCCTATCATAAAGCATACTAAGCATTCTACGCCTTTGTAAATAAAAACCTCTTCAAGGATGGTAAACAATTAACAAGGTAGGTAATGCATCAAGTAGGTAATATTTGAAATTGATCAACTTAATGCAATAAGTAACATAGGTGATAAACTTTTCAAAGTAACAAGGTAATGGCTTAATGCATAAACCGGGGCTTGCCTTCGTTGACGATTTCTGGTTCCGGATTAGTACCACAATTATCAAATCCCGTGACAACCGGGGATTCTTCCAGAACTTGCTCAACTAGAATCGTTTCGTTCTCGGGTTCTACACGAAATAATAACATATGCTTTAACATGATGATAATGTAAACATGATGCTTTCTCGGCACATGAAATGTAAAAACACCCGCAACCGATTTGATTTCGCGGTACAGTTGCAAGCCAACAAAACCAACCTGTAACCCTATCATTAAGAACCACACATGTGACTTGACCTAATGGATCTTGGAACCCTACTAGTCACAAAACATGACCAAAACAAGATCCAACACTAATCAAACACTTAGGGTTTGTTTTTATCTATTTTTGAATTAATTTGGAATTAAGCCCAAAAATAAACTTGTTCCAAATGACCTGAAAATTTTATGTAAGCTTCCTTATGACAAATTAGTGTACCAAAACAAATTTCATAATTTTTGGAATTATACAGTGACCTACAAAAATCATGGAAATTGCATTTTTCAATTAATGGACTGAATATTTGAACATTCAAAATTTATCCAAATTTCAAATTTCAAATTTTTAAATCATACTAGAACATGTACAGAAGCTACACAAAAATTTTCAGAATTTTTGGATGTGTAAATAAATTCCTACAAAATTACAAAACTGCTGCACTATTCAAAATCAGAAATTAATAAAAGTCACTATTCTCACTCACGCTCTCACTGACAGCCGGCCCCCACCTGTCATCCCTAACCTCGGGATTTGACCGTGGCTGCGACGGCGCTGACCGGCGCTAGCTCACCGATGGCGAGCTCAACTGTGACGACCATGGTACCAAAACAATCACAAGGACTAGCCGCGTCGACCAGTGGGATTTCGGAAGGTAAATTACAACACGGAGCTAGGCTTACGCCGTCCATGGCGGACGCGGTGGCACGGCGATGTTACGCCGGCGAAACAAGGGCGGTTGAGATCAATCAAAAAGCTTAGAAAGGATCAGCAGCTCACAGTGATCACGATGATGTGCTTGGCGCAGTCGGAGATGGCCTGGAGTAGCCTGGCCACGGTGAAGGCAGTCGCGGCGGAGCTCCGACCGGTCACGGGGAAGACGGGTTGCGCCGGGCGATTCTGGCCAACATCAGCGATGAGAGCAAGTCAGGGAGGAGCACAAGACCAAAGCGCTCGCGTTGACGTAGCTAGGAACGACAGATTCGGCTCGACGAGACCTACGGCGAGCGGCGGAGCTACGCGGTGGCGGAGCAGAGCAGAGGGAAGAAATGGGAGCGACGGCGACGACGGTGGCTATTTATAGCCCAGGAAGGAGGCGTACGGTGTCGCCAACGCACGGGCGGACTCGCCACGGTGACAACGGCGTGTCACCGCGCGTGAAAGCGGCGAAGAAGGGCGGCGGCAAGCTGACTGCGTGGCGCCGGCGGTGAGCAGTGAGGTGGAGGTGAAATTTTGAAAAATTTACTAAACTGCCATTGCGTCCATTTCTCAAATTACTCTCAAATTTTCTAAAGAAGTTGAAAATCTCCAAAAATGAAAGTTGCTCAACTTTTCAAGTACTACAACTTTGATTTAAGAAACATTTTCAAATTCTACCTCCATTTTGAATTTCACATTTGGGGTACATTTAAAGATTTGAATCATTTCAAAATTACTCCAAATTTTGTATGTAAACTTGAAAAACTTTGAATACCAAAGTTGATCCTTATAAAATAATCTCCAACTTTGCTTTTTGCCTCAACCCCAAATTCCTCATGGATTTTGAATTAGTTAAAAGGGGCAAATAGGACTTTTATAATTTGAATGTGAATTCAAATTTGATTTGTCTTCCTTTTACTTAGATTTTGATTTTTGACCAGTAACATGGCCCATTAGGGTTATTTGAGTCAAAGGACATATGACCTCACATGATCACATGAAATTTAACCCCTGTGGTCATGATCTGTATTTAGGGTTTTTGAAACACATCACATGAAATAACAACATTATGAACTAAACCTTATTTAGTGAATGCATTCAAAACTTTATACTATATGAATGCTTTGCAATGCACATGATGACATGTCAAATTTTAGTATTAGGTCAAAACACTAGAGGTGTTACATTAGGTGTGGTGCACACTTGTTAAACCTAGCACTAGATAGCTTAGGAATAGCCCTAAGATCAATTGGAGTCAACTTTATTCACATAGGATTTCGAGTTGGAAATGAATGAAGGGTCAAATGACTAACCGGATGCTGGTCTGGTTGTGACCAGACACTGGAGGGTGAGTTTGGTTAGTTCATTTGATCAACTGCAGTCATCTGGTACTGACCGAACGCTGAGTGGAGAAGCACCGGACGCTGGGGTGCCTACGTTCGGTCCACTCCAGAGAGGTTCTAGAGAGGCTTTTTCTTGACCGGATGCGTCCGGCGATTGATGACCAGACATTGGTTAGAGTCTGGTCAATCAACTGTAGTCGTCTGGTACTGACCAAACACTAAGTGGAGGAGCACCGGACGCTGGGGTGCCTACGTCCGGTCCACTCCAGAGAGGTTCTAGAGAGGCTTTTTCTTGACCAGACGTGTTCGGTGGGTGCTGACCGGACATTGGTCAGAGTTCAGTCAGAGCTTAATGGGTCTCTCTGACATAGTGGCGAGTACAACTGATCGGAGCATCCGATCACCTTGATCGGAGCATCCAGTCAGCCCGCAGAGTGATGACTCAGCCTCCAAATGTTATGTTTTGAATGAGGGGGGTATAAATACTTACTCCACTCATCCAATGGAAGTCTCTTGCCCATTTGTTCAGCTAAGAAACATCTTTGGAGCGCAAGGGAGAGCAAGAGCCTAGTGGGGTGATTGAGATTTGATAATCCAAGATTAAGGACCTCATTAGTGCATAGGGAGTAGCAAGTGTGCATCCACCTTTCTCATTAGGCTTGTCTTGGTCAAGTGAGAGTTTGTGCTTGTTACTCTTGGTGATCGCTATCACCTAGATGGTTTGGTGGTGATTGGGAGTTTGGTGATCATCCGACGGAGCTTGTAGATGACCCAAGTCAAGTTGTGAGCGGTTGTGGGCGATTCACCGCGATAGTATACTAAAGCATGACACTGTGCTAGAATTGTATTCCTTCCTAGACGAAAGGAGTACTATACATGCTAAAGCCAACTATAGGGTGAAAGGTACTAAATAATGGCTAGAGGAAGGTAAATAGCCTATAAAAATTTCTATAACAACACTTAAGCCAAGTGGTTAGATAATTAAGTGATGAAGCGAGTGTTGCGGTAGCCTACTAAAAATGTAAGCTATCTATCCATAATTCTAGTTGCTATGATCTCTAAGTTACACAAAGGCTAAGTCACCACTCTCTAAGTTAGTGAGCTCTTAAAGACTAACTAAAGAGCCTTACTAACCAAACTAACAAGACACAAGCTAGCTCTCAAAACTAGTTACACTAAAGAGCTTAGCTACACTAGAAAGTAAATACAAGAGAGGTAGGAGGGTTATACCACCTTGGCAAGTGATCAATCACTATATATCAATGAGCACCAAAGAAGTCCTCAGAGACAAGATGACACAATGATTTTTCTCCCGAGATTCACTTGCTTGCCGTCAAGTTAGTCCCCGTTGTGGCGATTCACCCACTTAGAGGTTCACGCGCTAATAGGCATCACATGCCTAACCCGTAATCGGGTGCCTCACAATCAACACAAGATGGAGATCCACAAGCTACGAGCAATCCACTAGAGTTGCCTTTGGCGCTCTACCAGGGAGGACACAAGAACCCCTCACAAATCACTGAGAGGTGGCCAAGAACAATCACCAACTCTTGCCACAACTCCTCCGTTGCTCTAAGCCATCTAGGCGTCGACAAACGCCAAGAGTAACAAGAAAACCGCAACAAATCGATCCCCAAGTGCCACTAGATACAATTACTCAAGCAAATGCACTTGGAATCACTCAATCTCGCTTTAATTTTCACTATCAAGCAAGGAGATGAGTGGGAGGGTGTTTGCTCAGCTCAAAGGCTGCTATCACATGTAAGAATGTCCAAGAGAGTGAGCCAAACACACCCAAACTCTATTTATTGAGCCCCCGAAAAGTTATAGCCATTGTGCCCTCGGGGAGGTCCAGATCATCTACAGTGAAGGTCCAGACTCTAGGATCGCTCCACGTGTCCCAACGATCAAACATGACCCTTAGATCCCAACGGTTACTAAAGAACCATGCTATCTACATGGAACCAGACCCAAGTTCTGGACCCAGATCTGAACCATCTCCCAACCGGGTCCGGATGTACACAAAGAGCATCTAGAGAGGGAAAACAGATCTAGACCCAGTTCGAACCTAGGTTTTGGACCAACTCCCAGGGTCCGGTATCCTTCCCTGGCCAACCGGCAGTGGCCACGTCGCCCCTGCCTTCTCTTGCGTCCGTCGAGTGGAGCCACGCCTCCAAGCCAGACCTCGTCTCCCGAGTCTGACGCCAAGGACCACAGGGTCTGACGCCGCCCAGAGACTGCGCATGTGCACCTGCTCTTCCTTCATGCTGAAGCCAGACTATGACGCGAGGGTCTGAAGCTGCTCATACAGATTTTTTTTTAATTTTAACCCTTTTTTGAATATAATTTTAAATCTAACACTGTCAGTTTTTTTTAAAACTAACACTTTTGGCCACGCCTATTGCCATGGTGCGGCCAAATGCCTATGCTGCGCCATGCATGGCGGCGCGGCAGACGCGTTACGTGGCGGCGACCATCACCACTGGCTGCTGACGTGGCAAGGCTCTGCCGCGCCACCGATCTTGGCACGGCAGTGCCGTGCCCTAATCCATGGCGCGACAGAGCCCAGTATAAACACCGCCGCTTCCTCTTGCCCGAGCAGTCGGCGTTCTGCGAGAAATAGAGCAAGGCAGTGTCGCCGCGCCCGCCTTCGCCCACGCCCGCCCGCGGTCGAGGACACCATCCGCCGCGTCCACGTCCGCCCATGCCAGCTATCCTGCCCGCGCCAGCAAGCCAGCCGAGGCAGTAAGCGAGCCGCGCCTGCCAGGCCGCCGGCCGCCCAGTGCAGCCACCGCGCCTACATGCAGGCGCGCCTCCCCCTCCGGCCAGAACCTCTGGTCACATAGGGCGGCTGCCTACCTAGGTGCTGCAGCGAGGTACTCCACTAATATAGTTAGCACGGTTAATAAAGTTAGTAAAATTATCAAAGTATAACTAATATAGTTAGTAAAGTTAGTTAGTTTAGTTAGTATACGTAATATAATAAGTTAGTATAGGTAGTAAAGTAAGGTAGTTTAGTTAGTACAGTTATTTACTCTAGTTGTACATTAGATTTATTCTAATAAGTTATTGTAGTTAGCCTTGTATAGATGTTAATATTTGATTAGTTAGTATAGTTATAGTTAGAAAATGTAATAATGTTAGTATGGACATTACGTACGATGATTTCGATGACTTCATGAAGTTTCTTGAAATGCTTTTGCAGATGGATTGTTGTGTTAGAGTTTTGTTCAGAGGAAGTGTTAGGAGAGAAGATGGTATGTTTGAGGACATGGAAGAAGAATTGGAATGGTTTGATGAACCTCCTAGCTTCAACGACCTTTGTGTCTGTTTGAATACAAAGTTTGGGGGTGATTTCACACCCAAGGGGAGGTTTGATACTGGGAAGACTAGGGCACACTATGTCCTCATGCCCTTGCACGACCCTGCTCACTTGTCCCGCTACACAAGGGTTCTCCAAGGTTCTAATGTGCCCATGGCTTAGGTGGTGGTGGAGAATGGGTATAGGATGCATGGTGTGTAGGACGGCCCATCCATTGATGGTTTTGAAGGCAATGAACAAGAATTAGGTGTCGAAGGGGAAGCAAGTCAGGATAACATGGATTTGGACGTTCAGTTGATGCAGGAGCAGTTTCATTCAACTGCAGTAGGCTGTATAAGCAATGACTTCAATGTGAATGAGTTTGAACAGGAAGAAGAGGAGCAGGAGGAGGAGGATAGGATTGGTGATGTAGTTAGCAGTGATTTAGATGATTCTGATGATGACCAAGGAGGTACAGATGCTGTGGCAACACCGGCTGATGCCATGCTAGTTCTGGTTCATACTATGCCATTACCAGTACGAATCGAGGTTTTACATGGTGTCCATGTTCAGGGTAGACTAGTCACAGATTTGGCTGCAGATGATAACCCCTATGATTCATGGGCCAGAATTAGCGAAGCGCAGCAGTATGTTCCACCACCACCTTACACAGCGACTGAGCTTGAGCAACTAAGGTCCAAGAATGTACCTTTCAGGGGCGTTCCGAACTATAGGGATGTCAGCATGATGGATATGGCAGTTTGTGATCGGTCTCCAGCTGTGTAGGAATTCATTGTATAACCATGAGAAAGAACCCCTTAGGAAGGGGATGATATTCAACACAATGTCAGAGATGAAACTCTTCCTTCAGGACTATGCTGTGTACCACCATAGACCGTACACCGTAACTCATTCAGACCAGGAGTTGAGGTACCACTTGATATGCAAAAACAGTTGTCTGTGGAGGTTAAATGCACGAAGGAGATAGAGTGATGGCAAGTGGAGGATAACTAAAGTTGTTGAACCCCACACTTGCCTAGACAATAGGGGGAAGGAAAATCATCAGCAGCTCACTGCACGTTACCTTGCTCGTCGTATATTGGGCCTCGTTGATGACAATAACGACATCTTGGTGTCTTCTTTACAACAGTCCATATCTGGATTCGTTAGGTACGATGTGTCGTACGGAAAGGCTTGGCGTGCTAAGCAAATCGCTCTCATGATTCAATGGGGTACTTGGGAGGAAGCATACAACAGGGTGCCCTGCATCTTATGTGCAATGCATTATTACAACCCTGGCTTGAAATGGTTTGTGGACACCGGAGGGATGTTTTTTTAGGACCCATTGAGGCATGTCCTCTATCATGTGTTCTGGTCGTTCGTGCAAATAGAACATGCATTCTAGTTTTGTCGGCCAGTCATACTTGTTGATGGCACTTTCCTGATAGGAAAGTATAGGGGCACCTTGATGATGGCTGCTGCTGTTGATCCTAAGGACCAAATAGTACCTGTGGCTTTTGCTTTGGCAGAGGGAGAGAACAATGAATCGTGGTCTTGGTTCATGCGGCTACTACGTGTCCAAGTGCTTGGCCCAACTCGCACTATATGTTTGATCTCCGACCACCACGCAGGGCTTCTTAATGCTATAGGTGAGCAAATAGATGGGTTCCCGCCTCTAGTACATAGATGGTGCATGAGACACTTTGCCGCAAATTTCTAGCGGCATCAGCGGAAGAAGGAGATATGTGAGAAAGTAAAGGCTCTATGTTGTGTACGTACAGAGCATGAGTT
This sequence comes from Miscanthus floridulus, assembly GCF_019320115.1. Taxonomy (NCBI): domain Eukaryota; kingdom Viridiplantae; phylum Streptophyta; class Magnoliopsida; order Poales; family Poaceae; genus Miscanthus; species Miscanthus floridulus. The sequence continues at coordinate 35,762,254 of NC_089598.1, forward strand.
CAAGGAGACAAAGAGAGAAGTAGACAAGATGGTAAATGCAGCGGGAAAGGCCTGGTTAGAGGCGCAGATGGAACAGAAGGCTCAGTGGGCGTTAGCATATGACGAGGGGGGTTTTAGGTATGGCATCATGACTACTAACTCTTCGGAGTCCTTCAACCGTGTATTCAGCGGAGTTCGATCGTTGCCTGTGTCTAGAATTGTTGAGTTCTCCTTTCATAAGTGCAACGAATATTTTGTGAAGAGGTGGGAACTTGCACAGAAGAATATAGCTGAGCTGGGGCGTTTTGGAAAGGCTGGAGCTGAACATTTGAAGGAGGCTGAGGAATTGGCCAAGCAGCATACCGCCGAGCCATATGGACCCCGCTGCCATATCTTTAGTGTATGGGGAAAGGGTGGCACAAGCTTGGGCGACGAACGTTATGGTGGACGAAACTACTGAGTTGATCTTGAGAAGATAGAGTGCAGTTGCAACGTCCCTCAGATCATGCATGCCCCTTGCTCTCATATGATCACGGCCTGCAGGGTTCATGGGTACAACTATGAGGATCTACCATATATGTCAACCTTGTATCTCCGTTCGAACACCGTTAGTATTTGGGAGATGAGCTTTGAGCCATACCTAGACCCAACACAGTGGCCACCATATAATGGTTATGACTACGTGCCGCATCTAGATCTAATGAAGGTAGGGAAGGGTAGAAGGAAGAAGAAGCGACTGAAGGGGGACATGGACGCTATGAGAGGGTATGACGAAGACATGTACGGCAGGGGAAGACTTCAACGAGACCCGTGGCAGGAATCTTTGCTTTGTTTGCAAGCAATCTAGCCACAAGGCTAGCCGGCATAGAAGACAATAGGTGATTTTATATTGTGTTCGTATTACATAACAAGTAGTTCAAATTGTGCTATGGTACATAATGTTTATCTGAAAAATATTAATTTGAATACTCTAACCCTTTGTTTATCATTTTGTAACAGGATGGCCCCTCCCACGCCTCACCAGCTGTACCCCCTTCTTGATGTGGAGTACGACGACCCCCTTCTTCTACTGGACGACGAGGTTTCCAAGAGGCGTTCAAGGGATCCTTACATTCGTGGGACTTAGTTCATTATGTCGAACTTATGTCGAAAGAATATTATCGTTGAAAACTTGTACTCATAAACAAATGAAAATATTATGTGCCAACTCGTCGTCCATTTATTAGCTGAATGTTTGTTTTGTACAGCACTTGTAGTTTAGCACAACACCGACAACAACTAAATTGTTGCTGGCTGGCCGTTGGCTGACCGCCTCACTGACGCGCCATGTGCGATGGCGCATCACTAACGCACCATGTACTATGGCGCGACACAGACTGCCGTGGCCTATGGCACGGTAGAACCATCCTATGTGGCAACTAAACCCGGGCTACAGCGCGGCAAATGATTATGTTCATTTTATAAATTTTGAATGCATGATACAAACAGTTGTGATCACTTAAGATCGATCATGGGTAATTTGAGTACATGATACATGGGTACAATACATCAGTAGTTCAAATCGAATAATACATGGAACTAACAGATGTCGCAATAAAAAACTCTCAGTCAGAAACATATTGAGTCAGCAACTCGTCGTCTGAGTACCACTCCTCAACCACAACCCTGTTGCTGTGGCTAGAGTCACCTGCATTGCGATGATCTACCTTTCGCCTATAGTAAGCGGCCTCTGCTTCATCTACGGCCTCTACGGCCTGAGTGAAGAACACGTCGTCATCCTCCTTCGCCTGCAAGCCCGCCTCTGCTAGAGCGATGAGCTCGCTCAGTCTAGAAGTGTCGTCCTCAGCCTCCTCCGCCGGCAAGCCTACCTCTGCTAGAGCGATGAGCTCGCTCAGTCTGGCAGTGTCATCCTCAGCCTCCTCCACCGGCAAGCCCACCTCTGCTAGAGAGATGAGCTCGCTCAGTCTTGCAGTGTCGTCCTCCTCCTTGTCCTCCTCATCAGACACCACAATCGGTGATTCAACGGTGCGACCAGCTCGCTTTCTGTGCTCATCTAGCTTCTTTTGTTTTGCTTTTGGAGGTTCTTCGGGCCATTTGTTCTTATGACCATACAACCACTCCTTAAAACAACACTTCGCCATTGAATACACCTAAATAACGTGACATTAGTACCTGACACATATACCTCAACTTTTGAACAAATACACTTTGCACTTACTTCATGCTTGTTTGGACACACAAACTCCAACGTATTGTTAGGGTTTATCACGGCTCGGTCTCCGCAATGGCACAGAGGAGGTTCCTCGAGTCATCTAACTGTGGCTAAGTGCTTCTCCTTAGCCGTTATTGGAGGGGGGTTAGGGGGAGGTGGAACCCACCGCTCGAAGTGCTCTCGTGGATGTCGCTCTCTCCACCAATCATCGAAAAGGAGGTACCTGGGGTCAAACTTGTCTGCACCGTTGATCCACTGAAAGAAAAAGCACCTCTCATGGTCCTACACAACAAAAATTCAACAAAATATTAGTAACCTAGTAATACAAATGAAAAGAAAAATATACGGCAATAATTACTTACATTAAAACGACTGCACGTGTAGAAGCAACGAGCCGCTGTGTCCGGATGTCTCGATTGAAACACGTCGGCCGGACGACCACAGTCACAATTAGGGATAGGGAGTTCAGGAGGGACAGGGGCAACTTTGCTAGAATCGTCGGGGTACATTTCCCTAGGACAACCCCATTTTCGCCATAACTGCTCCCGAAACATGTCTTCCATATAATAAAATGGTTCAAATTAAACATCGATCAAAACAACGCAAATTAATGAAAAATGTAATCATTTGCAATGGAACTAAAATATTATAAACAACAATTATAGCAACAAAAAATTACATGGCAAACATACTTCTAACTAAATAATTAACCTTAACATTGACAAACTCAAACTTATATCTTCGCCATAGTTCCCAAACAAAAATTTTCTGCTAACCTTAATTCCATTCATAATATCATATCCATTATTCAAACGAAAATAAAATATGCATCAGAACCTTAAACGAGGACGAGGAGGGATGGAGGCGGCCGGAGGGGGAGGCGCGCCTGCGTGCGGGCGTGGTGGCGGCGTCCTCTACCGCGGCCAGGCACGGGCGAAGGCGGCCGCGGCGGCACTGCCTTGCCTTCCTCTGTTTCTCGTAGAACGCCGACTGCTCGGCCAAGAGGCAGCGGCGGCGTTTATATCGGGCTCTGCCACGCCATGGATCAGGGCACGGCACTGCTGCGCCAAGATCGGTGGTGCGACAGAGCCTTGCCATGTCAGCGGCCAGGGTTGATGGTCGCCGCCACGTAACACGTCTGCCGCGCCGCCATGCATGGCGCGGCGCAGGCATTTGGCCATGCCATGGCAATAGGCGCGGCCAAAAGTGTTAGTTTTTTTAAAAAACCGACAGTGTTAGATTTAAAATTATATTCAAAAAAGGGTTAAAATTAAAAAAAATTCCTTGTACGCCGGGTCCGAGGGAGCCAGACCGCGCTTGCGTCGAATGCGCAAGGCCGCCACGCTCCCGCACCTCCGACGCCTCACACACGAGTCCGCGCCCTTTGCCGCTACTGCGTTGCTGCCTAGGACGGACCCATGCAAGCCCGATCCGACTGTGCGCTCACCGACCCATGGCTCGCTCACCTATGCCGGACCCGTAGAGCCCCCATTGGACCCGTCAAGGTTCGAGGCGCACCGCGCCAAAGGTAGTGCTGCGTGATGACGGCTTCCCATGCAGGCACCGGACCCGCTAACCCTCGGTCCAAAGAAGCAGCGCCTAGGGTCCGAGCCGCCAATCAACCTGTTTGGTTGGCTGGTTCATATCGTTGCTGGATTCGTGAAGAAGTACTGCTGGCTGGTTTGTGTGAGAGAAAAATACTGTTCCAGCTAGAAATTTACGATCGTTTACAACAAGCTACAGCCAAACGAACAGGCTGAATATCTACGCCCCATGCTCCCCTGAATGACCTGACCGAACCCACCCTTCACCAGGGTCCTGGTTTCAACAAGAATAGGGTCTGGTCCACTCCTTTTCCTTTTTCTAGCAACTCAACTACTCCACCCTTGATTCCAAAACGCTAACAACAAAGTGTCTCACCATAGTACACGTGTGTTAGCATTTTTCTAAGAATTTTTCAAGGATTAATTTGTTAGCACACTAGGTGCTAATGCATATGCATGAATCACTTCACCTAGTGACACTTGACAACTGTTTTAACCGAAATTCTCCCCTCTTGATAGTACGGCTATCTATCCTAAATCCACTCACACCCACTAGATGTCTTGAGTGGCAAAACAAAATGGTCCTATCAATTATACCTTTGTATTGAGCCCATTTTGTTTTTCTCTTTCTTCTTTTCCAAGTCCGAAGCTTGATCACCATCATCACATGTCCATCAGCGTCACCATGGACTTTATCTTGCTCCACCACTTGGATTGGACCATCCTATCTAGTCATACATTTAGATACAAGGATTAGTCCAAATAGGTTTCATCAAGTATCCAAAACCAAATTAGGGCTTTCAATGTCTCCCTTTTTGGTAATTGATGACATCATCTACAAAGATATGAATTAAAAACATTTTGAATTCATGTTGCTTGCCCAAGCATTTTACCATGTGTAAAGGATTTGAACAAGTTTCATGAACCCGAGCTGGTAGCATTTGCTCCCCCTATATATGTGCCAAGAGTTTGGAATGAAAGCTTGCACATATACATAGATTAGAGTTTGTGGGAGAGTAATGTCTACCAAATGATGCTAAGGTGTAAGAGATGGACCTTTGAAGCGTGATATCAATTGGAGTGCACCAATAATACCATCCTTAGCACCATTGTTAGTTAGATACCACTTGCAAAGACAAATAACTAGATACCTTATGAGATCAACATTATATGCAAGGCTCTAGTACTACCTGTGAAAGCAAATGCAAGTCACATCTAACTATCATCCTATGCATGCTAGTTTTCAATTTTATCATTCAAACCTACAACTAGCATACACCACACAAGCATGTATATTCAATTGAAACTTGACAAATGCAAGCAAGCATATGTGAATGCACATTCAAATGCATCAAACAAGTCTATGAGCATGCTCCCCCTACTTGTGTGCTTAAAATTTTAATTGATCATATTCCTTTATCATATCTCTCTCCTTATGTCAATTTTCTCCCCCTATCATTTTTATCTTTGTTTCTCTTTCCCTTTGTCATCAATGATCACAAAGGTTTAATTTTAGATAGGTTAAGATTATCAATGTCAATCAATGGTGTGAGGATCATTTTCTCAAATTTGGTTCAATCTAGAATACTTGCCAAAGATATTTAACTTAGTTTAATCCGAGGACAATCTTCTTCACACCTCGTTTCAAGGGTTATCTTGACCATGTTGAGTTAAATACTTATAGTTTATTTTCTAGATCAAACACTAGGTTCACAAGCCCACAAATATGTTATATGCTACCACTAGATCAAGTCAAGCATAGAAGCAATAGTGGTACCATATAAGTATTAAATTTATTTTATTTTCATGAATGAGCCTATAGAATATGATGAATGACTAGATGCACTAAACAAGTACTTAGCAAAGTATATATGCATGTCAATCAATTTTACCTTGGATTGCTCGAAGGAGAGGCATGTCATATAAGTGGGGGGTGCATCAACACATATTTGAGAAATCCAATATGTTCAACTCATTCCTTAGCTTGTAAAACATCTTCTCATCAAATGGCTTGGTGATTATGTCGGCAAGTTGATCTTCGGTGCCCACACTCTCAATTGATATGTCTCATTTTTGTTGATGATCTCTTATAAAATGATGACAGACATCAATGTGCTTTATTCTTGCATGTCGAACCAAATTGTTGGTTAGCTTGATTGCACTCATTGTCACATAACAATGACATTTTTTGAACTTGATTCCAAAGTCATTCAAGGTGGCCTTCATCTAAAGAATTTGTGCACAACAACTGCCGACGGATATGTATTCGGCTTCGGCGATTGATAATACAACATTATTTTGCTTATTTGATGACCAAGATACAAGTGACCTTTCCAAGAGTTGACAAGTGCCCGATGTGCTCTTTCTCTCAATTTTGCATCCCGTATAATCCGAGTCAGAATATCCAACTAGTTCAAACTTTGCTCCTTTGGGATACCAACATTTTGTATATACTTCAAGTACCTCAATATTCTCTTTGTAGCCTTTAAATGACTTTCTCTTGGTGATGCTTGAAATCTTGCACACATACATACACTAAACATGACATCCGGTATTGATGCGGTCACATAGAGTAGGCTTCCAATCATAGACCGATACAACTTTTGACCCACCACGTTGCAGGGGCTTTCAGGGGGCGGGGGCGCAAGAGCCCCGTATCACCTCCATGAGGCTCCGCCAGTAGATATGTTTATCTTTCAATTAAGAGCATAATTTTCAGTCCTCTAGGAAATTGATTGGGTCTATTCGGTTGTGCTTGTAGTGCTGCTCTCAGCAGGTACTGCTCATACATAGAACTCAAAGCAGTCGCAACAGCCGTAGAAAAGCTAAAATGAATAGGTCCATTAGTGGGAGTTGGCCCTTTTATAGCCTGTTTGGTTGCATGTATAAAGCTAGACCAGGCTCGTAGATTGCAATTTTTGGTTGTTTGGTTATCTGGATAAAGGCCTAGACTTGTCCTGAGGGATGCAAAAGAGCACCATCAGCTTGGCAACCAGGAAACGAGTTTCATTTCCGTTTTCTATGGTCCTAGCTTGCTGGATATACCTGTCGGTGAATATTCAAATTCCATACTCAAATCCACATCCACGCTGTTTGGGTACGGTATGTATAAAAAATAATTACCCGTTTAAATTTGGGTACGGGTCGGGGACACCCACTATCAAACATGCTAATACCCTTACCCAGTGACATTACCCATTCATGTTAGGGCCCACCATGTGACTCCCTCTGGCGGGCTCGTGGTCGCAAGCCCGGTTTGCTTGAACTTATCAGCCCGGCTTATCAGCCATGTTATAGTGTTTTTCTCTTACAACAAAACAGCATCAGCCGGCTTATCAGCCGCAAAAACCATCGGCCGAACAGAACCACCTGCCGACAGTGAGCCGTGCGAAGACAGTGCTGCCACGGGCGATGAGCATCTCATTTGCACTCATCCAAATTATCCAATGGTTATGGGCAAATGAATATGAATAATTTTGGGGAGGGTATCAATCGGGTAGAAGAGAAATGGGTTTAAGTACAGATAAACATGGATATGCCCAAACCCTCCCAACGACAGGTATATTGCTAGATATGAGGTGGCTCCCAGCTAACGATATAATTAGTACATAAGTAGTATATAGTAAGTGACATTAGTGCTTTTAAGAGTTAATTAATGCTTAATAAGAAAAACTAGGACTACTAAAACATATATATGTCCAATAAATATTCTAATTACTTTTGTCTTACATATTTTATCTCATATGTGTATATTCTTGTGCAGACAAACCAAAATTGTATTTACTTAGCTAGGATGGGTAAATACAAGCAACCAAACAAATCGACCTTGTATGAACCAACCCTAGGGCCTTTTCGCTTGAACTGCTTTTTCAGCCAAGTCAGCCTATTTCAGCTTATTCTCCCTCACAGAACACTATTGAATCAGCCGAAACCAGCCGGCTTATAATAGGCCCTCTTAAATGAGCTTGGCTGAGCTCATGCCAGACAAGACAGGTGATACACTTAACAAGCTATTAAACTTCAATTTCTGTTCCCACCAAAACTTCTACTTCCACAAAACCAAGCTAAAGATTTCCAAATTCCTACCTTCAAACTTCCATTCTCTCCTTTCAATTACCCCCACAACCAAAACGACACAGGCCAGTGAGATTCAGGACGGTCGAGGACAAGGCCAAGCCGCCCAAGGCTGCCCATAGGACCGTACCACTGACACCAAGCTAAAATCAAGGGCAACTGGAGGTGATAATAGATTAGAATCCAAATCCAATGGACAATTCCAACTAGATCCGAGGGAAAAAAAATTAACATCCAATCCGAACGCAATACTAAATGTCCAATGTCCAATTTGAATTGTTTTAAAATGCAAATCCACCTAATGGGACAACTGCGAAAAGAGAGACAGGCTGCCCCCACCGGCGGCCGGGGGCTTGGTCCGGACTTCGTAGGCATACGCCGACTCCGATCTCACCGTGCAAGGTGGCCGGCCGTGTATACTACTAGCCACCTTGCTCGTGTGAACTGACAGCCGAGGACCGGGGGCACAGCATCACTCAACAAGGCAAATGGTCAAGCAAAGTGTCGAGCGTTGCTGCTAGACTTGGGAGGAGAGGAGATAGAAACGATAAGAGAAATTGATGCAACAAATCATATAGTTAACCAGAGTCCCAAACTCTCCATTGCATTCTCGATAAGTTCCAGATCACGATAAATTCCAGTTCACGATCGCAGGTTGACAGCCACCACTTCCCAGGCTAAAAAGTTATGTTTCCCCGCGTTTATAAGAAAATTCAATGATATGCCAACGGTTTGGTGAATGGATTGAGCAGGAGTGCCAACATCGGGCCCTGGGCGTTGTTCCGACCGAGATAAATCATTTTTGTACAGCCCAACCATTGTTTGAAGAAGGAAGGCTCCCCGCTGTTCATCTTTTACGCTGGACAAACCCACTCTCAGTCAGGTATTCCACAAATTCGTCTATGAGGTAGGGCCAGGCACCTTCGTCATCATAGTTGGATAACTGTGGATCAATCGTCTGCAAGAAAACAAAAAAAAAATTAATAATAATGATAATTTGCAAAAGCCAACATAACAGCAAGGAGTTCTTCAAGAAAATCATGGAAAACTCTTTGAACTTAATAGGAGACATACTGAATTACTATTACTGATGAGGAACAAAACTGCATGTTGCTTCTGATCGATTCAGCTGCTCAGAGCTTAGCTTGAATGAACAATACTTAAGAAACACAGATTTTAAAACTACCTAGCAACTAAAGCCATGAGGAACAAAACTACATCAGCTAATAACCCTAAATCAGATGGAATACATCTCAACCATATCAATAACGTTTTCTGCCAGACTGTGGCGGCATAAACTGACCATCTAAATGCAATACATTTGCATTCCAACTGGGCATCTAATTTAACCACAAGCTACAGCTGGAGTTCCACTTGCAAGGGAGGTAAAATAGACAATACCTTTACAAATTCCAGCAGCTGGGCCCATGTGTCTCTAGATATGGCTTTATTGTGCCTGACCTGAAATTTGAAGAGCTCAAGATGAGGAACAAGTAACGCCTTATGCTTTAACTTTGAGAAAAGTAACAACCTGATGCTTCAACTCTGATCAATGTTCAAAAAAACGTCATTAATCGTCGTTTAAACGAGTTTAAACGCTAAACTTTGACCCAACGTCTCGTTTAGGGGGTAAACGCTCAATTAATCGTTGTGCGCGCCTAGGCGCTCGCCTAAACGCGCGGCGGCGTTTAATCGGTGCGGAACGGATGGAAAACGCGTTTAGGCGGGTGGGAAACGCGCGGCTTGCGGGCGGGAAAGCGCGCGGCGCACGAAAGGGAAAGCGGGAAAAAAGGGCGCGCGCGCCGCGTAGAAACAGAGCGGGAGCGCGGGCAGGCGGACGCGTGAAAGAGCACGCGGGCCCGAGCAGTAGTGGCTCCGCCAAAACAGAGAGAGGCACAGGATTTCTCGCCGGCTCGCCCAGGCCACGCCTCCCGCTTCCGTGGTGCCTCCTGCCTCGTGCCCTCGTCGCTCCTCGCCGCCGTTGCAAGGGGAGCCCCAGCTGGAGCCATCGCAGGAGCAGGGTCGTCGACATCTGGAGTAGCAGGCCGCAGGCGCAGGGGTCGCCGCCGCCGGCGCAGCCCCTCACTTCTTCTCGCGTCGTCGCTGGCACAGCCCTGCCCCTGCTTCACCACCCGCATCTGTCCTCGCCATAGCTTCACACTCTAGGTGCTCCCTCGGTCTCTCCCCATCTTTCCATGCTCATTCTCTGTAATTTTGATTTTTGCATGTCAATCACTCAATTGATGAATTGGATTGGATATTTAGGGTTAAGATTGAATGTGTACTGCCTCAGTAGCTCCTTAGTCCTTATGATGCGTTGATTTGTTGGTCCTTACTATGCTACTCTTGTTCTTGGATTAGGATTAGGATGTCGACTTCCGAAGCTGCAGCTGCTGCTGGTACTACAGCAGCGGCTCCAGAAGCCGCCGAGGTTGCCAACCACCTAAAGAGGAAATCATCTGATATAGGCTGGGAGTGGGGGCGTCTCTGTGATCCCAATGACAAGAACAAAGTCAAGTGTCTTCTTTGTGGCCATGAGAGTGCAGGAATTAATCACCTTAAGCAGCATCTTGCTCATAGGGGCACGTCTATAGTGAAGTGCCAAAAAGTTCCTGAGGAAGTTAAGCAAAAGTGCATTAAGAATCTTGATGAAATAGCAAAGAAGAAAGATAAGCAGCAACGTGAGGTTGATGTGATGGCTATTGTTGACAAGAAGATGAAAGATAGGCTTGATTCTCCATTGCATGTGGCTGCATATATGCTGAATCCATACTATAGTTATGGTAATCCAGCAATCTTCAATGATCCAACTGTAGTGGAAAAATTCATGCATTGTGTGGAGACCTTTTATTGTGGTGATGATGATAAGGCATATAGGGCTGTTAATGTGGACTTGGAAATATTCCAAACGAGACAAGGAAACTTCTCAAAGAAGATGGCAAGGAGCTGCGAACGCTTCGAGTTCAATCCGGGTAAGCTTTTGCATCAATTCTGTCCAGATTTTTTCTGCAATTAATTCTGTCCAGAATTTTCTGCAATCAATTTTGCACATGTTTGAGACATTTGACTTCATTTTTAGCATCTTGGTGGAGGCTTTATGGAGGTGGAGTACCAGATTTGCAATATATGGCTATTAGAATCCTCTCACTGACCTCTAGCTCATCTGGATGTGAAAGGAATTGGAGCACCTTTGAACAGGTCAGTTTGTAGTCTCTACTAATTGCTCTCTATTCCCAACTTAATGTACATGTGCTGATGTTGGAATTCTAATTTATAATGTATAGCATCATACAAAGAGGAGGAATAGGCTGACAACAGAGCGTCTCAACTCTCTGGTATTCATCCAATTCAATAATAAATTGATGTCCAAGAAGGAGAAGATTAAAAGAAAGAGTAACTATGAAGTGCTCCTAAGTAGTGATGCTTCTGAAGCCCAAGGATTTTTCTTTGAGGGAGGGGATGCTCATGCATTGGTTGTCTTCAGGGATGAGGAAGATGAGGGAGAAATGCCGGAGACAGGGATACCATGGAGTGTCCTTGAAGATGCAATGGGAACTAATGAACAGCTTCAACCTCGAAGGAGTGCAAGAGTGGCTAGAGAGGTGGATGAAGAAGAGTGGGAATCTGAATCTGAAGATCCTGATTATCAAGATGATGACATTGCCTATGAGGATGATGAGGATGAAGAAGCAATTCTAAATTTCACTACATTTGTGGAGTGAGGAGATTGCATGATGGCAGAATGCTGCCAAGTTATCTAAATATTAATATCTACTTATCTTTAATTTGTGTGTGGACCATAAGACCATTATTGTGTGTTGTACTGCTATTTAATTTGTGGACCATTAAGGCATGTGATGAACTGTGACTGTTGTGTGTATATTTTCTTGTGATATTTTGCCTTGTGCTGCTGCCCTGTTGTTTGGAAGCTTGGCTGTACATGTAGTCATGTACAATATTGAGCTGCCCCTCATAGATGAGTTTCTACTCTTTACCTATTATTTGATTTTTCTGTTTTCAGATTATTAACTTGTCTCTCTTTGATTGTTAGCTGCTGTTGAATGCAAGAAACCAAGGAGGAAAGGAACTGATGTCAAAAACAAGTGTGCAGCAAGAGGTGTGGTCACTGTTATTACTTCTAGTTGTGTTATTAGTACTGATTTTGCTCTCAGCATCACAAAAAGTAAAAAACAAAACAAAAACGTTTAATCATGTTTAATCTACGTTTAACTTCCGAAACTCTAAACCATAGGCTAGCGTTCGCCTAGCGTCTAGCGTTTTTTTGAACATTGACTCTGATAATGAAATTAGTGAAACTGCCTTTGACTTCAGCTATACCTGTAAAAACTGACACCAATGCTCGAGAAGAGGCCAGTTCCTTTCAGCAAATAGCAACTGCCACATTCCAATAGCAGTCTCCAGTGAGAGAGACTTTTGACCCTGTCAAATAAGGGAATATGTTAAACAAATACAGAAAATAGTATTATACTATTTGATGAATAAAGATAAATTTTCCAACAGCATACAAATATGAATAACCTCTATACTGGATGAAATATGGGCTAACCTTTTCCCTTGCCCAAGTGAATGCAAAGTTGTATATATCACGGAACTTATCTGGAGAGGTAGGTGTAAACACAATGGTTAGAGATGAATAAGAAACCAACATCATTTCACTCTACATATCTACTCCCTCAGTCCCTATTTAAATGTCGCCGTGGATGTCAGTCAAACTTTCTAAAGTTTGACTAAGTTTGTAGAAAATATTAGCAATATTTGTATCTTAAATAAATTTATTATGAAAATAGGTTCAACGATCTATCTAATGATACTAACTATGTACTATAAATATTAATGTTTCCTTTTATATATTTAGTCAAAGTTAAGTATGTTTGACTTCTTGGGAAATGAGAACGACAGATAAAAAGGGATAGAGGGAGTAATTCTCAAGAAAAGGAAACCCATTTGCCATGAATGCAGAGCTGCAGACTTCACATACATTGGAGAAAAGCTTTCGAACTATCAAGTGGCCACATCCATGGTTATCAAGGCGGTAAGGCGAGGCGTGGCGACTGACTATACCGCCTAAAGTAAGAAGTGGGCTGGCCCAGCCTACCTGACAGCTCATGTGCCCCTCCCTGTCCTGAAGTGGCTTCATCAAACTCCTGATCCTGATCCCAATCCCTCCCTCTCTCGATCTCCCTCGTTCTTCTCTGCCGTTCCACCTTCGCCAGGATGCCTGCTCTGCTTCCCTCCGCCCCTCTCCGGATGCACTGCTCTGCTCTGCTCTTCCCTTCCCTCCGCCCCTCTACTTCCCTTCCCTCGCTGGTCAGCGCTCTCATATCAACAGCCACCACCGTCCCCTTCCAGATTGAGCAATTGGCAAGCGGGAGATGGAAGAAATCAAGCCAGCAGAAGGAAGAAATCAAGCCAGCAGAAGCAAAATCAAGTGGGCCAGAAGCAGAATCAACGAGAAGGCGGAACCAAGGGGGCGTCAGCATGCGCATAAGGCCACATGGCGTCTACCTTTGCCCCTGAGGCAACCCTAGACCGCTCCACTGCTTAAGCAACGCTGAAGTGACACCTTAATAACCATGGCCACATCTAAACTATAATAAGCTAAACATAATCAAAGTTTTGCCTGAAATAAGGGAAACTCACTGTCATCTTTTAGCTCAGCTCGTAATGATGGTAATTTTCCACGAAACTTCTCGATTGAATCTACCCTGCAAATACCAACAAAACTTACTAAAAAAAACTATATGAATGAAAAACCCAGGATCTGGGATCAACTTCATATGGGAATATCGCAACTGCACACAGCACTCACCCAATTGACTGCAGTCCACCAATGAATTCCTGACGAGTAAATTCACACATTGTGGCGGCTTTCATGTGCCATGATATGACAAGCTGTTAACAGCACACATGACTATATGACTAGGAGCAATAATGATCCAAAGATGGTCATGTTTGTTTAAATATAGAATAAGCATAAGAAACTTGACCATGGAGAGAAGACGTCCACTTGGCTGTCTTAAGAAAGGGGAGTACCTAACCCTTTTGGAAGGTACTCACATGACATAAACGCATCCGGGATCGAGCCCAGGTTAGCAACCCCTCAACTAGATGCTCTACCAACCAAGTTATCACTTGGTTCTCGTGCAAACTTACTAAAGGCATATAATTGCAAACTTACGAAAAAATCTGTGCAAACACTATGCAACATAAGATAGAACTGAATGTAGCTCCAGCAGACCATTCCACACTACTCTCTGCCACAGAACTAATTTGCAAACAAACTTTTAGAGAAGAAGCTAATCACATACCATGACAATATCCTGAGGATCCACCTGCAAAATAAAGATGAAACATATGCATCAGAAATAATGGAATGTTGGTGCCACTAATAGGTAGTATAAGGTACAAAACAAAATACATGCGTTACAAGCACCTTCCCTGCAACACAATAAATGGCAACTTATATAAGCAGCAATTTGTGTTTTCCAAACCCTCACGAGATATAGACGCTAGTAAATGGCAGTTCCAAACTCAAAACTCACAAGTCATGATCCAGCCTAGGTGTTGTTTGGTTGTAGCTTTGGTAACGTAGATGGAAACGAATTAAAGCTGTGGATGTTACGGCAAGACATACCATTTGAACTAATTTTATTTCCATTTGCGTTATGGATGTACAAACCAAATAACACGCTAAATCACTTGCAAGAATCCAATAAACCGACATGTACAAACTAGAAAGCCAAGCAAAATTCAATAAAACCTGATCCCTAGTGTCAAATAAAACAAGACTGCCAGTGACATCTATCTCTTCAACAACATTTGAGATAAACCATAATAATTGAAGCAAAAACTAAGGGTTTGTCCAATGTTAAATGTACATTAAAATGATACACTAGTCCCCCTATACACAGATTGCTTGAGGTCCATTTCAACAGGAAATTCCAGGATTGCATATCAATGAAACAACAACAACAACAACAACAACAACAACAACAACAACAAAGCCTTTAAGTCCCAAACAAGTTGGGGTAGGCTAGAGTTGAAACCCAGCAGAAGCAATCAAGGTTCAGGCACGTGAATAGCTGTCTTCCAAGCACTCCTATCTAAGGCTAAGTCTTTGGGTATATTCCATCCTTTCAAGTCTCCTTTTATTGCCTCTACCCAAGTCAACTTCGGTCTTCCTCTGCCTCTCTTCACGTTACTATCCTGGCCTAGGATTCCACTACGCACCGGTGCCTCTGCAGGTCTCCGTTGGACATGTCCAAACCATCTCAACCGGTGTTGGACAAGCTTCTCTTCAATTGGTGCTACCCCTAATCTATCACGTATATCATCGTTCCGAACTCGATCCCTTCTTGTATGACCGCAAATCCAACACAACATACGCATTTCCGCGACACTTATCTGTTGAACATGTTGTCTTTTCGTAGGCCAACATTCTGCACCATACAACATAGCAAGTCTAATCGCCGTCCTATAAAACTTGCCTTTTAGCTTCTGTGGTACCCTTTTGTCACATAGGACACCAGATGCTTGCCGCCACTTCATCCACCCTGCTTTGATTCTATGGCTAACATCTTCATCAATATCCCCATCTGTCTGTAGCATTGATCCTAAATATCGAAAGGTATCCTTCCTAGACACTACTTGACCTTCCAAACTATCTGGTATTGTTGAGTCTATCCATATATAGCTTCATAGTAGTACTCTACTATTTAAAATCTAAAAATATCTGGTAGCAATTAACCATTAAAATGCTACCTCACAAACTATATCAATGCCCATATTTTCTTTTCTATTTGCAATCAAATGGATTAAGCACAACACATTCCTACGGCTGCAAATGAAGTGAGAATATGGTGAACGGCTATTTACAGATGAAAATAAATGCTCATTACCTGCAGATCATTGCAAAGTTGAGATATTCCTTCCACCATGATCATATCACCATCAGGTTCTGCCAACAAAAACAAAATAGACAATGAAGTCCTAATTCGAAAATGAAAAAAGGTAAGAGAACGTTTTTTCCTAACAGTGCAATGTATGTGTTATGGGCCTTATAGTAGCATTGTAGTTGTACATAACAGTGTATGAAAATCCAAATGTATCAGGTAAACACCAAGGAAATTAAGATCTCAAAGGTTAGTTAAGGCAATGGAAGCTGATACCTTTATATCTGTTGAAAATATCTTCAAGATGCCGAGTATTGACTGCAGAAATCTGAGGTTGGCTATAGAAGAAGTCAAAAGCTCCTTCCAAGTGCCAATCACTTGCTTTCAGTGCCTGAAGGGCAACCTTCTCACTGCATTAGGTGATAAAAATTGCTCACTAAATTTGTATTATATAACTGGAACCTTGAGGTTGCATGTATTTTTATATTCCTGATCAATATGTCCTATGCACTTAAATTGAAGTTTTCTAAAGGACATCCTTTCAGGACTGCTGGCTATAAAAATTCATCTAGTCTAGATATCTATATATTGTAGAGCAACCAAAATGATCCATATTATGGCACCATTGTTAAAAGCAAGACTTTAAGGTGCCTAGTACACTTGAAATTTGCATTCCAGAGCTAGTAGGATTTCTGTGCAGGTATATGCATTCACAAGAATGAGACAGAATGCAGCACCACATAGAAAGCAACAAAATGGATTTCTATATGTGTACTTGATAAAAGGTGGATGGCCCAAAACTGCTACAGGATTTTAGATGACAAAGCACTAAATTCCATATCCATAGTGGACCAAACAAGCATATCATACATGGATTGTAGCAATTTTAGTGCATTTTAAACTATTATATGATGCACAATTGTAAGATTTCGACCAACAAATTAACCACTAAGATGCCATGTAGCTAAGACCGGCCACAATGTGCTGCTTGAGTGACGTCTAAAAGAGAGAGAGAAAATTGTAGAGTTACTCCTGCCATTGTGACCAGTGATGCTTAAAACGAGTGATGCCAGGAAAAACGCGGAGCGAAGCACGTAGTTGCGCCGCTGCCAGGCGATGCTTGAAAAATAAACAAAGATTTTCTTGCTGGCTGCTGACCTCGGTTGATGCAAAGAAAGTTAGAAAGAAGATTTTTTTTTCTCTCAGAGAAGGAACTGCTAGACTCAGAGACCATGGGTCCCATCGGATTTATGGCTTCGGTGCCAATATTTGGAACACTGCAGCTCTTCAGGCACCACTGCCCAATACTTGATGTGGGACCCGTTTAATTTGGAGCATCACTAGCACATTGTGGCCGGCCTAAGCTACTAGCTACCTTGCCAATGGCCCACAATAATTCGTTCCAATTTCAACATCAATTAAACAACCATACCTGGCGCCGGTTATGGTCATGAACTGCTGCACCTTGTCGCGGTTTCCTCTCCCCAGCTTATACTGCACAGTGCACACACACCACACATAATCAGCTATCATTTTTAAAAGAAAAAATAAACATCAGATTCCAACAGTTCACACATCAGACTGAACCAGTTAACCCACGAATCGAAACCGTGGAGGGAACATAGAAGGGAGCGATTCCCGCACAAACCGATTCAGATACCAAAAGATCTCACTAAAAACGGGGAGTAAATCGGGGGATCGGTACGAACAGAACAGGGGTGGGTCGCAGATACTCACCATCTTGGATCGGAGAGCGAGGACGACGCCGGGGAGGGGAAGGGGCGGCGCGAGGTCTGGGGTTTCGCGGCGAAGCCTGAGCTCTTGCGCTCGGCTCCCTGTCCGGCCGCCTCGCCCCTTCCTTTCTATTCGACTATTCCCCTCTTTCTCTCTCGCTCGCTAGCTGAATGAATGCTGCGCGACGAGTCTAATCCAGCGTGGCATGCGATGCGACCCAACCCGAGAACCAAAATGACTGAAATGCCCTTCCACCCATGCCGAAGAGTATATATATATATATGCTTAGTTTCAGGAATTTAGAATTTGGGGCTACTGTAGCACGTTCGTTTTTATTTGGTAAATAATGTTTAAACATGAATTAATTAGGCTCAAAACGTTCGTCTCGTAATTTCCCACCAAACTGTGCAATTAGTTTTTTTTTCGTCTACATTTAATGCTCTATGCACGGGCCACAAACATTCGACGTGACAGGTACTGTAGCATTTTTGGGATATTAGGGTGGAACTAAACAAGGGATATATATATATAACTACTGTTCTACTGCTGGCCATAGAATAACTTATTCTGTGGCCACTTTGAGTTACGATAGTTACTATGCTAATTTACGAGATTACAGTAACTTCTTACTAAGTGATTTACTATAACATTATGGTAAATATCACCGTGAGTTGTAGTAACACAAGTATTATAAATGCATATTCATGTTATCGTAAATTGGTACAAACATTATCGTAAATCAAGTTGGCTATATAATAAATTATTTTATGTCCAGCTACAAAATAAGTTATTCTGTAGCCACCACCATTTGCGATAATTTTATATACTAATTTACGATAATATTAATACATATTTACGATAGTTGGGTTACTATAACACATGTAGATATTTACTATAACGTTATAGTAAACCACTTAGTAAGGTGTTACTATAATCTCATAAATTAATATAGTAATTATCGTAACTCAAAGTGGCTACATGATAAGTTATTCTGTAGCCAGCTAGAGGGTAGTAGTTCTATATATATATGTATTTTATAGTCCCGGGAGTAGTTACTCCCATAATTAATAAATCACGTTGCGTATGTATACATACTCATTTATCAGTTTGAGTATATTGACATACTAATATTAAGATACTCCAGATCTTTACTATGTGAAAAAATTCAAAAGAGCACATATTTTTTAATATATTATATAATACTATGATAGTAGCATATAAAATAAGTATAATCATATACTCTAAGTATACATACATACTTGTTATGTATAGTACCCTAGATGGTCTAGTATGATGATATACTTCTGTTTACACCAAAATTTGGTAAGCTTATCCTAGAAAGGAAGAGATCGACCGATAATGTCAAGAGAAAAAAATTTCCTAATTAAGGGATATTTATGAGCTGGCTAGAAAATATTATTTAATAAATTTGATAAAGACATGACGAAACAAAGACACGTATCAAACAAGAAAGCTTCATTAGCAAGGACTCTACATAAAGAAAATTAGAGTCCATGTATCTATATTTGTTTTTGTTATCTAGTCGTGTTCGTTTAGGACTCTTATCAACTCCGGGTATAAATACCAAACCCTGACTATTGTAAAAACAACAATTAATCAAATACAAAGTCAATTACTTTTTTCGGCTCTAGCCACCCCTTAGGAGTAGGAGTAGAGTAGATCTCGGTGAGTTCTTCAGCGAGTACGGCTGCATCGATCCGGTCGACCTCCACTGCTTGTCTGTAAGTACCGTCATGGTTTATACCTCTGTTCATATGGCTGCATCTATCCGGTCGACCCCCACTACAACTCTGTTATAGGCTAGTTATCGATTCTTGTCTAATTTAAGTATGGCATGTGTGATTCTGTCTCACACCCCACTACTTGAATTAGATCAAGGTCAAGTTATCGGCTCTACCTTAGTATGACAGTCTTTGGTAGATTCATGAAGTTACCGATATTGCTTATTGCTTTCATTGTTTATCTAATTACAGCAATATCACTCTACCCGATTGAGATTGATCTGAATCGGCCTTATATCTTGTTTAACTCATCGTTTGCTAATCTAAAACTGATCTAATCTAAATCTTAAATGATGAGTTATGTTTTTTATCGGTTGTTTTGCGTCAATCTTAATCGTGCATAGCGTGCGGTTAAGGCATGTCCGATCTTGAGTAGATCTATTGGTTAATGAAAACCGTTCCATGGCTCGTTATCATGGCCTATAGGATTCTGCCTCTCACCCCACTGTTGGCACCGTGGAGTGGGGATCATTAGTTGGTAGACCCGTTTCTGAGAAGACATGACCTTAACTATGCGCTATGCCTGAATCGGTTGTTTAGCCGATATCGAGCGCTTTCACGAGCAGTTCATATTACGAGATCATTGAAGTAGAGATAAGTTGAAAGATATGTTAGCCCCATGATCTTATTATTGTATTACGGCCTGCATGATTCTGCCTCATGCCCCACTAATATTAGTAATAAGTTAGGATCGTTGAGTCTATTATTGTTACTACGGCCTGTATGATTCTGCCTCATGCCCCACTGGTCATGGCGATGTATGAGATCTAACATATTCATTAGATTTATCTTTATTAAATGGTTAAGTGGTGTTGAATTGTCTCTTTATAAAAAGGAGTTCGATTACTTGTAATCATTGGCTTAGTATAAACCGATCATCATTGATATCTTATTGCTATTGATTAATATTTGCTTAAATAATATTTATCCTAAATGATAACCGATTCTTCTTATACGACCCCGTGAGCTTTAATCGATTTATTCTTATAAATATGCTGGAATCGACTATTTAGTCGATCTTCTCTCATATCGGCTCTCAGAGCCGCACATTCGGGACTGTCTGGCAACACCGGCACGTTCCGCCCTTAATTACTGATGAGCTTTCTCTCCTTGTCAATTGCAGGGTCAAATTGACTGGCATGTCTCGGGAGGATTGCGTAGGATCGACCACCCTTGCGCTGAAGCTAAGCGGATCTGCTCCATCGAGCGGACCCTTCCGGCTTGCTGCGTGTGTCCTCGGCACGGAGACAAAAATTCTATGTCGACACACGTTTCTGGCACGTCTAGTGAGACACCACAATCGTCATGGCAGCTCATAACAATGATGACATCCTTATGGTGCGCTACGAAGACCTACCTGATGGAGATAAAGATGTCATCGGCAAAGCTACAGAAGAATTTCAGAAGAGGTGTTTGTTGTCCTACACCAAGACACGAGACAACACAATTATTCAGAAATTTCCACTACCAAGAGTTCTGCTACATGGATAGACAGATACAGTTGAAGCTGAAGACATGTGTTTCTTTACGGAAGCTATAGACAGATCTATTCGTGATGCCATATCAAGCCGTAATGAAGCTTTCATGGACGCATTCCATAATGCCATGAAAGAGGCGATTCAGGGGATTCTAGTTGGTCAGCTTGGATCAACTTGTTACAACATTCCAGATCCGTCAACCCAAGGGACTTATTGATGGAATATCGTCGGCAGTCCACCGAGAGGTATCCTATGATGGTAGATTTATCGGTGGAGGTGCGCGTAATCAGGAACCAGATAGTGACACAAGGCGCAGAGACAGCGATTTAGACAGGTTCAGGCCGTCTGATTGACGTAATACCCTACGTCCTGTGTCTTTGGTGTATTGTATTGAGATATAGTAGATAGATCTTGATGTATCTTATCCACTAGGGGACCCCTGCCTCTCCTTATATAGTCTGGAGGAGCAGGGTTACAAGGTAAGTATCCTATTTGGTACTATACAATATCTTGCGGTGCACGTCGAGCAGCGCCGTGCATGCCTTGATCTTGTGGGATGGGCCACCCCTAGGGGCGCAGCCCATATGGTCTGCCGTGGGTATCTGAGGGTGAAAGATCTAGTTTGGTTTTGGTGAATTGATGAAACCCTAAGTGCTAACCTAGTTTATCAAGTGATCATGACATAGGTAGCACACTTCAAGTAGAGAAGCAAATGAAGATCATAACATGATAATAGTGATAACATGGAGATGATCAAGGGCTTAAACTTGAAGAGAAGAAAGAGAAAAACAAAAAGCTCAAGGCAAAGGTATAACTTGTAGGAGCTATTTTGTTTTGGTGATCAAGACACTTAGAGAGTGTGATCACATTTAGGTTTGATAGCCGTACTATTAAGAGGGGTGAAACCCGTATCGGAATGCGGTTATCAAAGTGCCACTAGATGCTCTAACTCATTGCATATGCATTTAAGATCTAGTGGAGTGCTAACACCCTTGATAATATTTGTGAAAATATGCTAACACATGTGCACAAGGTGTGTGCAGGGTTGAGATGCTAACACCCTGCGCTTTCGGGAAAATGAAATGCCTATTTTCTATTGCGCCGGATGTAAATTCTTGGTGGTTGGCACATTGGAGCAAGGGTGGAGAAGATAGAAGTGAGAACAGAGCTGATGCCAGCGTCGGTCTAGTGACCGGACGCTGAATCTAGAAGCACCAGATGCTGACTGCCTGCGTCCGGTCGCGTTGACTATCGGTACAGTGGCTAGGGTTTACCACCGGACGCTGGCTGTGTCTGGTCGAGGTGGACCGGACGCGTCCGGTCGAGGAAAACCAGGTTTTGACCCTTACTGTACTCGACCGGACGCTGAGGTTCCAGCATCCGGTTAGTTTTAACCGGAGCGTCCGGTCAGCATCATAGCCGTTGGAATCTGACGAATAGCGTTTGTAGGCGATGACACGTGGCGTCCATCTATGGACCGGACGCTGAGCCCAGGGTCCAGTCAAGTGGACCGGAGCATCCGGTCAGAGCGCAGAGTACCCAGTGAAGGGGTACAACGGCTCTATTTCGTGGGGGCTTCTATTTAAGCCCCATGGCCGGCTGTGGCTCATATCTTTGGCCATTTTCATTGACATAGCAACCTTGTGAGCTAAGCCAAAGCCCTCCCACTCATCTACATCATTGATTCATCATCATAGTGAGATTGGGAGTGATCCAAGTGCATTGCTTGAGTGATTGCATCTAGAGGCACTTAGTGATCGTGTTTCACTGCGGATTTCGCTTGTTACTCTTGGTGGTTGCCGCCACCTAGACGGCTTGGAGCAGCGAGGATCGTCGAGCAGAGGTGGTGATTGTCTCTGGCTCCGATCGTGGTGATTGTGAGGGATTCTTGACCTTGTTCCTGGCGGAGAGCCAAAAGGTACTTTAGTGAATTGCTCGTGGCTTGTGTGATCCTCATCTTGTGTTGGTTGTGCTGCACCCTATTGAGGATTTGGCGTGTGAAACCAATTAGCGCATGAACCTCCAAGTGAGTGAATCGCCACAACGAGGACTAGCTTGCCGGCAAGCAAGTGAACCTCGGTAAAAATCATTGTGTTCATCATTGATTCCGAGGTGATTGGTCTTCATTGTTATTCATCCTTGTGATTGATTGGTTCACTCCTCTATACGGCGGTATAACTATCTTGATCACTCTCTTTACTTTACCACAAACTAGTTGACAAACTCTTTAGTGTAGCTAGTTGTGAGAGCTTGCTTGCTTGGTTGGTGTGGCTCTTTAGTTAGCCTTTGAGAGCACACTAACATAGGGTAGTGTCATTGCTCTTGTGTGAATTAACACTATCTAAACTAGAATTGTGGTAGGTGGCTTGCATTTTGAGTAGACTAGCGCAACACTCGCTTCGCCTCATAATTGTCTAACCATTTGATTAAGTGTTGTTGTAGAAATTTTTATTAGGCTATTCACCCCCCTCTAGCCATTAGGACCTTTCAAGGGGGCATACCCCTACAGGACTAATCAAGTCGGTACCAGCCATCAAGAAGCAGCACCAACTGGTAATGGTGACGTCCAGGCACTTCAAGGTTCGCCTGAACAAATTCTGGATACTACCACGAATCAAATACAGTATAATCCTAGATCATTAATACAGCATGTGCAACAGCCGGCAGGGCAAAGTTAGAACCAGATGATCAATTTTGGCACATCAGGCCACATACCGTCATCGGCTCAAAAGATAGCACTATCAATTCAAAGGATCCGTAGAGATATAGATCCTTATGTCTATAATCAGAGATTTCAAGCAGCAGGCCAGCAAAGGACCCAACAGATTGAGATTCCACAAGACTATCACTATGGCATGGATTATAACACCCTCCACATGATGCCAAATCCAGGATATCAAGGCACATGGGATTTTAATCCATAGATGGGTCAGCAAGTACTGAGAAATCCAAATCTGCAAGCTGACGAGTTACTGCTGAAGGTGATTGAGATGATAAAGAATCAGTTCGGTCTAAAGCCAAAAGGGATGACCTTTTCATACAAACGCCCATATCCAGAATGGTATGATTTGGTTGCTCTTCCTACAAATTACAGGCTCCCAGAGTTCGCCAAGTTCACTAGTTAAGACGGTACAAGCACAATAGAACATGTCAGTCGGTATCTTACATAGTTGGGCGAGGCGTCAGTTGAGGATGTCCATCAAGTTCGTTTCTTCTCTCTGTCCTTGTCAGGACCAGCCTTCACTTGGTTTTCATCATTGCCAGTCAATTCCATTGCTAATTGGGTTGATCTGGAGAAGAAGTTTTATACATATTTTTACACTGGGACTGGAGAAAAGAAGATAACCGATTTGACGACTATGAGACAGGGTACTAATGAATCGGGCATTGAGTTTCTTTAGAGATTCCGAGAGACTAGGAACTTGTGCTTCTCATTGAATTTGGCCGACGATCAGCTAGCTGCTTTAGCTGTCCAAGGAATGTTGCCAATGTAAAAGGAAAAGCTGCTGGGACAAGAGTTTGACAACTTGGGATAATTGGCTCAATGGGTAGCAGCACTCAATAGCCAATTCCAGAGTATGCGCAGAGATACCCAATTCTAGAAGAGCACCACAGTAGCCGAAGCTTATGATCCGTACCCAGCAGATGACTGCTATAAAGATGAAGAAGAGGAGGTTGCTGTAGCTGAATGGAATTGGGGCAAGAAGACAGTGATGGTACCTAATCCTTGGGGAAGAGGAATCGAGGAGAGCTATGACTTTGATGTCACAAAATCGGACAAGCTCTTTGACTTCTTACTTAAGAAGGGCCAGATCAAATTGCCGGACAATCATATTATGTTGCCCCCTGAACTGTTAAAGAACAAGAAGTTCTGCAAGTTCCATAATGCTACTTCTCATTCTACTAATGAGTGTAGATTTTTCCGGCAACATATCTAGAAGGCTATTCAGCAAGGGAGGCTCAAGTTTGATACACCTCGAAAGATGAAGGTAGATGATAATCCTTTCCTAGGAGATCAAAATATAGTTGATGTTGGGATATTCAAAGGAAAGACTAAGGTCCTAACATCGGCTAGATCAAGAGAAGCTGGAACAGTTGATCCCAAGATGCAAATATCGGCTGATGAATACAAAGAGATTAGAAAACGTCGTGATCAGTAGAGGAGCCGATATGAGTAGGGGAAACGTCGAAGGATGGAGCGAAGAAGCCGCGAGTCACATCTCGAATCCCGTTGAATAAGTGGCGGCGGCAGAAGGAAAAAGATTGTCAACAATGGTTAGAGGATCAAGAATACCAGCGTTAACTAGAAGAAGAGAGGTATGAAAGGAAGCAAGCCGAATCGCACTGGAATTGTCCTTTCTTCAGATACTGCTAGAACGAAGGTTTGAAATTACCTACTAGACATGACTGTCTAGAATACAGCAATCAATATTAGGAGTTTAGGCAATCTCAAATCAACTGCCGGTCTATCCATGCCCAGGATGCATATCATCATAATAACATGGATCGATGCTTAAAAAATAAAAGTATTCATGATCGGCTGTGGGGGTATTAACCCCTATACCCTTACGGCTAGGCTTGGGCCAGCCCGGATCAGGGGGTCTGGCCCACTAGAAGATGACGTGCGGCCCGGCCAATCTGTTCGGAATCCCACGCAAGGAATCAAGGCAGATTTGGAGGTCAAGCAAGATCCTGGACGGTTGGAATAGGAATCCTTATCCGACCACTTATGGCAATTGTAACTGGCTAGGATTAGTTTCCAGATCTGTAACCCTACCCCCCGGACTATATAAGGCGGGCAGGGGACCCCTCTAAAAAACATCTCTCATTGACATACAGCAATACAATCAGACGCATGACGTAGGTATTACGCCTTTACGGTGGCCGAACCTGGATAAAACCTCGTGTCTGTCTTGCGTCACCATCTTGTTTGTAGCTTGCGCATCTGTCTGCCAACAATCTACTACCTTGGGCATACCCCTAGGTAGACCACCGACCATATTTCATCGACAGTGGCACGCCAAGTAGGGGGTGTGCGTACAGCTCTCCAGGCGGACAAGATGGTCATCATCCCCGGTTCCATGGCTACGCCGAACGACCTCACGTTCACCATCGGCCAGATCACCTGGACCACCGGCTCCAATGACTTCACCGCCATGACCCTAGAGGAGGCGCGGGTTTAATCTGCGTCGACCACAGATTCACCTGCATCGGCTACGGCTCCGACCACGGTGGATCTGGCTCCAGCCACGCCAGCATCGTCTTCAGCCACGCCGACAACCCGTCATCCGCTTCCTCGCTACAAAGGGAGGCAGATCGACAACACCGACCTGCTCGACTCCATCGATCGGGTTTACACCAAACTTGCTGAAACCCTAGCTCTGGTAAGTTTGATTCAAAGTCAACCTAATGAGCAGGTAACCACTACCCACAACAGATCTACCCGACCAGCTCGGGCCAGTCGTCCTGCACGACTCGGTACAGATCTCGTGGTCATATCTACTCCTGAAGGGCGCTCTGTTCGTCACCGGCCAGCCCCCGCGATGGGTCTCTGGCTCTCCGGGTATGAAGCGTCGATGGAAAAACACCAGGCCCAGCCCTACGGCCTGCGCAACTTCATCAACATGGTCCGGATCGAGGACTATCAAGAAGGATCTGTCGACATAGTTCAAGAGGGTGGCTCAAGCTCCTCGTCCGGCATCGCGTCTAATGCCTCCGTCCACACCGAGCTCCAGCATCATGACGATGAAGGCGTTGAATATGATCTGGATATCCCAGACCATGCCCTGGGGTTCCCACGATTCCCATCTTTCCCACCAAGGCAAGGGGACTTGATCAATGTTGTTAGTAATGTTGAACCACCGGCAGTTGGCGAAACAGAACAAGAAAGGCTAGCACGCGAAGCACGCAATATTGACCGGTTCAATCACCGACAAATTGAAGCCGAGGCAGAAGAGGAGGCACGACACATAAGGGTCCAGCCATGCGACCTTAACAATGCCTTCGACAGGGTGGGGGACAAGCAGGTCTTTAGGACTCCAAGCGCCAACGTAGCTGTTGCTATGGCGACAATGCAACGACTACCCAATACCCCGGAAACCCAAGCAGTTCGTGATGATATACAAGCTTACCTGACGGCTGCTATGGCCCAGACCGTAGAGATTGTAAATCAAGCCTGGGCTCCATCCGTCTCAGTCGAATCAAGCCACAGCCGCTAGTACTCAAGTCACTCACAGCCACCCAACCAACGTGGCTTGCACAACAACGACCCATCAGACAACCGTTAAGGCAGAAACGGTGGCCATGATGGTGGTCGGGACGACAACCGCCGTAACTACTGGGACGACAACCGCTGAGACAACCGCGATAATCGCCACGATAACCACGATCACAGGGTTAACCAGGGTGGCAACCGAGATTGCCGTGATGGCAATAACGATCTCCGCCATTACCTCGGAGAACGCGATCTGCGCGATCGCATTAACCAAAGAGCCAACGATCGTGCATCCCACGAAAGCTATTGCCGTATGGAATATGATACTGCCCACGGCCCTCCGGGTTTGAAGCAGTTTACTCCACACCTTCGCCAAGTCATATGGCCCAAGAATTTCAAGCTCGAGAAACTTCAGAAGTACGACGGCAAGGAGAACCCCAAATTATGGGTC
The DNA here is from genome assembly GCF_019320115.1 of Miscanthus floridulus. Classification (NCBI taxonomy): domain Eukaryota; kingdom Viridiplantae; phylum Streptophyta; class Magnoliopsida; order Poales; family Poaceae; genus Miscanthus; species Miscanthus floridulus. The sequence continues at coordinate 35,789,655 of NC_089598.1, forward strand.
ATGCTTTATGAAACCGCGTGCAGATCAGCCATGGCTAATGAGCATGTCATGTCTAATTACTTCCCAGTCATCGTCGGCCACGCAGGCCACCAATGGCTGGTCAGCTTGTCGGCGAACTACTTTGATTCTTGGTAGGAGCTCAAGCAAGCATTCATCGACAACTTCATTGCTACTTGCGAGCAACCCGACAACAAATATGATCTGCAGTGGATCCAAGATCGCAAAGACAAGCCACTGCGTGAGTATGTCCGACGCTTTTCGGAGATGCGCATCAAGGTCCCGTCAATCTCTGATAACAAGGCAATTGAGGCTTTTATCACTGGTCTCCATTTCCACGATGCCCTACGGGACAAGCTCCTCCACAAGAGACCTAAATCAGTCACAACACTCCTGGCCACTGCCAAGAAATATGCGGATGCCAATGATGCTAAAAAGATAATTATCGAAGAAGCAACAAGGGTTCCACGCTCCGACCACCCCCACACAGCGACGACTACCGCGGCAACCATGGTCGGAACGACAATTTTGACCACCGTAACCAGCGCAACGACTCTCGCGACCACCGCGACCAGTGTAATCAGCGACATAACCGCCGTGACGATTATAGGGGCAAGCATGCTCAGGAAGACGACGGCGAGGTCAACACCGTTAAAAAAGGTGGCGGACGTCGCAACTACGAAGAAGACTACACCAAAGCATTGAAAGGACCCTACTAGCTCCACCCCAAGTCAAACCATACCATGGAGAATTGCCGCGTTCTCAAGTCCATCTACACGCGTCAACAGGCTCCGAAAACGTCCAACAAGCCTAACGACGCAAGGGAACAGCACAATGAGGACAACGATGATGAAGACGTAGATCCCCATCACAAGTACGTCAAGCCAATAGACCGCGTCCACACTATCATTGGGGGCAAAGTGTCCATCGAGACCAAACAAGAACGCAAGCTGCTCGCCCGCGCCTACTTGAACGTGGCCAACACCGACAACCTCATCGCCGATCTGCGGCTCCCTCCTTGATCTCATCGCGAGATCTCCTTCAGCAGAAAGGACCAATGGGCTGCAATACCTGAGCTAGGACGTTTTCCCCTGGTCCTCGATCCTTGTATCAACAAGGTTCAGTTCGACAGAGTGCTGATTGACGGCGGCAGTTCCATCGATATACTATTCAAGAATAGTTTACCAGCCCTAAAGATAACCCAGGCGGATCTCAAGCCATACGAGGCACAGTTCTGGGGTGTTCTCCCCAGACAGAGCTCTACACCTCTCAGGCAGATCACGCTACCTGTGCAATTTGGTACCCTAGACCACTTCTGCACCGACTACGTCAACTTCATGGTCGCTGACTTCGACGGCACCTACCATGCTATCCTTGGTCGACCATCACTCACCAAATTCATGGCCATACCTCACTACAGGTATTTGGTGCTCAAGATGCCTACTAAGAAAGGGGTTCTAACTCTCAGGGGCAACGTATACGCAGCTTATACCTACGAGGACGACAGCTTCAAAATAGTAGAGGCTCACGACCTCTCTATTCGCATGGCTGAGACCATGCTCGACGCCAAGAAGATCTCAGCCGACCACCTAGAGATCCCAGAGCTCGAGGCTCCACGCAAGAACATCAAGTCCAAAGAACACAAGGCGATCCAGCTGGTCGATGGTGATCCTAGCAAAACGGCCCTTATCGGGGCCAACCTAGATTCTAAATAGGAAGATGCGCTCGTCAGGTTCTTGAGGAGCAATGTGAGTGTGTTCGCATGGAAACCCGCTGACATGCCCGGTGTACCTCGGAACTTGATCGAGCACTCCTTAAATGTCGACGGCAAGGCCAAACCTATCAAGCAGAAGCTATGATGGTTCGCTCACGACAAAAAGGAGGCCATTAGGGTAGAAGTTACATGGCTTTTAGCAGCCGGATTTATCAAAGAAGTGTATCATCCGGAGTGGTTAGCCAACCCGGTTCTTGTACGCAAAAAAAATAATGAATGGAGAATGTGCGTTGATTACACTGATCTCGACAAACACTGCCCTAAAGACCTCTTCGGCTTACCTCGTATAGACGAGGTTGTAGATTCAACTGCCGGTTGTGAGCTGCTTTCCTTTCTCGATTGCTACTCCGGTTATCATCAGATCGCTCTCAAAAAGGACGACCAGATCAAGACATCCTTCATCATGCCTTTCGGCACCTACTGCTACACAACCATGTCGTTCGGGCTCAAGAATGCCGGGGCTACCTACCAACGCGCCATATAGGCCTGCCTCAAAGACGAGATAAAAGACGACCTCATCGAGGCTTACATTGATGATGTAGTTGTCAAAACCAAGGAAGCATATACCCTCGTTGACGACCTAGAACGCACCTTTGCAGCCCTTAACACATTCCAATGGAAATTAAACCCAAAGAAGTGCATCTTTGGTGTTCCCTCTGGTATACTGCTTGGCAACGTCGTCAGTCACGACGGCATACGCCCTAACCCAGAGAAAGTCAAAGCTGTCTTGGACATGAAGCCACCCAAAAAGGTGAAGGATGTTTAGAAGCTTACTGGATGCATGGCTGCCCTCAGTCATTTCATATCAAGATTAGGCGAAAAAGGACTACCGTTTTTCAAGCTGCTCAAAGCAACCGAGAAATTTGAGTGGTCGGAGGAAGCAGACGCTGCCTTCACACAGCTGAAACAATTCCTTACATCACCTCCGGTCCTCACTGCTCCTAGAGAAGACAAAACCCTCCTGCTTTACATTACGGCAACTAATCGAGTGGTCTCCACTGCCATGGTGGTCGAGCGCAACGAGCCTGGCCACGTCTACAAGGTACAGCGACCAATCTATTTCATGAGTGAGGTACTCAATGAATCCAAGACCAGGTACCCACAGATTCAGAAACTGATCTACGCCGTATTGATAACATCCCAAAAGTTGAAACATTACTTCGACGGATATCATGTGGTGGTCATGACCGAGTACCCTCTAGGAGACATCATTCGCAATAAGGATGCGAATGGGCGCATCGTCAAATGGGCAATGGAGCTATGCCCTTTCTCCTTAGAATTTGCAAGCCGTACTACAATCAAGTCTTAGGCACTTGTCGATTTCATCGTCGAGTGGACAGACTTAAGCACACCTGCCTCTCAGGGGCCCGATGAGTATTGGAAGATGTACTTCAATGGCTCTCTCAACATCGATGGCATAGGAGCAGGAGTCCTTTTCGTGTCTCCATCCAAGGAGCAGCTCTGATACATCCTCAGGATTTATTTCCCGGCATCTAATAACGCCGCCGAGTACGAAGCATGCCTACATGGTCTGCGCATTGCGGTCGAGCTCAGTGTCAAATGTCTCTATGTCTACGGAGACTCGGCTCTAGTCATCAACCAACTCAACAAGGACTGGGATACAACTAGCGAAAAGATGGATGCATACTGCAAATCGATCAGAAAGCTGGAAGGCAAGTTCTATGACATCGAGTACACACATGTGGTCCGGGACAAAAATCAAGCAACAGATGTGTTGTCAAAGTTAGGATCATCCCGAGCTAAAGTCCCACATAGCATATTTATTCAAGACCTGCTCACGCCTTCCATCGAAGAGGAAGATCCCACGGTCGACAAGCCTCCAGACCAGCTTTTGGTGGCTACGGTTTCGGCGTCAAGCACCATCGAACCACCTCCAACCACTAAGGAGCCTGACTGGAGAGTACCTTTCAACAAGTACCTAACAGATGGTAGTGGCTACACTGATCGGACAGAAAACAAACGCCTGATGTGTCGCAGTAAGCAGTATCTGCTTATCGATGGCAAATTGTGGCGCAAGAACGCAAAGGAAGAAATCTTGATGAAGTGTATAACCCAGGAGGATGGCCAACATCTCCTGGACCAAATCCACTCTGGCTCTTGCGGCAACCATACGGCCTCGTGAACACTGGTTGGCAAGGCTTTCCGAGTAGGGTTCTATTGGTCGTCAGCTGTAGCCGATGCAGAGAAGCTAGTCCACCATTGTGAGGGTTGTCAGTTCTTCACCAAGAGAATCCACGTATCAGCACATGAGATTCAGACAATACCAGCCTCTTGGCCCTTCGCATGCTGGGGACTAGATATGATCGGGCCCTTCAAACCTGCTCTTAGGAAATTTACATGTGTCTTTGTGCTGATCGACAAATTTTCTAAGTGGATAGAGTACATGCCTCTGGTACATGCATCTTCAGAAAAGGCTGTCATGTTCATCGACCAGGTCATCCACCGCTTCGGCATACCCAACAGCATCATCACTAATCTGGGTACTCAGTTCACCGGGAACGCTTTTTGGGACTTCTGCGATGAAAGGAGCATAGTAGTAAAATACGTCTCGGTGGCGCACCCTAGAGCTAATGGATAGGTCGAACGGGCAAATGGTATGATCTTGGATGCACTTAAGAAGAGGATGTACAGAGAAAATGACAAAGCTCCAGGAAGATGGCTCAAAGAGTTACCAGCCATGGTCTGGGGCCTCAGAACCCAGCCTAGTCACAATAACGGCGTATCACCATACTTTATGGTTTACAGCGCTGAGGCAGTGCTCCCAGCAGATATAGCCTTCAGATTAGCACGGGTAGAGAACTTCGATGAAGACAAGGCCAATGAAGTGCGGGAGCTAAAAGTGAATAGTGCAGAAGAGAAGCGGCTCAATTCTTGCATACGTACAGCCAAATACCTTGCTGTTTTGCGCAGGTACTACAATAAGAACGTTAAGGAGCGGTTCTTCATGGTTGGGGACATGGTCCTAAAGTGGAAGATGAATCAGGCTGGTGTCCACAAACTCGCAACTCCATGGGAAGGGCCCTTCATGATCAAGGAGGTTACACGACCAATGTCTTATAGGTTAGCTCACCTAGACAATACAGATGTACCCAATTCATGGCACATCGACAAGCTTAGGTGTTTCTATGCTTAACTGCTAAGATATGTACTCCTCTTGTACTTTCGATTTAATTCAATAAAGCTATTATGATTTCTCCGACCACTCTAATGTGTCACTTCGAAGTCTATTGTTATTCTAACTCAACTAGTTAAAACCGACCACCATTCCTTCCCGGGTTTTCGGAGCAGGCCCTGTCTCTGGTTCCTCCAAATGCGTGCATGGGATCTGCTCTCTACGCTATGGGTGATCGGCAGGTCTCCTCTAGTTTGACTTGTGTGCGTCTATGTGTGCATAGACTACATACCTTACACTCCGACCACAGGACAAACCAGGGCCATACAAACCTATCAGGATGACGTGTCGACTAAACTGGTACAACTAAACAAAATGCTAACATGTTCTCACTTAGTTACACCAACACGAGATCCAAGCTTAAATATGTTTTCTATAAAACAAACAAGCTTATACTAATATACAGTTACGTTATTACAAGCTTGCCTAAAAAGATTCAAGTTTACAATAACACAACTACTTCTACAGCTATAGCCTATACTATTGGCTGGTCGGGGCACGTGGCACCTGCTGCTCGCTGGGCCTGACATCGTGCTCGAGCCTCGTGTACTCTTGTACCGGTGGAGGTAAAGAAGATGGCCCCACAGATGCCTGGCTGGTCGAGACCGTAGGCTTCGCCGGTTGGCTTAAAAATGACGGTGCTTCCAGCTGACTTGTTGATGGCGTACCCTGTACAGGTGCTGTCCTGCCTTCACACAGGTTAATGTCGCCAATTATTTTTGCCAACAAGTCCAGCTGGGTCATCCAAAGCTCCTCAGCCTTGTCTGGATCTACCTCGTTCGGATATCCAGCCTCCAGGCGCTTGAGATCGATCAAGGGGTAGTGAGCACGCACCATGCTTAGCACATGTGCGCCTGTGTACTCACCCGCCTCCTTCACGAACTCCTAGAACCATCCCCATGCCAAGGTTAAGGACCGACAAAATGCCCGTTGCCACCTCCTGGCACCGGTTTTTCCATGTGTCCTGATCCTTGGTGATCTCTTGGCACTGTGCCTTCCAGCCATCATGGTCTTTTATCATGGCCTCCAGATGGTTCTTGGCATTTACTTTTAAAACTGCAAACCGCACAAGCTATTAAAACGTCATACCACAACAAGATAAGGCGGGCAATGAAAGTGAGCAAAGGGGTTTGGAAAACTTACTTTTCAGTTCCTCTTTCATCTTGGTCGTGTGGTCCCGGAGCTGCGACTGGTCGTGCGCTAGTTTTCTGTTGTCCTCCTTCAGGCACTCACACTCCATGACCACACGACTGTTCTCCTCTCGGAGATAGACCACTTTGGCTTCTAAGCCTACACTACAACTGTTACTACCAACAACGCAACAACATTTATCATGCACTCGTTGTAATAAAGTGACTACTTACTTGTTCTTTCCTGCTCTTTGTTACTGAGCTAGACGACCAGGTTTTGGTTCTGGGACTCTTGCTCCATCCTCTCATGGTTGGTGGCTTCAAGTTGGTGGCGCAAGCATTCCACTTCTGCCGTCAGCTCTTTATTGCTTGTAGTGATCCCCTCGATCTGGTCGAAGCATTTCTTACGGTACCGTGCGGTCTTCATTAAGTCCTGTGTGCAAAAAGTTAAGTAAGAAAGTTTGACTAGACAACAAGATCAGGTGGTGAAGCAAAGCATACCTGGACCTCCGTCACCAGTCATTTCGCCGCTCGTTCAACTTTCTTGGTCTCTTCGACCTCTGGGATTTCCTCATGAACAACCCATTGGTCGTTCCGCCAGTGCGACACATATACATGTTGTCGCTTGTCCTGTGGATGGCCCAGGACCTCCTCTACTTCATCCTCTTTGGCCTCTTCTTTGGGTATCGGTGCTAGTCCAGAGTTAGCAGCTTCTGCGATCACTATGGCCTTCCCACAGGCTACAGCATCGACAAACATGATCTGTGCTCTCACCTCCGGCTACTGCTCCTCGGTTTTTTCCGTTACCCTTGGTGCTGAGGTGTTGCCCTCAACAGGGTTAGTGCTCGGAGCACTTGTTCTTGGCTCGGCTCTTCCCTCGACCCCCCTGCTCGGGGACTGTTGTCTGACTGCTTGTGTGCTGAGGCTCCGACGGACCTTCTGCTATGGGTTCCTCCATGGCCGGCTGCTGGGCAGTCTTCTCTGAAATTGCTGGCGGAGCCACGCTGCTCCCGGCTAGTTGGTCCAGATTTTTGGTGGACGCCGAATTAGTACATCCGAGATAAGTTCAGAAGGCAACCATAATCAATACAAATTGCAAGCTTACATCAAGGTTACAAATACGTACATGTTGGAAGCGCGGAATGATGTGGCGAAGGCACGTCTCTTCGGTCGTGCTTGCTCCATGTGCTGTGCGGGTGACACCTGGTCTCCCTCTACATCCAGCACCGACGCTGGGCCTTGGTGCTCGACCCCTCCGCCGCTTGTCCTTCGCGCTGTAGTGGTCAGCGATGTGGGTCTCACCGGCACTGAGGAGCCACCTTACTCCGTCAACTCCAGTTGCCTCCTCCTCTTTCGAGGGACGAGTCGAAAGATGTCTGCATCCTCTCCCTCCTCTGTGTCATCGTCCAACAGAGTAAAGATCGCCTGACGATGCTTGCTGGCCACCGGCCGCTTACCAACAGCTTTGGCCGCCACCTCCTCTCCAACTCCGAGCACGGCCCAGTCGACGTCTTCGACCCCGGCGCTGGTCTGGGTAGTTGGGTCAGCAACTTGCGACCAATCTACACCAGGGGGTGGCGACACAAACACTGTCGCTCTATCCCGACCATTAATCTAGGAAACAAATAGGAGATAACATAGTAAGTTTCTACTACAATATAAGACTACGGGTACAAGGCAAGATGAGTTACCTTTGGGGGAGGTCGGGCGAGCTTGAAAGCATGCTCGATGTCGCTCAATCTGACATAATTTGGATCAACTAAGTTAAATAGCTCTCCAATTCTGGCCCTGACTTTGATCTTGTCAAGCGCCACCTACCTCGTCCTCATCGGGTCTGTGCTACCTTGGTACTCGTAGCCAGGATGTACCCTCCTCTGGCAGGACTGGATCCGTCGGCTGATGAAGCTCCCGACCACGCTCAGACCGTCTAGTTTCTTCCATGGGATCATCCCAAATATTTTTGGAATCTGTTCCAGGTGCTCGGGCTTCTCTGACCAGCTTGTCCTCTTCTCTGGAATGAACCCCACGTCGCATAGTGTGATCATGTTCGGCTCTTCGCGGATGTAGAACCATTTCTTGTACCAGTCATCAAGCGACGTGTTCCATGGGCAGTGCAGGTACTGGGCCTTCATCCCGTCATGGAGGTTGAGGTACACACCTCCGGCTATCTTCGAGCCACCACTTCCTTTCTTCCGCAGACAGAAAAGATGGTGAAAAAGTCAAAATGGGGTTGGAAGCCGCCATATGCTTCACAAAGATGAATGAAGGTGGCGACAAGGAGGATCGAGTTGGGATGCAGATTGCAAATCCCAATCTCATAGTACAGATAGAGACCCTGAAGGAAAGGATGTACTAGAACCCCAAAACCCCGCTTAAAGAAGTCTTCGAACACCATGATCTCACCTAGTTGTGGACCGGGGTACCCCTCGCCCTCCGACGCACGCCATCCTACGAGTTCCTTGTTGTGGAGTACTCCCATGGTGACGAGGTCTTCAATGGTCTGCTCGTTGCTTCTCGATTTCCACCACTCCTTCGCCATGACTCCTGCTTTCTTCTGTGCGTCACTTTTCGCCATGAATCTGGCCTTGCTGATGAATGAGGAAACGGTGGAGGATTGATTGGTGGTGATTTCGGAGGTATTAGGGTTGGCAAGAGGAAGAAGAAGGCTGCGGCTGCGAATGGTAATGGGGTTTAGTAAAAAGTAACTTACCAATTCTATACTGTATTTAACCAAGAGTTCTACCATTTCGTCTACCTGAGATTCTTGGGAGACGTGCGCATGCGCCGCAGACGGTTGTTTTCACAGCCTCGAGATCTATGCCAATATATGCGCCTCTTCGTTATTAGTGTATGCGCCTCTTCGTTACCAGTGTGAGAGGGCCCACGCTGACGCACCTACTTACAGGTGCCACGTAACTGTTTGCTTGAAAGGACAAGAAGGCAGTATGACGTGCTATACACGTCTACTTTTTTGACTAGACGTGTCAGATTGGACTTGACAGAGCAAGTAAATAAATAAATACACAAAATAATAGTACAAGTGGCATTTGGTTTTTTGCCGCACCTCTCGTGCTCGAGGACTGTCCAGACCACCATCGTGCTCGGGGACTGTCTAGACCACCATCGTGCTCGGAGACTATTTCGACCACTATCGTGCTTGGGGACTGTTCCGACCACTATTGTGCTCGGGAGCTGTTCCGACCACTGCTCGGAGACCGCTCTCCTTGGCTACATGTGATTTGTACTCACATACAGTTGAGAGGCATTTATTTAGACCTTGCTACAAGGCTTATACTTTGCCTTCCAGCAAGCTCGGGGACTACATCGGTACGATGCACCTGCCGATGCATCTCGTATTGCTTGTACGACGATTGGATTATTAACTTCAGTGGAAATTCTTTTTAGACCCTGGCACCACGTGCCTATGTCACCTACTACCAGGCTCGGGGACTAAGTGGGCACACTTCACCTTTCGGTGAATGTGCTTATTTTATCGACCCCTACGCTTTGACTGTTTGCCAGAACTACTATTGTCCAAGGGTCACTTACATTTCTTTTCAGAAATACAAGTGGGCACACTTGATAAGGAAAGAAATCTTTTTCTTTTTTCTTTAGAGCACCATGCATTCTTTGGACAACCAGAATCTTTGGCTATAATCGTGGTCTACTGCTCTCTGTTCTGATCAGAATGCTGGCACATTCGATTGGTCAATGTTTCAACCAGTTGGAGATGATATGAAGATGGATCGCATTAGTCGAAGGAGATCGAATGGCGTGTCGCAGCATAATACATGGTGCTGTGGGGGTATTAACCCCTATACCCTTACGGGTAGGCTTGGGTCGGCCCGGATCAGGGGGTCTGGCCCACTAGAAGACGACGTGCGGCCCGTCCAATCTGTTTGGAATCCCGCGCAAGGAATCAAGGCAGATTTGGAGGTTAAGCAAGATCCTAGACGGTTGGAATAGGAATCCTTATCCGGCCACTTATGGCAATTGTAACTGGCTAGGATTAGTTTCCAGATCTGTAACCCTGCCCCCCGGACTATATAAGGCGGGCAGGGGACCCCTCTAAAAAACATTTCTCATTGACATACAGCAATACAATCAGACGCATGACATAGGTATTACACCTTTATGGCGGCCGAACCTGGATAAAACCTCGTGTCTATCTTGCGTCACCATCTTGTTTGTAGCTTGCGCATCTGTCTGCCGACAATCTACTACCTTGGGCATACCCCTAGGTAGACTGCCGACCACATTTCATCGACATCGGCTGAGAAAAAGAGTTGTTAGCCAAGACTGGGCTGATCATGAAGAAGGAAGCAACCAGAGGGAACATGTCTGGCAGAAAGGTCAATGGTGCCCTGGAGGATTGACAAGAAGCCAGAAAAGAAGGGTGCAATGCCTAAGGAATAAGGAGATAGAATAGGCTCAGCCATCTGGTAAAACTCAAGTGTGGCATACCAAGCAAATAGTTTATAAGAAGCAACCATCGGCTAATATCCAAATGGCTTTTCTATTACCATCAGAATTCAGAGCTCTGGCAGATCAGAAAGTTTATTCAGACTTCGATGAATCAGAATATGAAGAGATGGTTGCCAAGTTGATGGTTGTGCAGCAAGCAATATTTGATAAGCCAGTCAAGCATTGGCACTTAAAGGCTTTATATATGAAAGGTTTTGTCGATGGTAAGTCGATGAACAAGATGCTGGTGGACGGAGGTGCTTCTGTCAATCTTATGCCTTACACCACTTTCTGTAAGCTTGGCAAGGGACCAGGAGATTTGCTTGATACCGACATGATGCTTAGAGACTTCGAAGGGAACACATCCAAGACCTAGGGGGCAATAAATGTCGAGTTAATAATCGGGAGTAAGACTCTGCTCACCATATTCTTCGTCATCGATGGAAAATGGTCGTACAGTTTGCTCCTTGGTCATGATTGGATTCATGCGAACTGTTATGTACCGTCAACCATGCATCAATGTTTGATCCAATGGCATGAAGATGATGTTGAGCTGGTTCGCGCTGATGAATCTGTGAGCATCGCAACAGCTGATCCAGTCTTCTAGGAACTAGGAGATTTTGAATGCTTTTCTGGCAAGTTATGGGAAGGAGGTTTCATTAAGATCAGCAATGAAAGCCAATAGCCGATGCAAGCAATCAGCTCTCAGAGTTTGTTTTAGAAAAGTCACGGCTTCACGTCGGCCATTGGAATAAATGAAAATAAGCATTAGTTCTGAGTATGGGTTTAGACCGACGTATGAATGCTAAATGGAATCCTAAGTGCGGATCAGAATCAATGGATTTCTTAAATAAAGTTTTGTTGCACTTAACAAAATGCTTGCTCTAGATTGATTAATCATTTGACCTTTGAGATGAAAAGTTCTGTAGGACGTTATCCTGGCATTTAATCAACATTTGATAGCTGATTTGTTCTCGGCTCTAATAGCCGGTACCAGAAGGGTATTGCCTCTAGTTCAAAAAAATAAAAATCTTCAAAGGTGTAAAAACCGATGAAGATCAGACATCATTGAAAATTAGAACTCAGAGTCGCATTGGCTGAGTATTTTAATCAAAGACTTCAAGGCTAATTCTAACCTGCTCGTTCAGCCAACAGTGATTAGATACTGCTCTAGGCCACCATACGTCAGGATTTGTCTATTTGCTTAGGACGGCGCCTGTCACAGAACCGACCAATTTATAAGAGCATAAGTACAAAAACAATCACCGAAACGATCAAATTCTCGAACTTGAGCCCATATAAACCCGGTAGTCAACCGAAATCTCAAAGGATTTCAAACCAACTTGCATACAACCAAGATCACAGTAATCCAACATAACATATCGTACGTTACAATATTTCGCAGATGTTCGCAAATAGATTACATCATCACAGAGTCATTGTTATTACAAAATAAGTCTTGTAAAACATGCGGAAGCAAATAGTTTAACTCACACGCCGAGTTCAAATACACATACTGGTTGGTTGATCATAGACCGCAAAAGCATTCAGATAAGAGAGAGGAGATCATGCCCATGATCTAGTCCTCATCACCCGCCGGGTGGAGACAGTACTTGCAGAATCCCTGATATAGAAGGTCATCTGTAACAAGAGGGAATAAACCCTGAGTATAGGAATGTACTCAGCTAGACTTACCCGTCGAAAATCAAACAAATGACACCAAGGATTATGCATAGCTTAATGTAGTGGAGCTGGCTGACCCTTTCTTTTTGCAGAAAAGCATAAGTAATAATGATCAACTCTTAACCTGAACTAGCAGTGACTTTTTAGCCATTAACCTGTCATCTATATTAGCACCTGTACTAAGCAATCATTTTATTAGGGTGCAAACATTAATAACCATATCAGGTATTCATTGTGGCAACCTTATCATCATCCATTTAACCATATCGTTAAATTAATTGAATCTACGTTGCCGCTGCTCAGTCAAGTTCTCACTATCCGGGAGAGATGGCGATTCGAATCGATTCCTATCCAGCTGGAGGGGTATTCCTAAACACAAACCCTGCTTCCCCCGTCAGGGTCGCAAACAAGTCACCTTTGGTACGATTCAGGAGTCGCGAGTCCAAACAGATCGACATTCTTAGAGACCCACTCTGCCAAGGTTGTTCGGGACTCTAACCCACCTTGGACTTATGCCAATGGCTCTCCGCACATCCTTACTACCTCCAGAATGTCGCCACTGCTCGCGTCCCCGGCCTGAGTCGAGCTACTAGGCTTCGCGGTCGGAACGACTTATCCGGCCAGCTAAGTGTTAGGCTGCGTTCAACATGACATGAGGACGTACAGCGTATCGGTCCTTAAACGACTCAGACGGAGTCACTATGTTCAAACCTACACAAGACCCCGCCCGGTCTTAATTCATTATTCACATGGTTCTTTTCCACGATAGCAAATATAGCCAACCGTGATCCACCTCATCCTAAAGCTCGCAGGTGACAGAAAATCACCTGACTTCTACCGCACTAAGCATGGCTAAGCATTTAACCCGTCCTGAACTTAAATAGGATTCCAGTGCGATATCTAGACAAGGAAGGATATATAATGCAGCAATTGGTTCCAACCAATTCCTATACTTAATGCATCATCAACAATAAAAGATACTCAATGTATTTGTGAAAACATAGGAGGCTTAATATGCTCCGGGGCTTGCCTTTCAGGAACGAGGAAGGCTGGTGGTCAGGGCACTCGGGCAATTCCTCCACGACGACTGCTTCGTCGGCTTCCTGCACCTCGGGTTCCTCCTCCTGGTTGGCTCCCTCGAACTCCAGCAACATCACTCCCTCCAGCACACCTATTGCATGAATGCGCAAGATAAATATCATGGATGCACATGTATGAATGTCGGGGATGCTCGGGGAATGCACATGTTCGCGGTAGTTTGCATATTCCAACTTAAGCCCTATTCAAATCACTTTACTTACCAAGTTTATACAACCTAATGTATAATTGCTCATCTTCAGTTAATGCCCTAGCACCTGCACCTAAGCATATTCTCAAGTTAGGCTAACCCCTAAACAATCAACGAGAATATTGCAACCACATACACTCAAGCAATTGTATTTCAGCAAGATGACTACTATGTAGCGGTGCAGTAAACTAGCCATAACTGGAGATTTATAAATCCAAATGATATGCAACAAGACAATCTAGAAAGCTTATAAAATTGTCTACAAAATATTTTCAGACCTCAAAGCATGATTCAAACCTTTATCAGGTCTAATTCATCAATCAACAGAAGTCTATCCTCACAAGGCAGAGAATCAGCAAAAACTGCAACCTAACTTTAAACAGCTGTAGTTTCTAAACTACTGGGCCAAATGCCCTCAAATTTTGATAGGAGCTAGACACATAAATTATATACAACTTTTGTATTCATTACCATCACAGACACCCAAATTATCATGGGGAGCTTTCTAAAGTCCCCAGATCTGTCCAGAGGGACATGATGCAAACAATTAATTATTAACTTATGACATAAACACTTAATTGGACAAAACTAACTTTACTGATATATCACACATATCACAAGAACACCACAAAGTAGGGTTTTCATCACCAAAACCTTTCTTTTACTACATTTCTTAATTTATTTAATTAATTAGAGGAAATGGTAAACACATATGAAAACTACACCATTAATTCTACAAAAATTACAGTAGACACTACATGTCCTAAGTAGACTACCATAAAAATTTCACACCATTTGAGCAAGAATAAAAGCCTACACAAAAATGATAAGCCATAATGGCTTAAAATGGCATAATTAGAAAACCTTAGTGAAAAGTGTCAAGCAACAGATTTCATATTTTTCCTTGCATCCTTAAGGTACTAGGATACTCTCCAACAAATTTCATAGTCAATGGATTCATAAATAAATTACTAAAATTCCCCCAAGAATCATCCAATGATAAAAGGAAAATCTATAACTTAAAAACTACACATGCAATGACTCTTAAATTTTAACCAGAGCTTCTAACATACAAGACTAGCTTACCCACAAAATTTCATAATTTTTGGATCACAGAAACTCCAGATATGATTTAAACAAGTTTGCATGCATTCAAAAACACTTTTCAAGTTCCTATTTAATTCACCCAAAATTTCTACCTACTGTGCTCAAGATATATTTTTATTAAATACTAGACCTCACAGTGAGTCTAACAAAATTGGAACCATCCAATTTGGATCTACATAACAGGAGATACAAAAATATCAAATAAGCAATCAAAACTGTATTTTTGAACTATCCTTAAGAACAACAGCCACTGACGTGTGGGACCCGGCTGACAGCCGACCCCACTGGTCAGCGGCAGCAAAGCAGAGGAGGCAGCTGCGACGCGTGGAAGACGGCGTAGCTCGCCGACGGTGACCTCACCGGTGACGAGAACGGCACCAACGTGACCGCCTAGACCTACTGCGTCGATTGGCACCCTAACCGCAAACCCTACCGACCTCTAGGTACCCCGGCCACGAAGCTCGGCGGCTCGGCCATGGCGCACGGCGGCGCGTGGCCGTGTTCCGGCTTGGCTGGACCGGCGTGGGTGGTGACATCATCACCCGAGCATCAGCGCATGACGGGGAAGACGAGACGCGGGCTAAGGATGGAGGAGTGGTGCGGTGGTGCGCTGGCCGCGGTGAGCGCCATCTCCGGCGAGGGTGCGACGGTGCGGGAATCGCCGACAGCGGCCTCACCTGAGGTCGAATGACCGCGTGGAGATGACGACGAGCAAGAGGGGATCACGGCGGAGCTTCGGTGAAGGTGTAGTGCGCGTTTTCGCGGTGGTGAGTGCGGGGGAGCTTGCCGAAGCTCACGGCGGCAATGGGGAGTGGTGGTTCCGCTGCTTCGGCTGCAGAGGAGAAGGGAGGAAGCGAAGAAATGAACTGAGGCACAGGGGGGCTCTCGGTGGCATGCTGCAGCTTGTGCTGGCGCTCTCAGGCCCGACGTGGCCTGGCCGCTCAGGCTGGCGGTGACGCGCGGCGCCACGCGGCCGTCGAGTTCTGAATCGGTCGGGTCACTGTAGGTGTCTGAACTTTCGTTTCAGTTTCGACAATACCGACTGACAGGCGAACTTCAACGATGATTATCTCCTAAACCGTGTTGATTTAGCTCGTGGTATAATTAACAAAGTTGTTCATCTATATGCGAACTACAATCTTTACAATTGGAGCTCGAGCTGTTTGGGCTTGGTTTGTGAGATACAGTGCTCTAATCTAGGGTACATGAAACTGAAATTGCACTTAGGACTTAGAAATAATTTCAAGCGTTGAATCCACCTTCAAAGCTGACTTGTGGGACCTTTTTGGGCATGTTGTGCACATTTTCACAAGTTGGTCACAAAATAACTTTTGTTCCTTACATAATTCTCTACATCTTTGCTTTAGGTTGCTCAGACATGCAAACATCCTAAGCCACACTTTTTAAACAGTCAAACAAAAGGGTTCATGGGTCAAATTTGGTCAAACCATGACTTGGAAAACTAATTAGTCAAAGTGACCAACATGAAAAATGTTCCAAAAGACATTCTAAGTGTAACTAAGTTACTTACAAGCATTTCTAGCCACACCATGCATTGGTCACACAAGAGTCAAGCAAGATATATACTGAAGCAATGAAAAACACAAGAAATGTTGCAATGTTTCATAGTCATGTTTCACATGTTTCATGATCTTGTTGCATAGTATTAACTAATCTGGTTTCACTAAGTGAGTGTCACATGTTGCACTTAAGTGTTGCACACTTTACATTTCATAAAAGAACAACACACATGAAATATACAACATGTTGCAATATTTCGAAATCATGTTTCATGTGATATAAGTTCACGAATGGATGCATGATGCTCGTGTTCATGAAATGCAGTGCAAATGTGGAAACTAAACACCTAGGGTGTTACAGCGCCACTTCCAACTTCTTTGGCGACAACTAGGGATTCCATGAGTTGACAAAACTCACCGAGCAGGCCGCAAAGCACACTGAGGTGACCAGACTCAGGCTAGAGTTACATGGATGCAGACATGAGGTATATATTCTTTATTCCTTGCTTTTCCTATCACTTGTGAACAATTTATCATAAGGAAAACATGCTATCTAAGTAGTTGATGAATGAGATATGGTATGATGAAAGAAACCTTGTTTCTTTTTGCAAAGTACTTGGAAAATTTTCTTACAAAAATTCAAAATCAATAGCTTCTCCTCAATGATGTTGAATTTCCTGCCAGAGCCATATATTAGTCTCATTAAAAACCTTCCACATAAGCTGCTTGCTTTGTGTCGAGTTTTGTCAAGTCTTGTTGACCCTTGTTGAGAGATTTATCATGTTCCTAAGATCAAGATCACGTGCACACCACATATATGTGCTGCTTCTATACTGGAAGTACGCAAAAATAAGTTTTTCATCCACCTCAAAATGTTCTGCTCCCACACTGGGAGGAGACAAAAAATATGTTAGGTTTTATTAGAATAAATGCTCAAAGTTCTTGATAATATTTCTCTAAAAAATTTGTTATAAAGAGAGACATGGGTTATGCTAAAATATATAAAAGATGGATAAAAAAAAGAAGTCCAAAATAAACAAATAAAAAAGGGGAAAAAGAAAATATGAGAAAAGATAGTCCATGTTCTCGCAAAAATATACCATAAGAGAGAAATATATTTCAAAGAGCATAGTAGAATTAGGTTAGCCGTCAAATATTCCACGCACATGCACATCTTGATCTATGAGTATGACATTTCTCTCCTTGGGTCTGGATTTGACCTTACAATATATGCAAGGTAAGTACGCTACATATTTTATCCCTACCTAAAACTCTACATAAGCTTTTTAGAAGTAGGATAAGGAGAGACAAAACAATACTTTGACGAGGAACTATACACATTGAGCGATCTGAGAGAATCATTTAAGGAGCAAAGCTATGTTTTAATTTAAAAATCTTTCAAAAACCCAAGTTTTCTGGGCACGGGAAACGAGGATGACTGGATTCTAATCCGTTTGATTCCTCAACCACCTAAGATGGTATGGTAGACACTTCAAAGCTCACATGTGTAGGTGAGGCTTGTAATAAGGTAATATCGCTGCCAGTAAATTTCTCGGCTCCTTGGAAGAAGACTATCGGCTAGAATACCTGAACTTTTATGCATCATATTTTCGTACTGCCGGTTAACTTGTATTGCTATGATCGAACTCGGGGGGCCAACTCCTAATTGGCTAAAGCAGATGAATGGAGATGTAGAGAAAGATCAATTTTGAAGTTATCAAGATCAAAAAGAAGATGGAACTGATGCAGCTTTCAGTGATTGTGATCAAACATCATCGGCTAGGGAAAGGAAGACCATCAGATCAAAATAGTTCGAAGCATGAAAACTCATACTTCGAACTAGGGGGCCTGTGTTTACACCAAAATTTGGTAAGCTTATCCTGGAAAGGAAGAGATCGACCGATGATGTCAGGAGCAAGAAAGTTTCCTAATTAAGGGATATTTATGAGCTAGCCAGGAAATATTATTTAATAAATTTGATAGAGACATGACGAAACAAGGACATGTATCAAACAAGGAAGCTTCATTAGCAAGGACTCTACATATGGAAAATTAGAGTCCATGTATCTATATTTGTTTTTGTTATCTAGTCGTGTTCGTTTAGGACTCTTATCAACTCCGGGTATAAATACCAAACCCTGGCTATTGTAAAAACAACAATCAATAAAATACAAAGTCAATTACTTTTTTGGCTCTAGCCACCCCTTAGGAGTAGGAGTAGAGTAGATCTCGGTGAGTTCTTCAGCGAGTACGGCTGCATCGATCCGGTCGACCTCCACTGCTTGTCTGTAAGTACCGTCATGGTTTATATCTCTGTTCGTATGGCTGCATCGATCTAGTCGACCCCCACTACGACTCTGGTATAGGATAGTTATTGATTCTTGTCTAATTCAAGTATGGCCTGTGTGATTCTGCCTCACACCCCACTGCTTGAATTAGATCAAGGTCAAGTTATCGGCTCTACCTTAGTAGGGCAGTCTTTGGTAGATTCATTAAGTTACCGATATTGCTTATTGCTTTCATTGTTTATCTAATTACAACAATATCACTCTGCCCGATTGAGATTGATTTGGATTGGCCTTATATCTTGTTTAACTCATTGTTTGCTAATCTAAAACTGATCTAATCTACATCTTAAACGATGAGTTATATTTTTTATTGGCTGTTTTGCATCAATCTTAATCGTGCATAGCGTGTGGTTAAGGCATGTCCTATCTTGAGTAGATCTATTGGTTAATGAAAACTGTTCCATGGCTCGTCATCATGGCCTGTGGGATTCTGCCTCTCACCCCACTGTTGGCACCGTGAAGTGGGGATCGTTAGTTGGTAGACCCATTCCTAAGAAGGCATGACCTTAACTGTGCGCTATGCCTGAATCGGTTCTTTAGCTGATATCAAGCGCTTTCATAAGCAGTTCATATTACGAGATCATTGAAGTAGAGATAAGTTGAAAGATATGTTAGCCCCATGATCTTATTATTGTATTACGGCCTGCATGATTCTGTCTCATGCCCCACTGATATTAGTAATAAGTTAGGGTCGTCGAGTCTATTGTTGTTACTACGGCCTGCATGATTCTGCCACATGCCCCACTGGTCATGGCGATGGATGAGATCTAACATGTTCATTAGATTTATCTTTATTAAATGGTTAAGTGGTGTTGAATTGTCTCTTTATAAAAAGGAGTTCGATTACTTGTAATCATTGGCTCAGTATAAACCGATCATCATTGATATCTTATTGCCATTGATTAATATATGCTTAAATAATATTTATCCTGAATGATAACCGATTCTTCTTATACGACCCCGTGAGCTTTAATCGATTTGTTCTTATGAATATGCTGGAATCGACTATTTAGTCGATCTCCTCTCATATCGGCTCTTAGAGCTGCACATTCGGGACTGTCTGGCAACACCGGCATGATCCGCCCTTAATTACTGATGAGCTTTCTCTCCTTGTCAATTGTAGGGTCAAATTGACTGGCACGTCTCGAGAGGATTATGCAGGATCGACCACCCTTGCGCTAAAGCTAGGAGGATCTGCTCCATCAAGCGGACCCTTCTGGCTTGCTGCGTGTGTCCTCGCCACGGAGATGAAAATTCTGTATCGACAACTCCATCTACACGCCCTAAATCTAGAGATATACACATAGGAGAACTACTCCCTAGGAGTAATTTTTTTATATATAGGCCATGGACATTTTTGGTATAGATTCCACGACTGCCGTAGAGCTGTTTTGTAGGTTAACATACCAAACAAGAAACTTCACGCGTATCCAGGGAAACAATCTTATAGCTCGTTGTCACATGGCAAAACTGAAAAAGGAGCTTCCACTAGTTACATGGGTTGCTAGTGAGGTAAGATCCACTTTTGCACTCCAGTGTTGCAAGCGACGGTGCGAGAAAACAACTTCCCATGGAGCCGTTTTGCAGGTTAACGTACCAAACGAGTGAAACCATAGCTGCTCCTCATGTGTATCCCAGGAAACATAGTCTCACACCCTATTGTCATGTGGTAAAACTAAAAAAGGAGCTTCCACTAGCTACAGGGCTGCTAGCGAGGTAAGATCCATTTTTTACGTTCTAGTGTTGTAGGCGGCAGTGCAAGAAACGAGACATGAGAGGAGGAAAAAAAGGGAGAAATGATATTATAGTTCACCATTTCTATCTACCATGAGAAATTATTTTACCAAATGTTTTTTAAACAATTCAGCTACACTAGTAGGACTGCTCCTCGAGCCAAAGCCAAAAAAAAGTTATTGTACTAGTGAAGCAAAGTTATACCAAACGCACCCATGTACTAACCTAACAAGCCAAGCAAGTCTCGGTAATGAGCAAGTTGGGGCAGTGACAAAATGAGGGCTAGAAAATGATTTTTAGTTTGCTACCAAGCCTCATTGCTAAATTTTGAACCTGCAAAGAGTATTTGGTTAGCGTGCTTTCTAGTATAGCTATGAGTATGACACATGTCATTGTTATTTTTCTTAAACGAAACATGGTCATGTAGGATGTTGTTTTATAGATAAAATCATAAAAATAATAAAGTAAAAATAATTGCAAATAGGATATAAAGTATATGTAGAGCAACTTGAGTAATGGCTCCAAAAACCAGGGTCCCTACTTGGGGTTTGAGGGTTCCCCTATTTTTATCCCTCAGATTCAACTATCTACTTTAGTAATAGCCCCTGCATCCCTGCCCTCAAATTCATAGGACCCACTAGACATTAGGTCCAATGTTTTTTTCTTTTCCCCCTCCTTCAGGTCCACCAGAATACTCCCCTATGCTTAGATATCTCTCCACTCTTCTCACAAAACCTCAAGTGGAGCAGCATGCACTACTACAGATTGATTTATCGCTGTCGCCACTTTCACTGCCATAGCGATAGAAGCGACGGTGTGATACTTACATCGTCGGTTGGAACGATAGCGATGCCTCCTACGACCGAAACTGGCAGTTCAGACTTCTACCACCGACGGGTTTATGATAGATGCGGTAGTGGTATTAGGGGTGCATTTCCTCCATCGCATGAAAAGCCAGGCCGACTGGGATACGCATTGTGCCCACCGGCCCTAAAGTAGCGTTTGGTCAACTAGCGGTAAATTCAGCATGAGTGTTGAATTGCCTTAATTTCCAAGGCCGTCAAATCACCATTACTTCCGCTGCCTGAAGCCTAAGAGACGTGTACCCATTGCTCTACATATACTTTAGGTCCGGTGCCCTCTGAAATAACCCCTCTTCTTCAACCATCATCCCCTTCTCTTCCAATCTACAAAGAAAATGTCGGACAGGCCCATCAAGTTTCCATGTAGCTCGTCATCTAGCGAGGATGAATTGCCTTCCCACCACTCCTCCTAGGAGAGCATCTCCTCTGATGACGGGATGTCTGATTATAGTCTTTCGTGGAGCTCCGAGAAGGAGGACCCGGAGGAGAAGGACGAGAAGGACGAAGATGACGATGACTCGGACTCGGACTCCGACGACTCCGACTCTGATTTCGCCTTGCCTCCTCCAAAGCGAGCGAGGATTAAGTAGTTTATAGTTAGTATAAGTAGTTTTAATAGTTTAGGTTAGTTATTATGCTTTAGGACAAGTACAATCATATACTCATCCAAATTGTATCTATATGTTAGATATATATAATCAATCAATGAAAAAATTCTATTTATGTAGATTTGATCTCTTCAATGTCACCTTTTTTATATGCAATGCAAAGCAAGTTCTTTCCAATACTACTTCTAAATGCCAGTGCACGGATTTTATCTCTCGACGAATGTTTTTTAATTTTTCTGTATATATTTGTGAATAAAAGGGAAAAAAACTAGCATGTACAATTGTGGTTGTTTCTAGGAGAATCTAAAAGTAGTTTAACCGCTGGCAATTGTCGTATTATAGCGTTGGATTAGCGTGGCAATGGTCGGCTTAATACAGACACTGTTTAACTTATCCTGTGCCATCTGTTCTCGCTGTCGATCAATCTGGACCGTCCATTTGGCAACAAACCTAGAAGCATCCTGCCCATTCCCAACTCTCCTCGGGTCCTATCGGGGCCTTGGCGGCGGTTCGACCAACTAAAAAACCCCAATACAAATTAGTTCTCCCCACCCGTTGTTGATTCATCTTCATTCTCCCCATCCGTTGCTTCATCTTCATTTTGACCCGTCGCCTGTACTTGCCCTGCCTCGAGCACCTTGCATTGTCGTCGTGGACAACACACCATGAAGGTTAGATTGATTTAGTCACCCCCTATTTGCATTTGGTTCCAATTGGTTTTAGGTTCGGTATCAGCTTTGTTCATATTAGGAATTTCTTCATTTCAACAGACGTCTTACTTTGGATGAAGCCATTTCAATGCGAGCAACCTTGTGTTTTGGCGGCTAGGGGTGGCACCAGGACCCTAGATGATGTTGTTTGCTACTTGGGGATGGAGCATTTACCCAGACTGACTGTTGATTGTTGAAGCCATTGTTCGTCACCTTCTCAGACCACAAAATTGGATAAGAATCATTCAAGACCCTGTTTGTGGAAAGATTTTTGTGCTTTGCAGGACTGGACAGGAAGTAGACATACTTTATAGATACAATGTGTCCGTAGATGGAGATGTTGTCATCTTTGCTATGGTTCAATACCTCTGGCTTTTGGGACCGCATCAACCAATTGAGTACCTTAGCAACTGCCTACCTATCCAACATTAAGTCTTAGAATTTGTGAAACTTTTATGTTAATAAAGTTTATATGTACTGATAAAACCTTTGGATCAGTATGTATGAGTATTGCATCATCGTTGAACTATTACTTCGGTTGAACTGTTAATTGAATCAGTTGGTCTTGATTGCGATCCACGTGTACACCTCTATGGAAGCACAAAGGATCCAAAACATTCCTTCTTCTACAGGTGGATAGTATCTTGAACCACTGGTGACACAACATTTCATCTTGTAAGGGAGTGCGAGGGTTTTGAAGGATGTTTTGGCACCTTGGTGGGAGGCAAAAGCGTAGACAAAAGACCTGTGTCGACCTCTTCACTTAGAGTGTGCAACACTTTGAATCCTGACTGCTCCATGGCTGCATCTAGCTCCACTCCTCCTAGTGGTTGGCACCATTCTAGGGCGCTGTTGAGAGAAGAACACCGGTTTCTAGCGGAGGAGGCTACAACAGGAGGAGGCCGCCCATCTTGTTCCGTGTCGAGAACCACCCCTATGCATACCAGCCACCACTTTTGTGTCGCTGCGGCTCGAAGACGCCTCAGTGGATTTCGTGGAGTGATGGAAACCTAGGACGTCGGTACCACATATGCTGTAGGGCAAATAATGTAACTCGATTTCTTTCTTGTTCATTCTATTTTTGCAATGCAAATGCTGAAATCCCGTTGTACTTATGGTAATTTGGTTTTTTCGTCGCCCACTTAGATTGCGGGTTCTTTAAGTGGCACGATCCCACATATGAAATTTTTTTGAGGACTTTGATTTTGGATTTATGTAACAAGATTTAGGAGCTGAAGGCAGAGACCAATGTTACAACAAATGAAGAACATCTGTAGGAGGAGGAAGAGATTATGCCACAGATGGAAGAAATGGCTAGGGTTCCAATGAAGATGATGGAAGATTTCGTACCTTTGAGAAAGAAATGTGCTTCCTATTCTAGTTTCACCTATTTTGTACTTACCTTAGTTTTTGGTATGTTCATTGGCAAGTTGCTTAGTTCACCGTAGTAGATTCAAGTATCAATTTATGTATCAGACTAAAATTTGTCACTTTTGTACAACTATTGTTGAACTAAATGCAAGGTGATTAACTAGGTGTTCAATTTATTAAACTATAAATGATAGTACACTACTACACTTGCACCTTTCACAACCATGTCCTAACCCCTATCCAGTCCGATTTTGGCCTCGGCAGTAAGCTATCGGCAGTGATAGTCATACCCATCGTCGTTGCTATCTGAGACTGACTAGGATGTTCACTACACCGCCATTTTGGCTTATCATCCATGCGTGATAAGGTTCTTACTTCCATCACATTGGAGCACAGCTCACCTGTGTGGGTATGCACTAACACCGCCGCATGGCTTATGATCCGTCTGTGATCAGATGCTTATTCTGTCGCATTGAGGCTTGACCCACCTATGTAGGTGTACACTAACACCGCTATGTTGGCTTATGATCTGTCCATGATCAGGTCCTTGTTTTCGTCGCATTGGAGCATTACCCGCCTGTGTCGAGGTGAACATCACCGTCGCTTCAACGAAAAAAACCGCCTGGTCATAGGGCATCATCACCATCATGTTGTAGTATGATCCTCTTGTGATGATCCTTTAGTCGGTGTCAGGTTACTAAACGATTCAGCAGTGATACACTATTGACCCCTGTCGCATAAGATGAATAGCGGCAGTGATGACAAAACAACCAACGGCCCGTACATCCAATGGTGGTAGAATTGTTTCTAGTTTTCACAATGTATTTACTAATTTAGCTAGGACTTAATAACTTACTGAACACACACCATATAGATATAATCATTACACATCATTCATCATGTCCACAACAAAGATTACTTGTTATAATAACAATGCTCGACACTAAGATAACAACTGTGTCAACTGATGAATTAACACAAGCTGTACATAGATAGCATAATAAAAGTTCTACTCCCTACAGACTTACATAAGGTAGATGTGCTCCGCTCCTTCAGATTGGCACTCCTTGATCAGCTTGGCAGCCAATGCATGATGGAACCCCTCTTCTTCCTCCCATAACCATTGCAAAAAAATCATTCAAAAGCACTGAGACTCCAAAACCTGCACAATGCAAAGCAACAGAATTAATAATTAATAATATTCAACATACCATTGGTTTAGTTACCAAGCCAAAATTGGACTATATATAGACTCAAAACAACTCCCTACCTAAACAAAGACATGTCCTAACAACAAAATACAGCATATGCACCTTTACTGCTCTGCTAATGACTCCATAAACAAGGGAACATAAGGAAGATAGTGAGGTCCGTTGATACATAGACTCTAGGTAGGTCTAGGACATCAGATGACCCATGTAGGGAGGACATGAACTTTTTTGTGGTTCATGTCAAATGCAAGCAGTGTTCTATCCTCCCCAACAAGGAAAATCAAATTTCATTCAAGGTGAACTGCAATCACTCTGTACTCCACATCACAAACCTCGTAACCAAATTCAATATTATTCTATCCAAATATCTCCAGCGTGGTCACTGTATGCTTCAATGTCCATCTATTACTACCATAGTCTTCAAGGATGCAAATTGAAAGCTGAGTCATAGTGTAAATATCATCAGTACATAAACACAACTGACCCTGGGCTTCATGGATGGAGATTGCATCACCATGTGGCTTATGTATTTTCATCCATGTCTTTCCATCCATATCAACAACAATGATCTAGGAGAACTTGAACCAGTGCATAAAACCATTAAGAAACACACTTCTTGCAAATGTGGATACTATAATATCGTCGCCCCATTCAGATTCTTTAAAGATCCAAGCTGCACTCTTAAATGAGTAGATGCTCACACCTACAGACTCACCCTCCCTCATCTTCCCATATTCAAACACATGGAAGTGTGAGGAGACCGTCGGATCGAACCCCAAGTGAGCCTCACCACAAGAACGGAGATTATCCAGTAGTAGCAACCATTTGTTAGTCGTTGGATTATAGACAACATAGCAACACCCAAAACACCAGCAAAGGATGGGGCCGCTGCAGTAATATGAGATGACGACATTGTAAATGGGGAAGGGCAAGAAGGACAAGGAGGGGCGTTCATCGGTGACGCTGGTGAAGTGGCATTTGCCTTTCCAGGTGCTATAGAAGAATCCGACAACAATCTAGTGCAGATCCTTTTGGTACTCGGCGTCCGAGATGAGGTGGTTCCAGGAGCGATAGACACACTTGCAGTTGCACAAGGAGCGGGCGGTGAGGCGGTAGAGGATGAGCAAGACATTGTCTGTTAGGATGCCCACTCCCTTCATCTTGTTGGGGACCTCCTCCATCTTGATAAGGATCTGCTGGAGCGGCAGACACACACTAATCAGATGGAAGCTTGCTTCCTACTTATATGAGTGAAGAGGGGAATAAAAATCCAAGAAACATGGATAAGGGAAGTGCAAAAGCATTACCCTTGCATTTGGATCTTGCAACAGTAAGCTCAAGCGGGCACGGCGGTGAGTACCACCTTGGTCACCGGTGGATCTATGTGTGGTGGTGAGGCGTATTGGCACCGTGGCATAGAGCACTAGATTATTGGTGGTGAGTGGCGGTGATAGGGAATAGTAGCTCTGAGGAGGAGGCACTGAGGCAGATAGGGTGGGGAAGCAGTCTTTGTAAGCTAAAGTTGGGGCCACGGTAATGCAAATTTGAGCGAAACTTCGTAAATACGCGCGGGAGATTTGGATGGGCTTGAAAATTGATGATAGTGGTGCCATCCTGACCATCTGGAAGCAGGGGTGAAGTCTGCCGGTGGTGATAGTTGTGTGTTACGAATATCACCTAACAACGGACGTGACATACGTTCGTGAAATCTAAGGTGCTCGGGGGCTACCATCATACTACCGGTCGTAGAAGGCTGCTTTCCCATCACACAAAATAAACATCGCAACAAAGATATGGAAGATCCCAAAAAATACATAAGTTAAGAACATTTCATATTTCATGTAAATAAAACATACATATTCTACGCTAAAAATTCAGTACATAAAATTTTGCAAGTTTTGAGTACATAAAATTCAGTACAGTTGAAAAAAGAAAGAAAAAGATCAACTGCAAATTTTGCAAGTTCAGAGTGGAGAAAGCAACACATCGCACCCCCTTCTTATACGAAGCAATGGTGATGATTCACATGGCAGCAACAACTTCCCTAGGTGCATGTTTCCCATCAATTCACCTCGCTGTGTACCCAATGCGTCCATTCAATGGCGACCATTCGCTTGGCAGCGTTGAGTTCCCAAGGCACGTATTTCACGTCGCTTGGCCTGGCAGCATACCCAAAGAGTTCAAAAACATTGGAAACGCAACCACCATAATGGTCATCAATTAGGAGTGCAATTCACACGTAAGAACACGTCATACCCAACTATGATGTTGTGGGCTACGCCATCGAGATCACGTCCAATGTCTAAGATCAAGTGGCACAGTGCACTACGTGGCCGAATGATACTCTTTAAATAATCGGGAAACAAGTTCATCACAAATAACTCCTCCTCAATCAATCAAATTAAATTTCACAAAAAAAAACTCCTCAATCAAGGTACGTCATGCCGTTGCGCCTCTCCAGCCCTTCGGCTTGCTGTACCTCCATCGACACTGACAATCATGGCGACAAGGCGGCACCCCACGTTGCTGACGGTGCTCCCAGTCGAGGTGCAAATTGAGATCGCCGGCCACCTCACTGCAACCTCGGAGCGGCCCATGGACGACCTTCGTAGCCTATGGGCGACCTGCTCATCTATGCACGACATCTACGGTGACCCCACCGTCGGTCGATGCGCAGTAGTGGGTCGGTGTAGACATAGGCCGAGGTCATCGAACAATCTCATCAACTACTTCGCCCTCCTTGCTAGACTAACCCAAGTCAACAACCTAGAGGCTTGCTTGCTCACCGGGATACATACCGTATTTGCAGAAAACCACATCCCTAGGCCATGCCTCGACTATCTCGCCCGCGCCGCTGATGGCGGGCATAATGTGCAGCCTATCTGGTCACCATATTCATCTATAGGCACAATGATGATGCCAGCGACGACAAGACTGCAAGGCAGTACATAAGACAGGTCGAGGGTGAGGAAGAATCATGGGCGGTAGTGGCGGACCAATGAGTTGGTGGTTAAGCAACAAGGGGTGTCGGCTGTGCCGCGTGGTGGCCGTGAAAGTGATCCAAGAAATGACATGGTGGCGCAACAAGTGGCCGCCTCTGCCGCCGGTACAGGTACGTGGCGATCTTCCGTGCGCAGGTGGCGACTGCGGTGCTCCAAAAGGATGGGAAGAAAGGACTCTATTTTGCAGCGAGGACTGTAGGCTTCGCTATGAAATCATTTTATTCAAAAATGCAATTGGAATAGGACACTAATTCACTCTTTACATGCTAGAGTGAATTATTACTAGTTAGGTTTTGATTTTCTGTGTAAGTGTTGTACTACATTACTCCTCAATATAAGTGTTCTACTACAGTCTTCGTAATTCAATATATAAGTATTCTACTATGAATTAGTTAGGAAACTACTCTGTAAATCAATATAAATATTCTACTACAGTACTCTTCGCGCTACTAACGCAGAATCAATGTTTCAAACGGTGACGGGAGCTGTCATGCCACCGAGAATTGATGTCTAATTCCATATTCATCGCATAATAGAGTTCATCCTATCAAGTCTCATGTCACATTTTTTTGTGAGGAATTAAATTAAAAGCCAAGCAGAAGATAGTACACTTAACCATGTCCCTCTATTAAAAGCCAAGCAGAGGAGTCATTGGTGTTGAAATGTTATTGTAACACCACCGTAACGCATGTGTGCACCAAATAAATAATTCAATTTGCAAACAAAACAAAGATGTCACACTAGTTTAGCTGACATAATGACAACATCCATCATTGAGAAAATTAACATGTCCATAGACAAACAAGGTCCATTTAAAATGCATGACAGAGAGATGCATCAAATGCAGCTTTATTTACTGCTCTACGAATGATTTCAAGAATAAGGGAACATAAGGAATATAGAATGGTCTGTAGTTGAACTCTTTTTTAACGCTATGTCTAACATACCAAAAGACACAGGCAGGGATGACATGAACTCTTCTGCGGTCCATGTCATATGCGATAATTGTTTCATCCTCCCCATCAAAGAAAATCATATTCCATTCTGGGTGAACTATAATCACTGTGTACTTGGCAACCTAATCCACAAAACCAAATCTAATATTAATCCTTCCAAATAGGATCCGCGTGCTGACCTAATGCTTCAATGTCCAATTATTAGTACCATAGTCTTCAAGGATCTAGATTGAAAGCTTGGAATTATTGTAACCAGCAACAGTACATACACACA
Organism: Miscanthus floridulus; assembly: GCF_019320115.1. Lineage (NCBI taxonomy): Eukaryota > Viridiplantae > Streptophyta > Magnoliopsida > Poales > Poaceae > Miscanthus > Miscanthus floridulus. Next base: position 35,818,888 of record NC_089598.1, read on the forward strand.
AGTGATCGTGAGCTTGATGCATGGAGTGTTGAAGACCACTAGCCTATCAATTCTCCTCCATATGTTTTCCTCCATATCCACAACAAGTATCATAGAGTACTCCCTAGAGTGCCCCATAATGTGCAGACAACCATTAAGAAACACACTTGGTTGTCTGTAAAATGTCACATCAGTATCCTCGCCCCATTTAGATTCCTTATAGATCCATGCTGTAGTTTCAGATGAGTAGATCTCCGCACCTACGCATAAACCGTCGACATCCACATACTCAATCATATGAAAGTGCAAGAAGGCTATTAGATCGAACCCCAAGCGAGCCTCACCAATAGAATGGCCAACATCCCATCAGCCCCAAGGCACCAGCATAGGATGAGGTTGTTGCAGTAATCTGGGACAGCTATATTGTTAGTGTTGAAGGGCAAGAATTCAAAGGAGGGGGTGTACATTAGAAACCGTGGTGAAGTTTTGATTGTCGTTCTCACTATCGTAGAAGAAGCCGACCATAGTCTAGGGCAACACCTTACGATTGTTAGAGATGAGGCGGTTCTAGGAGTGACAGACACATTTGTAGGGGAACAAGGAGCGAGCGGGGAGGTGGCAGAGGATCTCTAGAACAAGATCCTCTATGAGGCTGGCCTATGCATTCCTATTGTTGGGGGCCACCTCCATTTTGAAGAGCCTACGATCATCATTGTGCAGTAGGATGAGAGCTTCCTTAGTAATGAGGTCACTAAAGAGGAAAATAATCTGACAATGATCCATCAGTGAAGTGCGAAAGCATATCCTTGCCTTTGGATCTAGCGGCGGCATGGCGTGAGTCGTGCAATGGTTCACACAAATTGTGAGAGGAATAATGCATCGGCCGTGCGGGAGGTGGCGGTGGCGCGGCACGAGGCATGCAATGGAGAGAGGAACAATGCGCCAACCTTGAAGATGGAGAAGTAGAATGGTAATGCAACTGTGTTGTGGGTAGTTGGAAAATGGGGAAATAACTCATGCTAAATTTACTACCACCGGTAGACCAAACGGGCGTGTAGGGCCGGTGGCTAGAACGCCTATCCAGTCGGCTCAACTTTTCATGCATCGAAGAAAATACCACTACTGCATCTACTATTGACCCATCGGTGGTAGAAGTCTCAACTATTGGTTTCCTTCAATAGGAGGCCTCGCTATCAGTCCAACCGGCGGTGGAAGTAAAACACAGTCGCTTCTGTTGCTATGGTAGTGAAAGTGGTGATAGTGATAAGTCAATCTATAGTAGTGGTAGATCCAAGTATCAATTGATGTGTCGGACTAAAATCTGTCACTTTTGTACAACTATGGTGGAACTAAATGCAAGGTGATTGTTGACAGAATAGCTCGACTGCCTTCTTTGCAGTGGTCGAAACAAGCGGCTTGTATTCGATCCACTTGGAGAACTTGTCAATGGCGATGTATACGTACTGAACCCGCCTAGCGTAGGCTTGAAAGGCCTGATCATGTCTAGTCCCTAGCATGCAAAAGGCCAAGAAACTGGGATGGTCTACAATTCCTACGCCGGCATGTGTATTTGCTTGGCAAAAAATTGACATCCTTCACAACGTCGGACGAGGTCTTCTATGTCGGCGATGGCTGTGGGCCAATAAAAACTAGCTTGGAAAGCTTTGCCGACTAGGTTTCTAGAGGCCGTGTGATTGCAACAGGAACTAGAGTGGATTTCAAGGAGAAGTTTTGCACCCTCTTCTTGGGTGATGCATTTCTATAGTATCCCTTCCTTGTCGCTTTTCCTCATCAACTTCCTGTCCACTAGCACATAATGCTTGGCATGATGAATGAGGCATTCAATTTTGGTCTTATCGATGGGTACGTCGGCACTGGTGAGGTACTTGATGAATTGTTCCCTCCAATCTTTGGCCGGCGAAGGTACTACAAGTACCAGCTGCTCGGCGGGGGGGGGGGATTTCTTGAACTTCCTTCTCTTCCTTAATAGACGGCGTAAAGAGGTCTTAAAGAAAGCCCCCAGGCAGAATCATGGCACGAGAAGAGCCTATCTTAGATAGGTGGTCGATGAGCTGATTTTGGTCTTGTACCATGTGGTGGTACTCGATACCGTAAAACTTTCCTTTGAGTTTCTTGATCTCGGTGCAGTATGCGTCCATCTTCTCACTAGAATAGGACCAATCTTTATTGACTTGGTTGATGACCAGTGCGGAGTCTCTATATACCATGAGGCGTTTGACGCCGAGCTTGATGGCTATACGAAGTCTGTGGAGACACGCTTCATATTCTGCGGTGTTGTTGGAAGCTGGAAAATGAATTCGGAGGACGAATCAGAGCTTGTCCTTAGTCGGAGTAATAAAAAAATGGCAGCACCAGCACCATTGATGTTGAGGGCACCGTCAAAATACATTATCTAGTGCTTGGGGCAAGCAGCTAGGATGGACTCTTGGATTTCGATCCACTCAGCGACGAAGTCAGCCAACGCCTATGACTTAATGGTCGGCCTGCTTCTGAATTCTATGGAATAAGTGCCGAACTTGACTACCCACTTGATGATAGCCATTGGCCTCTTTGTTATGGAGGATGTCCCCTAGAGGGAACTCGGTGACCACGACGATCTTGTAGTACTCAAAGTAATGGTGGAGCTTGCGCGACGTGACTAGAATGGTGTATAACAGCTTCTGAACCTAAGGGTAACGAGTTTTGGACTCATTAAGAACCTCACTGATGAAGTAGACCAGACATTGTACCTTATAGGCGTGTCCAACTTCCTCGCGCTCGACGACGATAGCTGTGCTAACGACGTGAGAAGTGGCGGTGATGTAGATCAATAGGGTTTCGTTTGGTTGAGGTGCCATCATGATCGGGGGCTTCGTTAAAAACAACTTGAGCTGCTCGAAGGCCGTATCAGCCTCATCCGACTAGGAGAAGGGCTCAGAGGCCTTGAGTAGTTTGAAGAATGGTAGTCCCTTTTTGCCAAGGCATGATATAAAGCGGCTGAGAGCAGCCATGCACCTTGTGAGCTTCTATATATCCTTTATGTAGGTTGTCCATTTCATATTGGTAATGGTGGAGACCTTGTCAGGGTTGGGTTCGATCCCACGGGCGCTGACGATGTAGCCTAGGAGTATGCCAGATGGAACTCCAAAGATGCACTTTGAAGGGTTCAACTTCCATCTGTATCTTTTTAGGTTGGCGAACCTTTCTTCGAGGCCGGCGATGAGACTGTCGGCGGTTTTGGATTTGACGACCACATCATCGATGTAAGCTTCGATGTTGCGGCCTATCTGTTGGTCAAGGCAATCTAGATGGCCCTTTGGTAGGTCGCCTCGGTGTTTTTTAGTCCGAAAGACATGGTGATATAGCAATATGCATCGAAAGGCGTGATGAATGATGTTTTGATCTAGTCATCCTCTTTGAGAGATATTTGGGTGATAGCTAGAGTAACAGTCGAGGAAGGAGAGGAGTTCGTAGCCGATGGTGGAGTTAACAACCTCGTCTATCCAAGGCAGACCGAAGGGATGTTTAGGGCAGTGTTTGTTGAGATCAGTGTAATGAACGCACATTCTCCATTCTTTTTTTCTTTTTTTAACAAGAACTAGGTTTGCTAACCACTTAGGATGATACACTTCTTTAATAAATCTAGCTACTAGGAGCCATTTTATTTCTACCCTAATGGCCTCCTTGTCTGGCGCGAATCGTAAGAGTTTCTGCTTGATCGGCTTGGCGGTCAGCGAGACATTCTAAGAAAACATGTTGGCGTTGGCACATAGGAAGGAGATGAGCGTGCTTTCCTATTTGGGGTCAAGATGAGCCCCAATCTTGGTGATCTTGGTGGGGTTGTTGAGGCCAAGGCCGACCTCCTTCATTTCCTTAGACTTGGCAGAGGCATGTGGGGGCTTCAGCACTGGGATCTCTAGGTCGTCGGTGGACACTGTCTTGGTGTCGGTGACCACGCTGGCCATCTAGATGGAGAGGTCGATGGCTTCGGTGAGGGAGAGACTCTCTGTTTCATAGGCGTAGGCAATGGAGACATTGGCCTATAGGGCCAGAACTCCTACAGGCGAAGGCATCTTCAATACCAGATAGGCGTAGTACGGTATGACCATGAACTTGGCTAGAGCAGGCCAACCAAGTATGGCTGGTAGACGGTGTTGAAGTCAGCGACGTAGAAGTTGATGTGCTCGACACAGAAGTTGCTAGCCATGCCGAATTGTACCAGGAGGGTGATCTCTCCAAGCTGTTTGGATGCCCTGCCAGGCACCACACCCTAGAAGGAGGAGTCAGAGGCAGTGAGGTCTTCTACTCCGAGGCCTAGCTCCTTTAGGGCTCCAGCAAAGAGGATGTTCAGGGCACTTCCACCGTTGATGAGTACTTTCTTGAAGAGTACTTTCTTGATGGTTGCATCGAGAACAAGGGGGGAGCTCCCTATGTAAGGGATGTCCACCCACTGGTCAGCCCTACTGAAAGTGATGGGGACCTTAGATCAGGGGCGATAGCTAGGGTCGGCGATAGCGTCTTCTGTATTGATGGCAAGCACCCAACAGGTGGTGAGTTTTCGATTTCTTCTGCTCTCAATGGTGGCGAGGCCCCCAAATATAGTGGCAACCACTTTGTCATGATCCTAGAAGGCGTTGTTGTTGTCCCCAGGTGGTCGGTGACGTCTGGATCCGTCGTTGTTGTCATCGTCCTTCTTTTTGGCCTAAAACTCCTTAGCCAAGCCAAGGCAGTCCTTCATCTTGTGCTTATTGTTCTTGTGGAGGGGCACATGCCTTTGAGGATCTTCTTGTACTGCTCGTCGTAGTTACATTTGGTGCAAGGTTCATCAATGGTGGCGACGATGTTGTCTCATCGGCGGCGGCGATATTGACCAGCTTTGGACCCTTCTAGCTGACCGCGGCCACAGTCCTAATGGTGGTTGCGGTCATCGTAGCGGTGGTCACTGTGGCGTCGTTTGTCGGGGCGATCGTCGCTGCGGCGAGTTGGGTGGTGAGTGCCCGTATCCTTGTTGAAGTGAACTTCGGCCTCTTTAGCATCGACATATTGATCGACGATCATGATCATCTCGCCAATCCCCTTTGGTGGCTTACAATTGAGTTTGGAGAGGAGGTCATGGTGATGGAGTCCTCGGACAAAGGTGGTGACGACTTCTGCTTCCGTGATGTTGGGAATAGAATTCCTCATCTCAAAAAATGTCTAATGTAGCCATGGAGAAGCTCAGACGGTTTCTGATAAATACAATTCAAATCATGCTTGGTGCTCAGTCGAGTACACGTAGCCATGTAATTGTCGGTGAAGACCTTCTTCAACTGTTCCCAAGATTTGATGGAATCTGGGGTGAGGCTCATGAGCCAGTTCATTGTGGTTGGCGTGAGCATGATGGGAAGATAGTTTGCCATGACACTGGTATCTCCCCCGACGGCACGCACGGCGGTGGCATAAGCTTGTAGCCACTATGTGGGGTTCATCCGCCCCTCATAGAGCTCGACCCCGGTGATTTTGAAACCATGGGGGGCACTAGAGTGTTCAGAGTGCTCTCATGAATGCTTAGGGCCCTTTAGGATCATCACTGTTGGGATCTGCAGCATTGCCAGCGTTAAGTGGTTGAAGGGCTACATCCGGATTATCGAACTCTTGCTCGTATTCTTGACGCTGGCGTACTTCCTCTTCATGGCGAGAGAAATGGTGCCCATCGGTATAACATCACGCAACCTGGATATTGTTGATGTGAGCTCAGACATCTTGGTCGACTTCTTGGTTGAGTGGGCGAGGGTAGTTGATATGGTTCCCCCTAGCTGCCCTTGGAGGGGTTGTCCATCATCACAATGCTGGTCGGCGAAACGGCTTCTACTGGGGTGGTGATTGGATCTTGGCGTAGCGGATCGATGATTCGAGCTTGTCGAGTAGGAAGGTCCCTAATCCTAGTGGATCTCATTAACCTGGCAGTGCGCAACTTTAAGCATTGCGGCGACCTTAGCAACTTCTGGTGTTTGCTCGAGCCGAGCAAGCTCATTAGCAGCCATGACCAAGTTGGCGCTTGGGGTCTTGTAGACATCATGGCCATCGACATGGACAAATTCATCATCGAGGTTGCGGCAGAGTGGGCGTGGCCTCCCTTACGAGTCGAGTTGTTCTCCATTGCGAGCAGCCTCAGCTAGCACAATGGTGGCCTCATTCGCTCGGCGCTATGCATTGTTGGCATTTATGTTGACACGAGCTGCCCGGTCCTCATCGGTTTCTACATCCTATGGAGGGCTATCGATGCTGACATTAAAAATCCCACCTCCTCGGAAGGGTGGAAAAGGAGGTTGGATGGCAGTGATTTCGGCGACAATCTCTATAGAGCCCTAGGACTTAGAGTCTAGATTTTCCTCCAGGATGGTGTGGAGGGATTCTTTGGGACATTGGTCGATTTGTAGCATATTGACAGTTGGCGATGGGGTCGGCGAGAGGGTAGATGTCTCCAATCTAGTTAGTGAATTTGTCCCGTAGGGCATCCTGATGGATGGTGGCAGTATCCCATGGAGTTTCCCATTTGGCTTCTGATAGATTAGTACTAGAAGGTGGTCGATGCCAAACCAGAGTGGTCAGAGCTGATTCCGTGAGGGAGAGGTAGTCGGTGAGCTTCTGGCTGACTTGATCGATGGATGTAATCAGATCATCATTGCTAATCTGCTTCCTCGGGTAGCAGGGGAGCAGACGGTGAGTTGTTGGTGAAGACGACCTCAGAGGCGGTTCCGAGATCAGATCTGCCATTGTAGGTGTTGGTGTGGTTGGTGCAGAATCGATCTGCACCAGCTCGATGATCTCTTCGTCTCTGTCAGCATTGATGACCCAGGAGATCAATCCGATCATAAGATCTGGTTGGGCTTTGGAGAGGATGAAGATCCTACAAAATGTACCATCATGTTCATCATGGAAATAGCATGCACACCCCTACTTGGCGCGCCAACTGTCGATAGAATATCATCAGCAGGTTTCCAAGGGGTATCCCACAAAGGTAGATTGATCGGCCGTGGTGCGCATAATCAAGAACAAAAAGGCAATAGAGACATAAGAGTTAGATAGGTTCGGGCCGTCTGCACGACGTAATACCCTACTCCTATGGTCTGTTGGTTTGTATTAGATATCGTATGATATTGCATGTGTTTTGAGGGGGTCCCCTACCCGCCTTATATAGCTGGGGGGGTAGGGTTACAAGTTGGCTATATCTAGGAGATAACCGATAAGTAATAACAGATTACAAGAATCATGGGATCGAACATATCATAACAGATCTCATAGCATCTTGAGGATATCATCCTTGATGTCTTGCTATACATGCGGAACAGTACCATGCACCATAGGTCTTCATCTTGTGGACTAGACCACCCCTAGCGGCGCAACCCATGTAGTCTGCCATGGGTATCCAGGGTCGTACCACCCACAGTGATTAACCAGGTGTTCAATTTATTGAACTATAAATGATAGTAGATCTAAGTATCAATTGATGTCTTGGAGGCATCCTACTTCCCTGGATATTGGGCCCTAGTACAGGGGCAATGTTGGTATATTTAACGCACATAGATAATCCGCAAGTGCATGGATACCACTATAGCTTTTACCCGGAGGTATTCCAAGTATCGTATCCATAGGGAAACATGTGAGACTAACTACGGTCCAACTTAAATAAGGGTAGCAATAAGGTTAGGATAAATATGAGCATAGAGAGGATAACTAAAGTTCTCTAGTTCTGACTTGGGTAAGATTTTGTCTTCTACTATTCAACTAGGGACATTACTAGGGAAAGACACTAGCAGAGGATGCTTTCCTTTGTAGCCGTATCCTACGTGCGCCTACAGACAAGAGGTGGACTACAAAGGATCAACGAAGCTATATAGTACATGCTATATAGAACTTATGTCACTCACACATTCTACGACCTTCAGAATGTAGGGTGCATCCATGATTAACCTAAGTCTAAGCACCACACTTATACTTACGATTAATACTCGACTCCACCTAGGAAGAGAATAAAGCACTCAAAAGAGAGTTGTGAACCTAAAGAACAATATAAACAAGATGCTTACTTGAATCAGAAGTTGATTACCAGAGAAATCTCAGATGAAAGCTCAGATAGAACTTGAATCTGTCAAGGTACAAGCCGTAGAGAGAGCACCGATAGGCTTCACCTCCTTCAAACTCTTCCCTTACACTGTATCTCACTATTATTTATAAGACTAGATCCTATAGAGGACTAATCTTCTCTTGATTGCTGGCTCTGATCCTCATGATATGAATTAGGGTTTTAGGATCTGCCTAGGAAGGGGGGGTACAAGGTTGTTTATATAGGTTGGAGCATCCATCATGAGCCCTTGGATCAAACCGACTTAAAGGACGACAAAGATACAACCTAGGAGGCGGTGGAGAATTGATATAACAACGGGAGGCTGACAGGGGGCGCCCATAGGTCGGGTGGCCTCTAGGTGGGGTCAGCCGGCCCCATATGTCAGTGACATAGGCTCCGCTTCGGTGATTCACCTTCTAGAGTCTTCCCATGTTGAGTACGCGGTGGAATTCCGTAATTTCCTTTGATGAATAGGTCCCCCTTGACTATTTTCTGGATAAACCCTGCTGAAAACATAGATTTACCAAAACTCATGGAATTTGTTAGTTTAAACCACTATACCTATGTTTGGTGATGGAATTAAGTATAAATATATGTTACATTGATGGTTTATAATTGATGTTAGTGACCGTCAACAATTTCCCCCAAGCTTAACCTTTGTCAGTCCCTGAGCAAAGCTAAACTCAGTAATGGATCAAGAGTTGCTACAATGTTTTCACTCCTCAAAAGTACACATGTGTTCAATAAAAAATTCTCCTTTGGATTAGAATAAACTAATATGACTTTCAAACTTACCCATATTACCTTCAAACATGGGGCTTCTTAACCTTCACTTGAGTCTTGAGCAATTGAAAGACAGAACGATCAAGTCAAGCACTATGTCTCAAGTTATTTATTCCACCATTGTTCTAGAGTTTTTATATGTTTTCAAAATAAAACTCAGAGATTCTATTGTATGACACTCTCAAGTCTCTCAATATATGTGGTATTTGTGGATCCTCACCAAGGCAATAAAGATGTTATGCCTTTTTCTCTTCCTACAACTAAGGCTTATGTGGAGTTCATTGGTAGGGAGAAAGCTAGAACATACTTGTAATGCATATATTATAAAAGTCAAACAACGGATCCAAAGAGAGTTGAGTTATACAATCAAATCAAGATGTGCATGTGTGTGGATATATGGTGGATATATATGGTGGCTAACATAATTCTATTATGCTCCTTGAAAACATATCTCTCGTTTGAAACTTGGAAATAACTGCTAGAGAAGAGGGGCTATCTTATTCATCTCTTTCTTTTTTAGGCGGGCATCTAAGTACCCATTGTTTTATATATCTCGGACACTTGTCCATTTTTTTCTCAACTCTTTTTTATGAATAACTTTGGCATAGACCCATGTCTCTTTTCTGCAACAAAACTTTGAGAGATAGCAACAAGAACTTAGAGCATTTATTTGGTGGATGGAAAACCTATCAAGAATGTTTTGTGTTCACTCCCAGTGTAGGAGTAAAATATTTTTTTGGGTGGATCTAAATGGAAACCATGTTCTTGCACCTACCCCTAGTGTAGGAGTAGTGCATATTTGGGTGGTGTGTACGTGATCTTGATTTTAAGAGCATGACAAACCTCTCATAGGGATCAACAAAGCTTGACAAAACTCAATGCAAAAACAAGCAACATATATGTGGAAGTTTTCCTAGCCTAAATAACATGTAAGGCTCTGATGGGAATTCAAGCTTTGTCATACATGAACTTATCATGTAGCATTTTTGTGTTTTCTAGAAGATAAATCTTCAGAACTTTAGTGCCACTTGGAACAAGATAAACAATAGCTCTAGAACAGCCGTCGTGTGTAGCGGCTCGTAGACTCATTAGATCAAGTCATCGTGGTCACCGCCGATGTAGCATCGTCGTCCTGCTCTGCCGTGCCACCGTGCTTAGCTCCGGCAATAGGTCCAGCTTGTCAGCTCAATAAGTACGGGAGGTCATGGGGATCACGGTTGGGTCGGTGCCATCGTCGGAGAGGGTCGTCGTCGGCGAACTCCGGTTGTCCCGCGCCGTGCTCTATTTTGCCGTCACTGACGTGTGGGGTCGACTGAACTAAGGGCTCCAGCTGTCAGTGACTCGATGGAGAAAGCTAGTTCACCTATTTTCAGATTTGATGCAAACTTTGAAAAATGATAAGTAGAGTTGTAGAGATCCAAATCTTATGAACCAAATTTTGTTGTATGCCTTAGGAAGTGTAGTTTTTTTTATAAAAATATGAAATGTGCATTTTCTGGTATTTTTCATGGTGATTTAAAAGTGTTTAGATAAATGCTTTTTGTATGTTTACTATTTTGTAAATTTGATATCTTGAGCTAGAAAAATGATAAAAATGTGATTCCAATTTTATGGGTTTTGTATTGACATGCTCTAGCTAAGAAAAATAATAAGCTTGCTGTAAACTTGATTTAAATATGGTCTTTCTATTTATTTTTTTAATAAATGGTATTTTCTAAGGAAATTTGTAGGGATAAAAATATGTAATATATTGCTATGCAAATTTTTGTACAGTAGTATGGCACTAATATGAAGCTAGGAAAAATAGAAAATCTGTTGCTTGACACTTCACTATAGGGTTTACCATTTTCACTAAAATAACCCTTGCTAGCTTGTTATTTTTGCATAGGATGTTATACATGTGCAAATGGTATGAAATTTTCACAGTAGCCTATTGTGAGCATTAGTAGTCTACTGTAATTTTCTGAGAATTTATGATGCACTTTTGGTATATGTTTATTATTTAACCTAAGTATCTTAGTAAATTGATAAAGGCATTTAAATTTATAGTTTGGGCATGGCCATTATGTTTTCTGGGGTGTATTTGATGTCCTTGTACTGTTGGTATGATTGGTGAGGTCAAACTTGGAATGTTTATATGCAATAGAAATATCGTTGCTTTATAATTCGGGTGAGAAGGGTTTTCGGACAGATTCTGTGGTTTGGTATGTAGCATAGCAAGAATGATGTTTGCTGTAAAAATGGTTAATAACAAAGTTGTAGGTAACTTCTTCATATATCTTGTGTCAAAATTTCAGAACAATAGGCCAAAGGGTTTAGGAGTTATAGCTGTCTAAAGTTAGTATTCTGAAATGCTCGATCTCTGAAATTTCTAGACAGCACTGGATTGATTGTCTGTTTTGGTTAATATAAATTGCGAATTAGCTTTTGGTGATTAAATAAGAGTTGTAGACAATTTTATAATATTTCCAGAAAGTCTAAGATCACAACATTTGGATAGGCAGAACTTCAGTTATGAGTAATACAAGTAGCTGCTGGTTGTGGTATAGTAAATGAATTGTTGAAGTGTTTGATTAAGTAATCAAGAAGAGATATGCACATACTCAGTAAAATGTGATACACTTGTTATTACTTTAACACCATGCTGTTATGAATACTTAGAAGAATGCATTCATCATGTATCATCATAATATATTTGTCAGCATGTATGCATTCGCAATATCTTATGCCATACTCATGCATCTAGGATCGACAGAAGAGATAACGTTGCTGGAATTCAACGAAGGAGAGGAAGGGGACCAGCAGGAGATTCCTCAAGCCGTAGCTCCAGAAGGCAAGGAGTAGACCCTAGAAGAGCTTCTGGAGTGCCCTGACCACCGCCCCACTTCCTTTCTGAAAGGCAAGCCTCAGAGCATTCTAAGTCTCCTAGTATTTTACAAAATATTACTCGAGTCCTTTATGATTGATGCATTAGGTTATAAGAGTTGATTGGAACCCCTCAATGCATATATTTTCCTTGTCTAGAAATATACCTTTAACCCTATGTAGGTCTAGGATCGAATATATGCTTAGCCATGCTTAGACCGGTAGAAGTCGGGTGATTTCCTGTCACCCGCGAGATATAGGTGGATACCGAAGCACGGTTAGCTATATTTGCTATCGTGGAAAAGAACCATGGGGTAATGTAAATTGAGGCCGGGCGGAGTCTATGGTAGGTTGACTCATGTGATTTCGTCTGTGCTAATTAAGGACTGTACCGTTGTTGGACCTTTTGACAAGATTGAACGCATGCCTATCACTTAGCTGGCCGGATAACTCGTTCCGACCGCGAAGCCGAGTAGCTCAACTCAGGCCGGGTCCCACTCTGTAAGAGTGCACACTCTGGATGGTAGTAAGGATGTGCGGAGAGCCAGACTGAGCCCAAGGGCAGGCTTGGCATTTGGTGTCCCTGATTGTGCGGCACTGGGCAAACCCGCGAAATGTGTACTTGAGTTGTACCAAAGGTGACCTAAGGCTACCGTGGCTGGTAGACCCAGGTTTGTGTTAGGAATAAATTTCTAGCTGGTTGAAAATGATTCGAATCGCCATCTCTCCCAGATAGTGAGAAACTTGGCTAGCTCCAACCCCGTAGTAATTGTATTATGGAATATGATGGTTCAGATAAACATGAAATTTCTATACCTGCTATGGTTACTATTGTATGCTCCTAAAATGATTTACCACATGTTTGGCACTGGATAGTTGCTAATTTAGAGATGGATAGTCATAATTAACTTGATAACGGAATCAGAATTGTATAACTAAGTTAATCGCTTCTTACGCAAAATGATGTCAAGCTACAATCACTTATACAGCCTTGCATAATCCTTGGAGTCAATTCATTTCTAGTTTATGACGGGTAAGTCTAGCTAAGTACATTCTCGTACTTAGGGTTTTATTTCCCATTGTTGCAGATGGCACAGTATATCATGGTTATTGCAAGAGTTGCTTCTATCCCATTGTGGATGTGGAGTAAGCCTTGGGTAGGCTTCTTTATTAATCATTCTATATGCTTTTGTGGACTGTGATCGTATGTTGGCACTATACTAAACTATGTTGGCAAATACTACTTTCAAACTTAATTTGCTTCCACTATTATCCATCAAACTAGGTTTGTAATAACTTTGTTTCATACTCTGATGATGGAAATGTATCTGCGAACTTTATGTAATATGTGACATGTATGTTGAATCATGTACGATCTTGGTTGTTTGTGGATCGTTTATTGAGACCCATCATGGTACTCGATGGACTACCGGGTTTATATGGGCTCAAGTATGACAGTGCGATCTCTTGCGGGCTACCATTGTACTTGTGCTCTTATAAATTGGTCGGTTCTGCGACATATAACTCAAACATAGTTTGTTTCTTATTTATGTGCCTACCAGAATCAATGCAAAGCTTTTTAAATAATGACCATTTACCTTAGGTTGTTACCTTTGTCATTGGAGCATAATGTCAGCATATTATGAAGGGTAGATGACTCGTGATGGTCCTTTCCTTTTGCTTGAAATTTTCCTTGTTCGACTAGTCTCGCAGCTTGAGCTATTCATGAGCTTCTTGTTTCCTAAATTGCATCCTTTCTTTCTCATCCTTTTGTTATGCCATCTTTCTGCTCTTCGATATTTTGACACCTTGTTAGACCTTTTGCCTCACTAATTGTTTTATGCCTGCAAAGGATGAGTGGACAACACATACCCGAAGGAATATACAATTTTGAAACACGGGTTGTTTGTCCAGAATTTTGTAATTACCCTCTATGCTAATGAAAAGATGGTTTTAGGATTACTTTAGTATAGAGATCATGTTTTATACAAGCATGGCTCAAGGCAAAGGTAACTTGCAAGAAAAGACAAAGTGAATGAACTTTGGTACTTATAGTTCTTTCATCCATGTTGAATGAGGTATGTAGTTCTTACATCTATAATGAATGAGGTGTGTCTTGCTTTATCTCCGATTTTAATTCATCTCATGACTTACCAATATTGAATTAAAAGTTTCCTGCATAGGGCTAGTCCAACAAAATATCCAGTATCTACTAAGGCATACTATCGGCTCAAAAATCAACCTAGATACCATGTCTAATTTGATTTAGGAAGGCATTTTAACCTAAGCACCACGCTTAATTTCAAAAGTCTTTGGAAGTAAGATCAACACACCTCTTGGTTCAAGAATCAAACTAAACACCATGTCTAATTTAATTTAGGAAAATAGTTTAAACTAAGCACCATTCCTAATTTTAAAGGTGTATGAAAATGCTTCAAAACCTACGCATACTATAGTAAACAAAGGTAGCATGAAAGTATTGTAGAGATTTATTCAAATAGACATATGCATCTACAACCACCCTTTCAAAGTCTTTATAAACAAGGATAATGAGGGGATTGAAGATCTCGTGTGTGGCAATGTTGGAGAGACCAATTAATTCAGGATATTTCTCATGGGAGCATGGATTTGATAAGGTGTTCATGAAATAACTTCCATGCTCATTGATGTTATCTTCCTTTTTAAGCTCTAAGGGTGTTTCTTCATGAATGTCTATAGGCAAAAACATTGTCTCCGTCATTCCATGACTATGACATTCATTGGATGTTTTATTGTCCAAAATTTCCCATGGATTGGTGGCTCTCGGGTTGATCTCGTCTAAGGCCTCCTCCAAACTTGGATGGGTCATATTTATTAAAGAGATTGATTTAAGCTCACTGTTTGGATCTAAGCCAAGTTTGGATTCTACCTATAAGGCTTCGTGCTTGTCCATCCATTCTTTAGCAATGGCATATAAGTTCTTAATACATTTCAGCCATTGTCATTGCTCTTTTTGGTCATCCTTGTGGCCTTCATGACTCCCATGCTTAGGGTGTCTTGGTGGATTTCTAGGATCATCATGAGTTTCAGGAGAAAGAGCATAAGAGGAATCATCAGGGTCAAGCATGGGTTTAGAGATATGATTAGATGAGACATCTAATATGGGCATAGAAGGTGAGAGAATAGGAATGGCTTCTAGATAGCTTGGCTCTCCTTCTATGGTTTCACTAGACATGCCACCCTTGTGTTCTTCCCAATGTTCTATATGGGAATAAGGACACTTTCCAAGAGATCCGTTCTTGAGAGGATTTGAATTATATTCGCTCAAAGTTCTCTTTTGGAACTGAAAGTTTAAGCTTTTCCCAAAATCAGCATAAAAAGATCATCCTCACAAGAAATTTTAAAAGGTTGAATTTCTTCTTTCCTTGGATGATTTTGGGTATTAATGTTTTAGGATTGATAGCTAAATCTTGGGATTGAAGTGGTTGTGATTTGGCTATCAGAACTTCCTCTTCTTGTTTGGGAGATGATTTCTTCTCTTCCTTGGGGATTTCATTATGAATGCTAGTGCAGGGAGTCTTTCCACTAATTCTATCAAGCATAGATCTTTCTTCACTAGTAGACTAGTGAAGGAAAGCTCCTCTAGAGACTGCATTCAGGGATTCCATGGAATCCTTGCTAAGATCCATGTAAAAATATTGAAGAAGTATAGAGTCTTGAATGGCAAGGTCTAGGCCAGTGATGATGAGTTCGTTAAAATGATCCCACGATATGCCAAGAGATTCTTCTTCTAGTTGTCTAAAATTTAGAATCTCTTTTCGAAGGCTAACCACTTTAGAGATGGGAAAGAAACGTAAACAAAATTTAGAGCATAACACTGCCATAAGAAGAATCAGTCAACATGATCAACACACTCGGATCAGAGTACGACCACCTCCTCGCTTCACCATTCCTTGCTAAGAAGGATGATCCTGGCGTACCCACGATCGAGTGTACCATTAGACAAAGAATCTATGGCAGAACCTCCTAAGGAATCGGGCCCACGTGCACCTATAGTTGTCTTGACAGACCTCGGATAGCGTACACGAGTTCCTAACAACTCAACAGGTCTGTCGGGTGTCCTCGGGAAACCCGAATCATCCACGATTCTCTTTTCAAACAGGATCCCAATCATAGACATTGCAGATTACAATAGTTTATTTAAATATACATCAGAGTAAAAGATAGCAGAAGTCTTAAGATAACATAGTTTACAAACCAGTTGTTTTCAAACTTACAATACCATAAGTGTCATACAACCATAGTAGCGGGATAATATTACATTAACATTATTTATCATACAAACTAGTGCCTTGTCCAAAGGCCATTCATCACTCCTCATCGTCATTGACTTCAAACACGGACATGCAGCAGGGACCAAAACAAGCCTACGCATGCGACTCACCTGCAACAAGGGTTAACAAACCCTGAGTACAAAAGTACTCAACAAGACTAACTCGACGTAAAGGATATAAGACTTTTGATATGCAGGGGTTGGGGCAAAGTAAGGATGTAGCAAGATTCAAAAGTTCTTTGCCAAAAGCTTACTATTCTTCATCCTATTTTCAAGTTTTACCCCTAAGTCCTTTTAGTTCATTATCTCAAACTAAATGTACATTTCCCATATTCCAATCCTTTTCAATTCATTCTTTTCTCATGTTTTAGTAATTCACCAGTCCTGCATTGCTTCTGTAATGAAACGAGTCTCCATATCCGCAGAGCACCGGCAATTCGAATTGATTCAAGTCCTAGCTGGGGATTCCTTATCACACGACATATGTAGAACTCAATCTTGCATATATCAACCTTGCTACCGGATCCTCCTATACTAAGCCGTCTCCACGCCACCCAAGAGCACAACACACCTCAAATCTGGCCACATTCCAGCCATGAGGGTACATGCTACTCCCACCATCTCTCCACTCCTAGTGCATGGGCATTCGTCTTAGTATCGGATTAGCCGAAGTAGACTTACCGGAGTATGTGACCAGTACTACAAAGTGTCTCGTTCAGAAGATCCACAATGAGTGGCCTTTAAGCGACATAGTCGGCAACATTACCCAACATTCAAGATAAGTCACCCGACTAGTCTCTAGTTCATTCAACCTTCTTTCTTTCTTTGGCCAGTATGCCATCTTTGATTGTATCAAAACTTTTACTTTGAAAGCCTATCATAAAGCATATTAAGCATCCTACGCCTTTGTAAAAGAAAACATCTTCAAGGATGGTAAACAATTAACAAGGTAGGCAATGCATCAAGTAGGTAACATTTGAATAAATCAACTTAATGCAATAGGTAACATAGGTAATAAACTTTTCAAAGTAAACAAGGTAAGGGTTTAATGCATAAACCGAGGCTTGCCTTCGTTGACGACCTCGGGTTCTGGATCAGTACCACAAATATCAAATCCCGTGACAACCGGGGATTCTTCCAGAACTTGCTCAACTAGAATCGTTTCACTCTCGGGTTCTACACGAAATGATAACATATGCTTTAACATGATGATAATGTAAACATGATGCTTTCACGGTACATGAAATGTAAAAACACCCCGAATACGATTTTCCTTCACGGTACAGTTGCAAGCCAACAAAACCAACTTGTAATTCTACCATCAAGAACCATACATGTGACTTGACCAAATGAATCTTGAAACCCTACTAGTCACAAAACATGACCAAAACAAGATTCAACACTAATCAAACACTTAGGGTTTGCTTTTATTCATTTTTGAATTAATTTGGAAATAAGCCCAAAAATGAACTTGTTCCAAATGACCTCAAAATTTTATGTAAGCTTCCTTATGTCAAATTAGTGTATCAAAACAAATTTCATAATTTTTGGAATTATCCAGTGGCCTACAAAAATCATGGAAATTGCATTTATCAATTAATGGACTGAATATTTGAACATTAAAAATATACTCAAATTTTAAGTTTCAAATTTTTGAACCATACTAGAGCATGTACAGAAGCTACACACAAATTTTTAGAATTTTTGGAGCAATGATTATTTTCCTACAAATTTCCAAAGATTCAGCACTATTCAAAATCAGAAAATAATAAAACCTCACTGTTCTTCTCCTTTCTCACTGACAGCCCAACCCCACTCGTCAATGACACATACAGGTCACGGCGGCGCTGCCATCACTGGCCGGCGCAAAATGCGCCGACGGTGATGCTCCGGCGAGGCAGACCGCACCCAAATGATCTACACACTCCTACGAACCCATCCTCGCCCTTAGAATGGCAGAAGGCGCACTGGAGAGAGCTCCACGCCGACCATGGCGGCTCGGGCACGACGGCTCACGGTGTAACCCCGGCAACGGTGCAGTAGAGTCTAAAATGAAGCGAGTATCGCGTTCAGTAGCTCACCACGATCACACCGGTGCATTTGGTGAAGACGGAGACGGTCTGGAATAGCCTGGCCATGTCGAGTCGATGGTGGCGGAGCTCCAGCCGGTCTCGGGGAAGAAGACGTTGCGCTGGGCCATTCCGGCCAACCCAGGCGACGTGAGCAAGCTGCAGAGAAGCGCAAGACCGAGGCGATCGCGTTGGCGTAGCTGGGCACGACGGACGCGGCTCGATGGTGGCTACGGCGAGCGGCGAAGCTAGCTGGCGGCGGAGCAGAGCAGTGGGGAAAAACGGGGACGACGACGGCGGCTGCTGCTATTTATAGCCGGGAAGGGGTTGCCCGGCATCGACAGCGCACGCCCGAGCTCGCCACGGTGCTGGCTGCGTGTCAATGTGCGAGGAAGCGGCACAAATTGATTGGCGGTGACAACCGCGTGGCGCCGGCGGCAAGTAGAGAGGTGGCGCTCGGCTGCTTTTCAATTTTGAAGTATTTACAGAATTGCCACTGCATTAATTTTGCAAATTACTCACAAATTTTCTAAAGAAGTGGAAAATCCCCAAAAATGAAAGTTGCTCAACTTTTCAAACTCTACAACTTTGCTTCAAGGAACATTTTCAAATTCTGCCTCCATTTTGAAATTTGAATTTGGGGTGTATTTGAGCATTTGAATCATTTCAAAATTACTCCAAATTTTATATGTAAACTTGAAAAACTTTGAATACCAAAGTTGATCCTTATAAAATAATATTCAACTTTGCTTTTGGCCTCAACCCCAAATTCCACATGGATTTTGAATTAGACAAAAGGGGCAAAAAGGACCTTTACGATTTGAATTCGAATTCAAATTTGATTTGTTTACCTTTTTACTTTAACTTTGATTTTTGACCAGTAACATGGCCCATTAGGGTTATTTGAGTCAAATGACACATGGCCTCACATGATCACATGAAATTTGACCCTTGTGGTCATGATCTTTATTTAGGGTTTTGAATCACATCACATAAAATAACAACATTATGAAATAAAGCTTATTTAGTGAATGCATTCAAAATTTTTCTACTTCATGAATGCTTTGCAATGCATATGATGACATGTCAAATTTTAGTGCTAGGTCAAAACACTAGAGGTGTTACAACCCTTCCCCCTTAAAGAAATCTCGTCCCGAGATTTAAAACTTAAGGCTAAGTAATGGAAAAGGAAATGTGTCAAGCTAACACATCATAACTTTATTCAAAAGGCTAGTGAGGGGGTTTTCCATTCTGTTGACAAACGAGATAAGTTACAATATAGACAAGGTATTGCAACTAGATAGAAGCAAAGAAGTCAGGAAAGTTTTCTTCTAAGTAATCCTTGGACTCCCAAGTAGCTTCATCTTCAGTGTGTTGATTCCATTGTACTTTGTAGAACTTGATTGTACGTCTTCTAGTGACTCGATCTTTCTGATCTAAGACTCTAATAGGGTACTCGGCATAAGTTAAATCAGGTTCTAGTTCTACATCACCAAAGTTGACCACTTGGTCAGGTACTTGAAGACACTTCTTTAACTAAGATACATGAAAGATATCATGCACCGCTGACATGTGATCTGGTAGCTTGATGCGATAGGCGACCGGTCCACATCGTTGTTGGATCTGAAAAAGACTGACATAACAGGGCGCCAACTTTCCTCGAATCCCAAAACGATGAACTCCTTTCATCGGTGATACCTTGAGGTAGACATGATCTCCCACTTTGAATTCTAGCGGTCGTCTCCTCTTATCAGCATAGCTTTTCTGTCGGGATTGAACTATCTTCATATTGGCTTGTATGAGTTTAACTTTCTCTTCATCTTCCTTGACCACATCTGGTCCAAAGAACCAACGCTCTCCAGCTTCTGACCAATTTAAAGGTGTCTGACATCTACGGCCATACAGTGCTTTGAATGGTGCCATTTTAATGCTCTCTTGATAGCTATTGTTATATGAGAATTCAGCTAAGGAAAGACATTCATCCCATTTAGCACTATAGGAAAGGACACATGCTCTTAACATATCTTCAAGAATTTGATTTACCCGTTCAGTCTGTCCATCTGTTAGCGGATGATAAGCAGAACTATGGATAAGTTTAGTTCCTAAAGACTCATGTAGACTTTTCCAAAACTTGGATATGAACAATGACCCTCTGTCAGAGACAATGGTCTTGGGTGCCCCATGCAGACTGAAAATTCTATCAAGATAAAGCTTTGCATACTGTTCCGCTCGATATTTATCTCTAACTGGTAGGAAGTGAGCTATCTTGGTTAGGCGATCAACAATAACCCAAATTGAATTGTAGCCTGCAGATGTCCTAGGCAATCCCACGATGAAGTCCATACAAATATCTTCCCACTTCCAGGATGGAACTGGCAATGAATGTAATGGACCTGCAGTCTTCATATGAACCGCTTTGACTCTCTGACAAATATCACACTTGGCCACATATTGAGCTATTTCTATTTTCATTTTGGTCCACCAATATCTCTTTCTTAGATCATGATACATTTTGTTGCTTCTGGGATGAATGGAGTATCTTGTAGAATGAGCTTCATCAAGAATTTGCTTTCGCAGCTCCAAATTTTTGGGTACTACCAATCTATCCTTGAACCATACCACATCTGATTCATCAATCTTGAAACATGTTGGTTTTCCAGATCTGACTTTATCCTTGATATGGGCTATGCCCTTACTTTTCTGTTGAGCAGCAATGATCTAATCTTTGATAGTGGACTCAACTATAATATTGGACAGGGAACCTTGTTCTATGATTTGTAAATTCAGATGCTCCATCTCTTGACACAACGTTCGTTGCATAGGTTTCACAGTCAGACAATGGCAATGATTCTTGCGACTCAGGGCATCAGCAACCACATTAGCCTTGCTCGGATGATAGTGCACTTCTAAATCATAATCTTTAATAAGTTCCAACCATCTTCTTTGCCTCATATTCAACTCTGACTAAGTGAAGATGTATTTCAAACTTTTGTGATCCATATAGATATGACAGATATTGCCTAATAAATAATGTTGCCAAATCTTGAGTGCATGAACAACGGCGGCTAATTCAAGATCATGGGTGGGATAATGTTCTTCATGCTTCTTGAGTTGTCTAGAAGCGTATGCTATGACTCTGCCTTCTTGCATTAGAACACAGCCAATACCAATTCCAGATGCATCACAATAGATATCAAATGGCCTCTCGATATCAGGTTGTGCGTATACTGGTGCAGTTGTCAGCAATTTCTTCAATGTCTAAAAGGCCTTTTCACATTCTGTTGACCATACAAACTTAGTTTGATTTTTCAATAGTCCAGTAATTGGCTTCGCAATTCTGGAGAAGTCAGGGATGAACCGACGATAATACCCTGCCAACCCTAGAAAACTACGAACTTGATGAATAGTGGTAGGTGCTTTCTAGTTAAGGACTTCTTCTACCTTGCTCGGATCAACAGCTATACCTTCAGCAGATAACACATGACCCAGAAATTGTACTTCTTCTGACCAGAATGCACATTTACTAAATTTGGCATATAGTTGGTGATCTCTTAATCTTTGTAGAACAATGCGGAGATGTTCCGCATGTTCCACTTTGCTTTTAGAATAGATAAGAATGTCATCGATGAACACCACTACAAACTTATCCAACTTGGGCATGAAAACTGAGTTCATCAGGTACATGAAATGAGCCGGGGCATTGGTTAGCCCAAAAGACATGACTAGATACTCATATAGACCATATCGGGTGGTAAACGCTGTCTTCAGCACATCTTCTTGTCTGATCTTAATCTGGTGATAGCCTGATCTCAAGTCTATCTTTGAAAACACCTTAGCTCCTGCAAGTTGATCAAAAAGCAAATCAATTCAGGGTAAGGGGTATTTGTTTTTTATGGTGACTTCATTTAATGGCCGATAGTCAACACATAACCTTAAGGTTTGGTCCTTCTTCTTCACGAAGATAGCAGGGCATCCCCAAGGTGATGAACTGGGTTGAATGAAACCCTTGTCTAACAACTCTTGTAGTTGCATTTTTAATTCTGCTAGTTCTTTGGGTGGCATCCTATATGCTCTTCTGGACACTGGTGCTGTCCCTGGTTTCAGATCAATTCTGAACTCTATGTCTCGGTCTGGTGGCAGACCAGGCAGATCATCGAGAAAGACATCCATAAACTCACATACCACTGAAATTTTCTCGGCTCCTTCAACAATAGTTGCACAGACTGTTTCCACTGTACTCTTAGGAAAAGGAAGTTGGATGAGAAGTTGGGTTTTGCTGTCAGGTGCATTTACCCTTATGGTTCTACGCAGGACATCTATGATAGCCCCGTGTTGGGTTAACCAGTTCATACCAAGGATCACATCTATATCTTGATCCTTTAATATCAGCATATTGGTAGAGAACTCATAACCTCCCAAATCAATAGGTACATGCTGAACTACCTCCCTTGTATAGATTCGTCCCCCGGGCGACTGTATATGATAGGGTTCTTTTGTTTCCCCAATAGTTATCCCATGCTTCACAACAAATGTACGATTGATGAATGTATGGGATGCACCAGAATCAAATAAGGTAATTGCAGGATGCTTAGCAATGGGAAACATACCCATCATTACTGGTTCTCCTTCTGGAATAGATTCCACCTGAGTATAGAAGACTCTTCCAGTTTTCTTCTCAGCCTGACCCTTCTGATTATTCTGAGCATTACCCTTGTACTGATTCTAAGATTGATTAACAGGGGCTTTGGGTGCATCAAGATTGTTCTTCCTAGGATACGGACATTCTCGGGAAAAGTGTCTGGGTTTACCACAATTATAGCTTGGATAATTGTGATTCTGGGGAGTAGCATTGCGGTTTGTATTATTTGTATTATTTTGCTGCTGCGGTGCTTGATGAGGGTAAGGCATATTAGCTGCAGGGCGAATAAAGATTTGCTGCCTGCCTTGGCCTTGTTGTGGGCGGAATGGTGCACGGGCATGATTTTGAGGATGGTAGACTATCTTCTGACGCTTGCCACTTGATGATCCGGAAGCAGATATTTTCTTTTTCTTCGCCTCCTTGTGTCGGCGGTAATTCTCCTCTGAAGCGATAGCAATGTTGATTGTCTCATGGTAAGTTGCATTACCACAAGTTGCCATCATGGTCTAAAGTTTAGTGTTCAGGCCTCTAAGAAAATGATTCTTCTTCTTCCTGTCAGTATTCACATACTCAATAGCATACTACGACAGGTGATTGAAGCGCCCAACATAGTGCATCACCGGGTGCTCCCCTTGCTTAAGAGCCAAAAACTCTTCTAACTTCATGGTCATCACACCATCTGGAATATAATGTGCCCTGAAGGCATCCTTAAACTCCCTCTAGGTGATCTGGTGACCAGCGGGCTGTACTGCTACCAAATTTGCCCACCAGGCACCAGCAGCTCCTCGGAGTTGCTGTGCTGCAAACCTAGGTTTCTGAACCTCGGTACAGTGAATCAGCTCAAACTTTTGCTCTATTGTCCTAAGCCAATCGTTAGCTTCTAAAGGTTCTTCTGCTTTAGAGAACACAGGCGGACGTGTGTCAGTAAAATCAACATAGGTTGACTTGTCATTTCCATTATTACAACGGCCACGATTAGGGTATGGTACCTGTTGGTTCTACGCCAATTCCCTTAATAGCCTAGCATTCTCTGCCATTGCATTGACGAGTGCGGCTATGGCATCTGCCATAGTCGAAGGCATTGGTGGAGGATTTAGGCACTCATCATCATCATGCGAGACACTAGCACCAGTTCGGGTGATAGGATGAGGCATATGTTAGAGAAACATGTTTACTTACATTATTCTTTATTGAAAGCATTTAAACGGTTTCATGCTACAAAGGGTTACTTATTTAAATTACATGTTTACTAGGAAAGCAGTAAAGGAACTATTACTACTCCGAGCTCTTAGTCTTCAGCATCCGTGCCCATATCGAACGAAACCTCATCTTCATCTGAGAAGTACACTAACTCCTTAGGATCCTCCTCCTCTTCTTCATTCTCGACTTCTCCTGGATCTACAATCATTTCTTCATCTGTAACTTCACCATCCCCATGAGGAGGATGAAGTTGAGCGTACAGCAGGTGGACATTTTCATGAAGAATGGCATTGTCCATCTCTAGGTCTTCTACATAGAATTCCAACTCATGGATGCGTTCATTGGCCGCATCCTCTCATGTCCAGGCTTCATTCCGCAGCTCCATGGTCATGGTGATGCCCCTTTGCATTTCTGCCAGCTCTTCTTGATCTTTGGCATGAGCTCGATGAAGAGTGTTGAGCTCCTTGGTAAGGTTCTCGATGTTGGTGGGATTGCTTGAAGATCCTTCATCTCCTAGTTTCTTGGAACTTCCTTCACCAAGCTCGTGGTTTCTTGGTGCCAACTGGTGACGAGGGACTCCATGAGGTCCGGTGGACTTGCGTGCGGTTTTCTTGGTCTTTGCCATAGCCTATAGAATTTAGGGTAGGACTATAAGAATAGCTTGAGGATAATGGAGGTTAGCAAGAATGGGATTGACATTACTTACCCACCCACTATTAAGGGGAATTATTATGCAAGGTGCTCAAGCATGATGCATGAATTGATCTTACGAATCTAGATACAAAAGATTTATATAATCATAAGTACTAGATTTTTAATACATAGGACAAACCTAATCATATTATCCACCACATACTTTCAAATAAGACAGGATTGAGGCTAGATCAAAGGTAAGAAGAAAGAAATTTGAACTTTAAAATATCAAGTTTACTTTCTTTGATCTAAATCAATTTGAAGGTTTTCCAAAGTAACCTACAATGATATTAGATGGGAACGCTCTGATACCAGCTATGGCAGAACCTCCTAAGGAATCGGACCCACGTGCACCTATCGTTGTCTTGACAGACCTCAAATAGCGTACACGAGTTCCCAACAACTCAATAGGTCTGTCGGGTGTCCTCGGGAAACCCAAATCATCCACAATTCTCTTTTCAAACAGGATCCCAATCATAGACATTGCAGATTACAACAGTTTATTCAAATATATACATCAGAGTAAAAGATAGCGAAAGTTTTAAGATAACATAGTTTACAAACCAGTTGTTTTCAAACTTACAATACCATAAGTGTCATACAACCATAGTAGCGGGATAATATTACATTAACATTATTTATCATACAAACTAGTGCCTTGTCCAAAGGCCATTCATCACTCCTCATCGTAATTGACTTCAAACACGGACATGCAGCAGGGACCAAAACAAGCCTACGCATGCGACTCACCTACAACAAGGGTTAACAAACCCTGAGTACAAAAGTACTCAACAAGACTAACCCGACGTAAAGGATGTAAGACTTTTGATATGCAGGGGTTGGGGCAAAGTAAGGATGTAGTAAGATTCAAAAGTTCTTTGCCAAAAGCTTACTATTCTTCATCCTATTTTCAAGTTTTACCCCTAAGTCCTTTTAGTTCATTATCTCAAACTAAATGTACATTTCCCATATTCCAATCCTTTTCAATTCATTCTTTTCTCATGTTTTAGTAATTCACCAGTCCTGCATTGCTTCTATAATGAAACGAGTCTCCATATCCGCGGAGCACCGGCAATTCGAATTGATTCAAGTCCCAGCTGGGGATTCCTTATCACACGACATATGTAGAACTCAATCTTGCATATATCAACCTCGCTACCGGATCCTCCTATACTAAGCCATCTCCACGCCACCCGAGAGCACAGCACACCTCAAATCCGGCCACATTCCAGCCACGAGGGTACACGCTACTCCCGCCATCTCTCCACTCCTAGTGCGTGGGCATTCGTCTTAGTATCGGATTAGCCGAAGTAGGCTTACCGGAGTATGTGACCAGTACTACAAAGTGTCTCGTTCAGAAGATCCACAATGAGTGGCCTTTAAGCGACATAGTCGGCAACATTACCCAACATTCAAGATAAGTCACCCGACTAGTCTCTAGTTCATTCAACCTTCTTTCTTTCTTTGGCCAGTATGCCATCTTTGATTGTATCGAAACTTTTACTTTGAAAGCCTATCATAAAGCATACTAAGCATTCTACGCCTTTGTAAAAGAAAACATCTTCAAGGATGGTAAACATTTAACAAGGTAGGCAATGCATCAAGTAGGTAACATTTGAATAAATCAACTTAATGCAATAGGTAACATAGGTAATAAACTTTTCAAAGTAAACAAGGTAAGGGTTTAATGCATAAACCGGGGCTTGCCTTTGTTGACGACCTCGGGTTCTGGATCAGTACCACAAATATCAAATCCCGTGACAACCGGGGATTCTTCCAGAACTTGCTCAACTAGAATCGTTTCACTCTCGGGTTCTACATGAAATGATAACATATGCTTTAACATGATGATAAT
Source organism: Miscanthus floridulus (assembly GCF_019320115.1). Lineage (NCBI taxonomy): Eukaryota > Viridiplantae > Streptophyta > Magnoliopsida > Poales > Poaceae > Miscanthus > Miscanthus floridulus. The sequence continues at coordinate 35,845,390 of NC_089598.1, forward strand.
GTAAACATGATGCTTTCACGGTACATGAAATGTAAAAACACCCCGAATACGATTTTCCTTCACGGTACAGTTGCAAGCCAACAAAACCAACTTGCAATTCTACCATCAAGAACCATACATGTGACTTGACCAAATGAATCTTGAAACCCTACTAGTCACAAAACATGACCAAAACAAGATTCAACACTAATCAAACACTTAGGGTTTGCTTTTATTCATTTTTGAATTAATTTGGAAATAAGCCCAAAAATGAACTTGTTCCAAATGACCTCAAAATTTTATGTAAGCTTCCTTATGTCAAATTAGTGTATCAAAACAAATTTCATAATTTTTGGAATTATCCAGTGGCCTACAAAAATCATGGAAATTGCATTTATCAATTAATGGACTGAATATTTGAACATTAAAAATATACTCAAATTTTAAGTTTCAAATTTTTGAACCATACTAGAGCATGTACAGAAGCTACACACAAATTTTCAGAATTTTTGGAGCTATGATTATTTTCCTACAAATTTCCAAAGATTCAGCACTATTCAAAATCAGAAAATAATAAAACCTCACTGTTCTTCTCCTTCTTTCTCACTGACAGCCCGACCCCACTCGTCAGTGACACATACAGGTCACGGCAGCGCTGCCATCACTGGTCGGCCCAAAATGCGCCGACGGTGATGCTCCGGCGAGGCAGACCACACCCAAATGATCTACACACTCCTACGAACCCATCCTCGCCCTTAGAATGGCAGAAGGCGCACCGGAGAGAGCTCCACGCCGGCCATGGCGGCTCGGGCACGACGGCTCACGGCGTAACCCCGGCAATGGTGCAGTAGAGTCTAAAACGAAGCGAGTATCGCGTTCAGTAGCTCACCACGATCACGCCGGTGCGTTTGGTGAAGACGGAGACGGTCTAGAACAGCCTGGCCACGTCGAGTCGATGGTGGTGGAGCTCCAGCCGGTCTCGGGGAAGAAGACGTTGCGCCGGGTGATTCCGACCAACCCAGGCGACGTGAGCAAGCCGCAGAGAAGCGCAAGACCGAGGCGATCGCGTTGGCGTAGCTGGGCACGACGAACGCGGCTCGACGGTGGCTACGGTGAGCGGCGGAGCAGAGCAGAGGGGAAAAACGGGAACGACGGCGGCGTCTGCTGCTATTTATAGCCGGGAAGGGGTTGCCCGGCGTCGACAGCGCACGCCCGAGCTCGCCACGGTGCCGGCTGCGTGTCAATGCGCGAGGAAGCGGCCCAAATTGATCGGCGGCGACAACCGCGTGGCGCCGGCGGCAAGCAGAGAGGTGGCGCTCGGCTGCTTTTCAATTTTGAAGTATTTACAGAATTGCCACTGTGTTAATTTTGTAAATTACTCACAAATTTTCTAAAGAAGTGGAAAATCCCCAAAAATGAAAGTTGCTCAACTTTTCAAACTCTACAACTTTGCTTCAAGGAACATTTTCAAATTCTGCCTCCATTTTGAAATTTGAATTTGGGGTGCATTTGAGCATTTGAATCATTTCAAAATTACTCCAAATTTTATATGTAAACTTGAAAAACTTTGAATACCAAAGTTGATCCTTATAAAATAATCTTCAACTTTGCTTTTGGCCTCAACCCCAAATTCCATATGGATTTTGAATTAGACAAAAGGGGCAAAAAGGACCTTTATGATTTGAATTCGAATTCAAATTTGATTTGTTTACCTTTTTACTTTAACTTTGATTTTTTACCAGTAACATGGCCCATTAGGGTTATTTGAGTCAAATGACATATGGCCTCACATGATCACATGAAATTTGACCCTTGTGGTCATGATCTTTATTTAGGGTTTTGAATCACATCACATAAAATAACAACATTATGAAATAAAGCTTATTTAGTGAATGCATTCAAAAATTTTCTACTTCATGAATGCTTTGCAATGCATATGATGACATGTCAAATTTTAGTGCTAGGTCAAAACACCAGAGGTGTTACAGAATCTTCCACAAGACCTTATGCGACATTGGGTCGGGTGTCAATATAATGTCTAAGGTAACATATGAATACTTATTTGGTGATGAACCTTTATTCCCTACATATATGCAATTGCAGATGGCAGACCAATCAATCCAATTTCTGGAAGGAATAGCAAAAAATGTTATGGTAAGGATACATGATCACTATGCCCTTGCCGACTTCTTAGTTCTAGACATGGGAGAAGAAAAAGATGAGACACACATCTTCCTTGGAAGATCATTCCTCAACACCACCAACGCGATCATCTACGTCGGATCTGGACAAGTCCACTTCCAATTTCCTGAAGAAAAGGTACACTATTATTTCAATAGTTATACCACTTATGAGCAGTCGAAGAAGTTCTGCTCCAGGAGGAGGCGTCGATCATCCCGAAACCAAAAGAATCAATCCCCAAAGAAAAGTTGGGTGGAAGATGAGGAACCTAAAGAAGTTATAAAAGATGAGCCCGCTCCGCCAAAGTCAAGTCCACAGACCAAGCAGGTATAGAAAGAAAAGGTAACATCACCACCAGAGTCACAAGAGGTGCAACCATCAAGGTCTCCATCCCTGGGACCGACTGATGCACCCAAGGAAAAAACAAGATAGGAAAAGAATCCTGTCCGGAGGACTTAAAAATCCGAACCCTCGCCAAGAGATAATATCGGTAGTTATCTATATTTACTTTTTAGTATTGCATGAATTATTTTTCACTTTAGCATATTTACTTTTCTACCTTAGCATTGCATTTAGAACAGGAAGATAAAAAGTTTCATGACTACATTACAGTATTGCAACACAAATTCTAAACCCCACGTGAGTAATTGGTGAATGCTTGCATGGTAATTCTGGGCTGCGTCAAGAAACTAAAAAAAGCAACATTAACTTAGGATTTTTGGGTTTAAATTAGTTCAGCTTAGTGACTAATTATTGATTAGGGGCCCTAGTTTTGGTGGCCTAGTGTGGTCGCGCCACCTACGCCTCCCAATGTATGGCCCTGGCAGGATCTGCTAAAGAAATGATTCAGGAAATCCTAAAAATGAAGGAGGGGTTACAGCCTATTCGCATCGCTGAAAAGACAAACTAAAAAGTACTATTTGCTAATTTGTTATGAGAAAAAAAACATTTTTCCTTCACTGTAAAGGTACGGCTGAAAAGACAAGCGATTGTCATATGCAATACACAGCTATGCACGATTGGCATATGCAGTTCTCAGCTATGCAGAGATGTCTGCTATCAAACAGAGGACACCAGGACCTGCAACCTATTTGTCTTGACAGGCCACCATGGAAGTGACCAGCAGCCAGTTTTGTGAAGATAAACTGCGATGGGGCTTTCAACCAAATTGATCGCTCCAGAAGTTGTGGTTTTGTTCTGCGAGATTGTGAAGACACTGCTATTGCGTCTGGATGTGGCCGAATAGAGAAGGTGCCGGAGGCATTTCATTATGAAGTTATTGCCTGTTTGCAAGGCCTACTGAGGGCAGCCGATTTGGGGATTTCGAATGTGATCGTGGAGACAGATGCTTTGATGGTTAAAGAGGCTGCAACCACAAAAAAAATGGCACCGATGTTTCAGTAATGGATGTTTCCATGTTTTAAAAAGAAAATTTAAATAACTAATCGTCTTGCACTCATAAAAGAAGACCTCAGCCTCTTCCACAAGGTGTTTCCATTCACCAATTATGGTGTGTAAACACCCGTGGCAAGATTCACTGTGGTGACATAAAAATAATAATTATATATATATATATATATATATATATATATATATATATATATATATATATATATATATATATATATATATAACATGCATGCATATTTTCTTTCTGCATTATATAAATAAGAAAATCCAAAAATATTAAATAGATATCATGCTAGAACTTTGTCAATTAGAAAATCTGTCTAAACCTCCAAAGACAACAAAATCTCTGAATAACTGACCGCTAACCCCTTATCCTAATATGTGCCATGAGTTTTGATGTTCTTATTGGAGTATTTTGCAGGATAATTAAGAGTAAAGCCATTCATTCGAAGTACATTTTTCCAAACTATCACTACATTCGCTGCACGAAGAACACAACTTCTAGACGGATGAGAAAGACTTCTGCTGGTAGACTCACTCCATCCAGCTTGGGGGAGGAGCATCCCCATATATCTAGATAAGTATTTCTTTCTCTTTGGTTTTACTGTTAAGTTTGCTTCATGTTAGTTAAAATAAAAAGAAGCATAATAAACAAAAACACAATAAAAAAATTCTTTTAGCTATATAATAGTAAGGTGTGATCTTAAAAATAAAAAGTATGTGTCTAGTTTGATTTTTAAGAGCTAAATAAATAAATAAACTCTGAGGATAATCTCTTGCATGAAAATGATGAATAGTTGCTCTGTCATAATTCCTTTCAAGTACCTAGTTTTTAGCTTTGAATTCTCTTGAGTTTTGGATACGACTGTTTTGATATAAGAATTTACTCTAAACTTGAAACTCATGGGTAGCATATGCTTGATCTAAGTGTAGGTAATTGACAGATATGATATGAGAAGGTCTGAGCTGCTGTTTATCTTGTTCCAAGTGACACTAAAGTTCTGGAGATTTATCTTTTGAGAAACATAAAAATCCTACATGATAAGCTCATGTATGACAAAGTTTGAATTCCTACCAGAGCCATATATGATAATCAAGAGTAAAACCATTCATCCGAAGTACATTTTCCCAAACTATCACTACATTCGCTACACGAGGAACATAACTTCTGGACGGATGAGAAAGACTTCTGCTGGTAGACTCACTCTAAGAAAGACCTAGACAACATCTAGCTTGGGGGAGAAGCATCCCCCATGTATCTAGATAAATATTTCTTTCTCTTTGGTTTTACTGTTAAGTTTGCTTCATGTTAATTAAAATAAAAAGAAGCATAATAAACAAAAACACAATAAAAATTTATTTTAGCTATATAATAGTAAGGTGTGATCTTAAAAATAAAAACAAAATAAAAACTGTGTGTCTAGTTTGATTTTTAAGAGCTAAATAAATAAATAACTCTGAGGATAATCTCTTGCAATGGAAATGATGAATAGTTGCTCTATCTAATTCCTTTCAAGTACCTAGTTTTAAGCCTTGAATTCTCCTGAGTTTTGGATATGACTGTTTTCATATATATATTTTCTCTGAACTTAAAACTCATGGGTAGCATATGCTTGATCTAAGTCTAGGTAATTGACGAATATGATATGAGAAGGTCTGAGCTGCTGTTTATCTTGTTCCAAGTGACACTAAAATTCTAGAGATTTATCTTTTAAAAAACATAAAAATTCTACATGATGAGCTCTTGTATGACAAAGTTTGAATTCCTACCAGAGCTATATATCATATATAGATTAGGAAAACATCCACTTATATACTGCTTGCATTGCATTAAGTTTAGTCAAGCTTTGTTGATCCTTATGAGAGGTTTGTCATGCTCTTAAAATCAAGATCACGTACACACCACCCAAATATGCACTACTCCTACACTAGGGGTAGGTGCAACAATATGCCATTTCATCTAGATCCACCAAAAAATATTTTACTCATATACTGGGAGTAAACACAAAAATATGCCCTATAGGATATCCACCAAATAAATGCTCCAAATTTTTGTTGCTATCTCTCAAAAGATTTGTTGTATAAAAGAAGCATGTGGCTATGCAAAAGTTATTCATAAAAAAGGAGAAAAAAGAAGAGAGATGAGAAAAAATGGACAAGTGTTCGAGATATTTAGAACAATGGGTACTTAGATGCTCGCCCAAAAAAAAGAGAAAGATGAATAAGATAGCCCATGTTTTCTTGCAAAGTTGTTTCCAAGTTTTAAAAGAGAGATATGTTTTCAAGGAGCATAGTAGAATTAGGTTAACCACCATATATATCCACCACATACATCCATACACATGCACATCTTGATTTGATTGTATGGCTCAACTCTCTTTGGATCTGAGGTTTGATGTTACAATATATGTATTGCAAATATGCTCTTTCATGCTTTTTCCACACCTATGAGCACCACATAAGCCTTAGTTATAGGAAGAGAAAGGCATAACACCACTATTGCCTTGGTAAGGATCCATAAATACTATATTGAGAGACTTAAGAGTGTCATATAAAGGAAGCTCTGAGTTTTATTTTGAAAATCTATAAAAACTTTAGAATAATGGTTGAGCAAAGAACTTGAGACATAGTGCTTGACTTGATCATTTTGTCTTTCAATTGCTCAAGACCCAAGTGAAGGTTGAGGAGCCCCATGGTTGAAGGTAATATGAGTAAGTTTGAAAGTTAGATTAATTTATTCTAATCTAGAGGAGAAATCTTGTTTGGACGCATGTGTACTTTTGAGGAGTTGCATCAATATTTTTAAAAATCCTTAAACTCTTGATCCATTTACTGAGTTTAGCTTTGCTAAGGGACTAGCAAAGGTTAAGCTTGGGGGAGCTTGTTGATGGTAGTTAACAACCATTATAAACTGTCAATATAACATGTATAAGGGCATAAATATAATCACCAATAAAGGTTTAGGGTTTAAACTAACAAATTCCATGAGTTTTGGTGAATCTGTATTTTTTTATAGGGTTTATCGAGAAAACTATCAAGGTGGACCTACATGTCGTATTTAATTGCGCTTATCTGCAGCGAAACAGACATCAGAAGACTCTAGAAGACTCAGGAGGACTCCACATCGAAGCGGAGGGCGAGACGCTACTAGGTGGGGCCACCTGGCCCCACCTATAAGCCACCTAGCCCCTGGGGCCCACCTATCAGCCCTTCGTTATTATGTCGGTTCTCCACCGCCTCCTAGGTTGGATCTACACCGTCCTTTAAGTCAGTTTGATCCAAGGGCTCACGTTGGGTGCTCTGGACTATATATTGGCCCCTGCCCCCCCCCCCCTGAGAGGCATAAGTCATATGAGAAGACAGAAACCCTAATCATCTTCAGAGCTCCACCATATTCTTGGGCATAGCTAGTTAGGCTAGGTCTAGATGGAGGCAAGCAAGCTTCGCTTGGATTCCCGATCTTATCAAGAGAGCATGGTTTGGTATAATCTTTGTACCCCTCTCTCTTTTGTATCTCTATTACTTTTATATGCTAGTTACAATTGTTATGACAATATCATTATTCATCTTATTCATGTAATTTGTTATAATGTTCATGGTCTACTTTGATTATATGCTTAGTATAGTTAGATTATCATTATGTTCATGCATAAGTTCGTATAGCGCTCACTCTAAGGATCCATGGGTGGGTGGTCGACATTGTGTAAGCGTGGTGCTTATACATTGTTTATCTGTGGATACACCCTATATTCTGGGTCATGTGGTAGATCACGGATGTGACACTCGCATTGAGTCCTTTGTAGTCCACTCCCCGAATATGGGCGCACATAGGGTTTGGTTACGAAGGAAGAGCAAGCTCTGTTCTTAATTTTTCCTTAGTAATATCCCTTATGTGTAGATATGATGATGATTTTAGCAATGATTACTAGGTATAATTGCACTAATCAATGTATGCTTTGACTTGTAATTAAGAATGACTTAGGAATTATTCCTCTAATATTCTACCTGACCATGCGAATGCCATAGAAAAGAGTACTCTGAGTGATTTATTATTATCATTGATCAATACTTATCATATATATATATATATATTATCCTATGACTTACCCCTGTTATGAGTAGAATATTGGTTATGGTTTACTTCTCCTTCAATAGTATAAGTTATCAATACATGTCCATGCTAGACCTTCCCTATGGTAAAAATATAAATAACGATACCTAGAATACTCTCAGGTAAAATGCTACAATGGTATATTATCTGTGTGCTTACAGATCCTTTTCATTCATATATTTATTTATTCTTCCTAGTCACATAATTAATAAAGAACTGCTTAGTATTATTCTAGTAGTAATGCTTTGTAGAACCAACAAGTATCTCTGATATCATCACTAGGGATGACAACCTAGTAAAATTAGGAGATGTAGGTTTATAATAGGTGGCTATTTAAAGACAAGTGACACGTTAATAAATATCATCAAGCATTTCTAGCACTGTTGCTAGGGACTAGATTTAAAACTTTGTTCTTAGTAACGACGCTAAGAAATGTCAACAACATGGTTGTAGTGGTCAAGGCTCATGGTGACATGGGGATTGACAATGATCCCGTGGAGGTCGACAACGATGTGTAGGATCTTATAGAGATTCACAACAATCCCATAGAGGTCAACTAGGATCTGCATGGAGAATGATTAATTATGCAACCAATGATGCACTTATAAAGGCCTTTTAACTTTTGCATAGTGTCGGCCTAATTAGTATATGCATTTTAGCTTTCAGCATGCTTGTTAGCTTGGTAGTGTCCACCTACTTATTTGGTATGAATGTATGGAACTCAAGTTGGATTCCTTTCAATCCGAGAGTACTGTCATTGTGCTTTCCTTATGTTTTCTAAGTGCATGTTTTGGCTTTCTTTCAATGTAAATCTGTGTGCCTTATTATTCACCATCAAACTCAAGTTGGCTTCCTTTCAATCTGAGTACTAAAATTGTGCTTTTCTGAGTTTTCTAAGTGCGCAGTTTCGCTTTGTTTTAATGCCAAACATGAAGATTATGTCCCTTAGTGTTCATCACTGTATCATACGGAGGTCTCCGGGTGGTAATAGGACCTAGCCACCGGTGATGGTACTGTGCATTCACCGCCGCTTAGTTGCAAAATTTCCAATCCTACGTTGAGCCCCCTGCGTGGAACTGATGAAAGTTTGATTCCCGCATGCCATAAAAGTTACGCAGAGAGCAAGCAACCCCTGCTCCAACATCCCCTAACCCCTCACCCCCCTGCACCCCGTCGGGTACCATAAAAAGGGGTCCCCTAAGCAAGAACCGAAAAAATCACTTAGACCTTGTAAATATCGAAGCCAAGAGACAACCACCGGCGAACCCCCACCTTATCCGAGGCCCGGCTGAACCACCCGGCCCACCTCGAACAATATCCGGGCTCACCCGAAGCGGGCTCGGCCCAGAATGAAATCACAAGGCCTCGGATGAGGTACTGATTCTCCGCCTCACCCGAGGCCCCATGTCACAAGGCCTCGAATGAGGTACCGATTCTCTGCCTCGCCCGAGGCCCCGCGCCACAAGGCCTTGGACAAGGTACCGATTCTCCGATTCGCCTGAGGCCCCGTGTCATGAGGCCTCGGACGAGCACTCAGTTACCGACTTGCTCGAGCTGGCTCGGCATCAACCCCGTCACCGTCGCCTTGACCGACTTCTCTAACAGGATGTCATGTCCAACCAACGTGTCCAACCACTCCCGTGATGTTAGCCGAACGGCGGCACGATACAGCGAAGTGGCCGACAAGACGGGAGTCACATCGACGCTATGCCGTCTGGGACAGGACGGGGCAGGGGTTACCAGCCGCTGTGCTCGGCACTGTGCCCATGGCTGACACCCATGCTGCACTGTGCTGCCTAACCCTTGCTCCAAGAACAACGTGGCGTGGAAAGTCAAGTCCGGGTCCCTGTAGCCTCAGAATCAGTGTACAAGACCAACTGCTCCCTCCGAGCCTTGACTATCCGCTTCCGGGGTCCTGTAGCCTCAGGACTCGCGCCCGCCGAGCCCCCCACAATGGTTCAGCCTCTGCACCGATTGGGCCTCAGCTCTCCACATTGTCAGCACTCTAGGACCGGCACGTCATCTATAGTACGCACCATGCCCTGCGTCAAGCCGTAGGAGCTCCCACGTCGCACAGGATCAGGCGTGACTGGCACGTCGCTCCAGTGCACCGAGGACAAGGCCGCTCCACCGACCATGCCGCCATAGTGACGAGCTACAGGGCTCGGACATACCACCTCTGCTCACAAAACGCCACGTAACAAATCCATGTACCGCCCCTGTGCCTCCCTTCAACTATAAAAGGGAGTGACCAGGGCCGCTTCTAGGCAGGAGACTCACACGTGCAAGCAACGCACAACGCTCTATGACACACACGCTTCCTCACTGCAAGAGATCAACATCTCAAGCAACCCACGCCACTCTACGCAGAGACCTGGGACTAGCTCCCTCTCTTGCTCAGCTTGTAAGCCCCTACTACAAGCACCTCGGTGCAAGGAATACAAGATTGCTCTCTCAGACTAGACGTAGAGCACCTATTGCCTGAACCAGTATAAACCTTGTGTCTCTTTGCATCACCATCCGGGATTAGGGGCACGCAGTACACTTTCACTAGTCGGTTGAGGACCCGCTGGACCCAGAACACCGACAATTGGCACACCAGGTAGGGGTCATACTACGTGTTAGCTTAGTCATCCCAACAAGTCCCGAATGGTAGACTATGTGCGACCACTACGTCTTGGCACGGTGATCTAGTTCAGGAGCCTAAAGTTCATTTCTCTAGGATGTGAGTATGATATGGTACTCCTCCCACCCAGAGCCCCATCGACCAACGATGACATCACGCACCAGCAGCCTAGGCGGAGGCGGCGCCCGAGCCGCCGCTCTTGTCGCGCTCGCCAGGCATGACGCGGGCGGGACCACCCTGACACCGCGCGAGCTCAGGGCGACGCACCGCGCTCCACCAGTATCCCATACCCGGCTGTTGATACAGAGTCCCTAGCTGGGGACCTGTCTAGCTTAAGCCTGGGCAAGGGAAAGACGTCGGTGGCACGCAGCGATGCCCCGTCATCAAGCTCTGCCCCGCTACCTCCTGAGGAGTCGACTCCGGTGGAGCGGAGCCTGGCGACGACACCATCCCCGTACCCCTTCGGGTTGGGCAATGACGCCACCACCTACCAATGTTTTGCCCTCGACCTCATCGCCACAACCCCGACCCACACCCACGCTGACTCCTCGGAGGAGGACGAGGCGTGGGCCGGAGCAGACTTCTCCGGGCTTCGCGATCCTAAAGCCATGCGCCGCTTCATGGCCATGAGCGACTACTGCTTTGGCTACTCCAACTCCGATGATGAAGACGCTTATGATCCCACTCGTGAGTGCTTCAACGTCGAGCTCAGGATGCCGAGAGCGAGCGATGAGGACGAAGGGGCAGGCAATTGCTCACCGCCCCATGAGGGGGCAGGCGACACCACACCTCCACGCGTCGAGCCCCCGGCAGCGCAGAACAAGAACCCCGCCCCTGAGGAACTTTGATGCCTTGACCTGGAGCATCTCCGTGAGCTTCAGGCCAAGGTCGAACAAGACCAACTCCTTCTGCAGTAGCTCTGAGACACTCTCGAGCAAGAATAGTGGGGTCACGGTGATGGCGGAGCAGCCCGGCGGAGGGCTCGCGATGTCAACCACCGCATCAATAACAACGAAGGGGGCGAGCAACCCCCTATCTTCAATCACGCTAGCCAGAATGTCATGGAAGCAGCGACGCTACTCTAGACAATGCATAAGCCCTCTACCTCGGAGGGGTGACGGGTCCACGGTGAGCTCCGAGACCTCCTCGAGACCGCCGCGGTACAGCAGGCCAAAAGTTTCGCCTCTCGATGGCGCGGCGGCGCCTCAGAACTACCCACGGCACCGCCTCGGTAGGATAGAGAGGCCTCGATTCATCCTGAGCCTGCTCAGGCACCAAAAGCCAACAAGGCCCCCTCGGTGCACGATCGCCTCGGCGACCGATGCGAGGCGACCATGATGTGGTCAGCTAGTGACGGCGCCACGACAACGATGGGCCCGCCTGAGGCTACCACCCACACCGAGGCGGTCGCTACGATAGTGGGGAGGACCGCAGTCCTTCTCCTGGGCCACCTGGCCCTTGAGTCTTTAGCAAGGCCATCCACGGCGCCCACTTCCTGGCCCAGTTTTGGCAACTGGCCAACCTATTGAATTATAGCGGCGAGACCAACCCCGAGCTATGGCTGGTCGATTACCGCCTGGCTTGTCAGCTATGCGGTGTGGACGATGACCTGCTCATCATCCACAACCTCCCCTTGTTCCTGTCAGACTCGGCATGAGCCTGGCTTGAACACCTCCCACCCTTGCAGATCAACAACTAGCGTGACTTGGTAAAGGTCTTCGTTGGGAATTTCTAGGGCACATACGTGCACCTCGGGAACTCCTAGGACCTCAAGAGTTGTCGCCAGAGGCCAGATGAGTCTCTCTAAGACTTCATCCAACGCTTCTCCAAGCAATGCACTGAGTTGCCCAGCGTCGGCAACTCGGAAATTGTCCAGGCATTCCTCTCCGGCACCTCCTACCGAGACCTGGTCCGAGAGTTAGGCCGGAACGTACCTGCCACGGCAGCCGCGCTCCTCGACATTGCCACCAACTTTGCCTCGGGCGAAGAGGCTGTCGGGACCATCTTCCCCGACAACAACGCCAAGGGGAAGCGAAGGGACGAGGCCCTCGGGGCCTCGCCCCCCCATCTCCCTAAGAAAAAGAAAAAGGGTCGCCAGGGGAAGCAGGAGGTCCTCGAGGCCGATCTAGTCACGGCCGCAGATCGCAAGAATCCCCAAGGCCCCGCCAGAGGCCCCGGGCTCTTCGATGACATGCTTAAGAAGCCCTGCCCTTACCACCAGGGCTCGGTGAAGCACACCCTCGAAGAATACACCATGCTCCAGCGTTACTACACCAAGACCGGGCTCCCTAATGACGATGCCAAGAAGAAGGGCGCCGACGATAGGGACAACGACAAGGACGACGGGTTCCCCGAGGTACACAACACCTTCATGATCTTTGGTGGGCCTTCAGCATGCCTCACGGTATGTTAGCGAAAGAAGGAGCGCCGGGAGGTCTTCTCGGTTGAGGTGGCCACTCCCCGATACCTCGACTGGTCTTGGGAGGCGATCACCTTTGATCGGGATGACCACCCTGATTATGTCCCAAACCCCGAGCAGTACCCACTCGTCGTCGACCCGATCATTGGCAACACTCGGCTCACCAAGGTGTTGATGGACAAAGGCAGCGGCCTCAACATCCTCTACACCAACACCCTGGAGCTCCTAGAGCTCGACCAGTCATGGCTCCGAGACAATGCCGCGCCCTTCCATGGCATCATGTCAGGGAAATGCACGTGACCCCTCGGGCGCATCGACTTGCCCGTCTGCTTCGGCACCCCCTCCAACTACCACAAGGAGGTCCTCACCTTCGAGGTGGTTGGGTTAAAGGGGGGCTATCACGCCATCCTGGGGCGCCCGTGCTATGCCAAGTTCATGGCCATCCCCAACTACACCTACCTCAAGCTCAAGATGCCGGGCCCCAACGATGTCATCACTATCGAGTCCACGTACGAGCATGCATATGACTACGATGTCGAATGCATCGAGTACGCCGAGGCTCTCGTAGAGGCTAAGACCCTCATCATTAACCTTGACCGACTTGGTAGCGAGGCGCCCGACTCCAAGCGTCGTGCTGGGACTTTCGAGCCCGCAGAGGCCATCAAGCTCGTCCTGGTCGACCCCACCTGCTCCAACGGCCGAGCGCTGAGGATCAGCGCCACCCTGGACGGCAAATAGGAAGCCATGCTCATCGACTTTCTCCATGTGAATGTCGATGTATTCGCATGGAGTCCCTCGGACATGCTGGGCATACCGAGGGAGGTCACCGAGCATGCCTTGGACATCCGGGCTGGCTCCAAACCGGTGAAGCAGCGCATGCGCCGATTCGATGAGGAAAAGCACAGGGCCATCGGCGAGGAGGTGTAGAAGCTTTTGGCAGCCGGATTCAACAAGGAAGTGTCCCATCCGGAGTGGTTAGCTAATCCTGTATTAGTTAAAAAAAAAGGGAAGTGGAGGATGTGTGTAGACTACACCGGTTTGAATAAAGCATGTCCAAAAGTTCCATTCCCATTACCTCGAATCGACCAAATCATTGACTCCATTGCGGGATGCGAAACCCTATCTTTCCTTGTTGCGTATTCCGGTTACCATCAAATCAAGATGAAAGAATCCGACCAGCTCGTGACTTCCTTCATCACCCCATTCGGCATGTACTGCTATGTGACCGTGCCATTCAGCCTCAGAAACACAGGGGCCACATACCAGCTGTGCATGACCCAGGTCTTTGGCGAGCACATTGGGCGAACCATCGAGGCCTACATGGACAACATCGTGGTCAAGTCCAGAAAGGCCAGTGATCTCATCGATGACTTGGAGATAGCCTTCAAATGCCTTAGAGAGAAGGGCATCAAGCTCAACCCCAAGAAGTGTGTCTTTGGGGTCCCCTGAGGCATGCTCTTGGGATTCATAGTCTCGAAGCGCGGCATCGAGGCCAACCCAGAGAAGGTCTCGGCCATGACCAACATGGGACCAATCCAAGACCTCAAGGGAGTGCAGAGGGTTATGGGATGCCTTGTGGCCTTGAGCCGCTTCATCTTGCGCCTTGGCAAAAAAGGCTTGCCTCTGTACCACCTCTTGAGAAAATCCGAACGCTTTTCTTGGACCCCCGAGGCTGAAGAAGCCCTCACCAAGCTCAAGGCACTGCTCACCAATCCTCCCATCCTAGTGCCGCTGACCAAGGGCGAGGCCCTCTTACTCTACATCGCCGCAACGACCCAAGTGGTCTGCGCGGCCGTAGTGGCCAAGAGGCAGGAAGAGGGGCATGCTCTACCCGTCCAACGACCGGTTTACTTCATCAGCGAGGTGCTCTATGAGACTAAGACATGCTACCCCCACATCCAAAAGCTGATCTACGCCATAGTCTTGGCTCGACACAAGCTATGTCACTACTTCGAGTCCCACCCGGTGACCGTGGTGTCGTCTTTCCCTCTGGGAGAGATAATCCAGAACCGGAAGGCCTCAGGTAGGATAGCCAAGTGGGCCGTCGAACTCATGGGGGAAGCCCTGTCTTTTGCACCTCGAAAAGCAATTAAATCCTAGGTCTTGGCCAATTTTGTGGCTGAGTGGACCGACACCCAACTACCACCTGCTCAAATCCAGGCGGAATGCTGGACCATGTACTTTGATGGGTCCCTGATGAAGACCGGGGCAGGCACGGGTCTGCTCTTCATCTCACCCCTCGGAGTGCACATGCGCTACATGATCCGGCTCCACTTCACCGCCTCCAACAATGCAGCCGAGTACGAAGCCCTCGTCAATGGTTTGCAGATCGCCATCGAACTTGGAGTACGGCGTCTTGACATATGGGGCGATTCGTAGCTCGTCGTCGATCAAGTGATGAAGGAGTCAAGCTGCCATGACCCCAAAATGGAGGCGTACTGCAAGATGGTACGTCGCCTAGAAGACAAGTTTGACGGCCTCGAACTCAACCACATTGCGCGAAAATTCAACGAGGCCGCGGACGAACTGGTAAAGATGGCGTCGGCATGGGCCCTGGTCCCCCCAAACATCTTCGCCAGAGACCTCCACAAGCCTTCCATCGTCTATGCCTCGGCGGTGGAAGAGGCCCCACCGGTCGAGCCCACCACAGGGCCCAGGGCCCCTCTATCACCGAGACCCCTACGGCCGAGCCCGAGGCCATGGAAATCAACGCGGAGCCTCCCAAGGCCGACCAGGGCACGGACTAGCGAGTCCCATTCCTTGATTGCCTCGTTCAAGGAGAGCTTCCTGCAGATAGGACCAAAGCCCGATGGCTTGCGTGATGAGCCAAAACTTATGTCCTCAGCAACGGCGAGTTGTACAGATGAAGCCCATCTGGCGTCCTCCAACGGTGCATCGCCACCGAGGCAGGCCAAGCCCTACTTTGGGACTTGCACGCAGGAGCATGCGGGCACCATGTAGCGCCTCGGACGCTCATCGGAAACACCTTCTACCAAGGGTTCTACTAGCCAACGGCGGTTGCTGACGCCACCAAGCTGGTACGCTCCTACCAAGGATGCCAGTACTATGCGTGGCAGACACACCTCCCTGCCCAAGCCCTCCAAACCATCCCCATTACATGGCCATTCGCCGTGTGGGGGCTGGACATGGTTGGGCCTCTACAGAAGGCCCCCGGGGGCTATACCCATTTGCTGGTAGCTATTAACAAGTTCTCCAAGTGGATCAAGGCTCGTCTGATCACTCAAATCAAATTTGAGCAAGCGGTGCTATTCTTCACTGATATCATCCATAGGTTCGAGGTTCCAAATACCATCATCACTGACAATGGGACACAATTCATCGGGCACAAGTTCCTGACATTCTGCGGTGACCACCACATCCGTGTGGCCTGGTTGGCCGTAGGACACCCTAGGACAAACCGCCAAGTAGAACGTGCCAACGGCATGATCCTACAAGGTCTCAAGCCAAGAATATACAACCGGTTGAAGAAATTTGGCAAGAAATGGCTCGCCAAACTCCTGTCGGTCATCTAGAGCCTGAGGAACACTCCGAGCTAAGCCACGGGGTTCACACAGTTCTTCCTGGTCTATGGAGCTGAGGCCATCCTCCCCACTGACTTGGAGTATGGTTCCCCACGGCTACAGGCCTACAACGAGCAAAGCAACCGCACTGCCCGCGAGGACGCCCTCAACCAACTGGAGGAAGCCCAAGATGCTGCGCTGTTACACTCCAAGTACCAGCAAGCCCTATGACGCTATCAAGCCTGGCGCATTTGAAGCCAAGACCTAAAAGTGGGTGACCTAGTGCTGAGACTGAGGCAGAGCAATAAGGGCCGCCACAAGCTGACCCCACCATGGGAAGGGCTGTACATCGTCGCCCTAGTGCTAAAGCCCGGGACCTACAAGCTTGCCAACGAGAAGGGCGAAATCCTCACCAACGCTTGGAACATAGAACAGCTACGTCGCTTCTACCCTTAAATTCCCAAGCATTGTATACATTGTTTCTCGAAATACAATAAAGAAGCGTTCTTTAGTTGTTATAATTTTTCGAGAAACCCCCTCGAGCCCATCAATGGGGGATCGGCGTTATGATAACGCTATAAGGGAGACTCGGCTCTACCTCTATAGAGGTGCCCACCGCGGGGCTCGAACAAGACTCGGCTCTGCCTTTGCAGAACCGAGCCTCCCTCGGGGGCTTGAAGGGGGGACCCCCCCTAAGTGCCAGACACCGTTTTTAGTCGTTTTTCAAAAAATTTTCTACGCCGAACTCTCTCGCGTACTCTGACAAATCGATTGTAAAAAACCTAAGGACCGAAAGTCTGTCTTAGGGCCAAAAGGTCAGCTAAGCCGCGAGACGGCCTACGCCTCTGGGCTACGGCAACTCCCTCACCACCTTTTGCCTGAAGGGTAGCTTAAGCTCCAAGGAAGTTTTTTGCAAGAGATATGTTCAAAAACGAGACAGAGGGCAGAGGCTCGAAAATACAATAAAAAATTATTAAAAAGCATATACACACAAGTAGTTTAAAAGGCCTCGACAGCCACAAGCGTCATGGTACAATGATGTAAGTCCTAATCTATTTACATGGCCCCTTTGGCCCAGGTCAAAACTTAGGGTCGCCAGCGTCGGCGGTCGACGTAGGAGGAACCACCTCCTCTTCGAACAACCTAGCTAGTGCCGTGCCAGGGGACTCAGCCACCTCCACTAGCTTCATGACCTCCTCCTCGACCTTCTCGTCATCCTCAGCCACGACGTAACCATCGCTAATGGCATCGAGGTTGATGCTGATGTAGTGCGACGAGATGATGGCCAGGGCGCGCTTGACTCCCGTATGCAGTGCCCCCCGAAGACGCTCGGGGACTCGGCCGCTCAATGCGATCAAGCGGCTCCGGAGGGAGCTGCCCAACTCGACCCCCCGACCTCCAGGGCCTCACAGGTGGTACGGGCGGCACTCTGCAGCACGTTGCGCTCCTAGATCTCAGCCTCGAGCACCGCCTGCACTACAACAGAAGCCTCAGCTGCCCGGGTGTCGCAGAACCGACCAATTTATAAGAATACAAGTACAATGGCAATCCGCAAGCGGTCGCACTGTCATACTTGAACCCATATAAACCCGGTAGTCCGTCGAGTACCACGACGGGTCTCGATAAACGATTTACAACAACCAAGATCGTACAGGATTCAACATACATGCCACATGTTACATAAAGTTCACAGATACTTTTTGTCATCAGAGTACGAATAAAAGTTATTACAAACCAAGTTTGATAAACTAAAGCGGAAGCAAATAAGTTCAAGATAAAGTTTCCAACATAGTTTGATACAGTGTCAAGCCAGATCACGGTCCACAAAAGCAAAGATAGGAATTACTAAAGAAGCCTGCCCAAGGCTTACTCCTCATCCGCAGCGGGATAGAAGCAACTCTTGCAATAACCATGATATACAGTGCCATCTGCAACAATGGGGAAAATAAACCCTGAGTACGAGAAGGTACTCAGCTAGACTTACCCTGTCATGAACCAGAAATAAATTGACTCCAAGGATTATGCAAGGCTGTATAAGTGGGACGTAACTCGACAACATTTTGCGTAAAAGGCAATTACCCGTTGTACAATTATGATTCCTTTATCAAGTTAATTATAACTATCATTTCTAGATTAGCAACTATCCTATGCCAAACATGTGGTATATCATTTAGAAGCATACAATAGTAACCATAGCAGGTATTGAAATTCCAATTTCATCCGAACCATCATGTTTCATAACACAGTTACTACGATGTTGGAGCTAGCCAAGTTTCTCACTATCCGGGAGAGACGGCGATTCGAATCGATTTCAACCAGCTGGGAATTTATTCCTAACACAAACCCAGATCTACCAGCCACGATAGTCTTAGGTCACCTTTGGTACAACTCCGGTACACATTTCGTGGGTCCGTACAGCGCCGCACAATCTAGAACACCAGATGCCAGGATGCTCAGGCCAAGCCTGCCCTTGGGCTCAGTCTGATCGTTCCCCGGAAGGAGCGCACAATAGAACGGTTCCCGGCCTGAGTTGAATTACTCGGCTTCGCGGTCGGAACGAGTTATCCGGCCAGCTAAGTGAGAGGCATGCGTTCAATCTTGTCAGAAGTTCCAACAACGGTACGGTCCTTGATCGACACAGACGGGGATAGATCCACACCCAAGACCTCCATGCCTTGTTGCTTTTCTATCGACATCCCGCCCGGTCTCCATTTACATTAACCATGGTTCTTTTCCACGATAACAATTATAACCAACCATGCTCCGGTATCCACCTATATCTCGCAGGTGACAGGAAATCACCCAACTTCTACCGGTCTAAGCATGGCTAAGCATATATTCGATCCTGGACCTATACCGGTTAAAGGTGTAATTTCTGGACAAGGAATGTACATGCATCAAGTGGTTTCATTCAACTCTTATAACCTAATGCATCAATCATAAATACGTAAGTAAACATTTGTAAATTACTGGGAGACTTATAATGCTCCGGAGCTTGCCTCGCAGAAAGGAAGTAGGGCGATGGTCAGGACACTCCGGAAGCTCTTCAGGGTTCTGCTCCACGCCTTCGGGAGCTGCGGCTTGCGGATCCTCCTGCGGGTTCCCTTCCTCTGCTTCTTCGAATTCCAGCAACGTGATCTCTTCCTCCGATCCTAGATGCATGAGTATGGTATGAGTATTACGAATGCATATATGTTAACAAGTGCATCACGTTGTTTGAGTAGGTGCATATCTCTTCTCGATTACTACTTAACTACTTCTACAATGCATCGACTATGCCACAAACAGTAGCTACTTGTTTCACTCATAACTGGAGTTCTACAAATCCAAAAATAGTGATCCTAGGACTTTCTGGAAAGCTTATCAAATTCTCTACAACTTTGTTATTAACCATTTTTACAGTACACATCAGTTTCAACATGCAACTCATCACACTCTAGAATCAGTCCGGAAACTATTTAACATGCAATATAAAGTAATAATACTCCTACTTCATGTAATCATTCAAAATTTGACAACTTAACATCTACCAACAGTGTAGGCATACCAAATACATTTTAGATAATATAATGGTGAAGCCCAAACTATTTATTAAATTGCCTTTATTATTTTATTTAGATATCTAGGTTAAATAATAAATATATATCAGATATGCTTAATAAACTCTCAAAAATTTACAGAGTCTTACTAATGCTATCAAAGGACTACTATAAAAATTTCATGTCATTTTACTAAGTAGAACATTCTATACAAAAATGATAAGGAAGCAAGGCTTGAAATAGCATAAATGGAAAATCCTATTGAAAAGTGTCAAGCAATAGATTTTCTATTTTTCTTAACATCCATATGGTACTAGTATTACCTCCAATAAATTTCATGAATTTTGGACTCATAATTAATTTATAAAAATTCATGCAAGGATTGAACTATTTATAAAAGAAAAATCTATAACTATAGATCTACACATGCACTGGTCTTCAAATTTTTACCAGAGTTCATATATGACAAGAATAGCCTACCCCAAAAATTTCATAATTTTTGGAGCACAGGAACTCTAGATATAAAATAAACAAATTTAAATGCACTCAAAAGCACATTTCAAATCCTGATTTAAATCTCCAGAAATTTCTACTGTTGAAACCAAGAACATATTTTTCTTAAATATTACACTTCCTAAGAAACACAATCATATTTATTTCACAATTTTAGGAGCTACCAAACTAAAGATACAAAAATAACAAAACACATGTGAATCTGCATTCAAACTGAACTGGATTTGAAATATTGAGTCGCTGACACGCGGGACCCACTGGTCAGCGAGACAAAAACAGAGCACAGCGGCGCTGCTCGACGGACGCGGCCAAAGCTCGCCGACGGCGAGTACGCCGGTGGTGACATCATCACAGTGTGACCCCCGTGACCTAACGCGTCGATTGGTCTACTTGGCCGGCCCTATGATCGACACCAGCGACGATGGCGGCGGCCATGGCGGCTCGGCGAGGTGGGACGTCGGCGGTACGCCTGCGACGACCTCGGCGGCCCAACCTAAGGTGCAGACGAGCATCTAGGAACGCTGGGGGACCTAGCGCACTAGCTAACGGAGCGGGAGGAGGACTGTGGCGGCGTGGCCACGACGTCGGGGTCCGCGGCGGAGCTCCGGCGAGCTTATACGTGTTGCGGTGGCTTACCAGGTACTGTCAGCGAGCACAGGAAGAAGCAGTGGGTCGCTGGGGAGCTAGTGGTGCTGCTACGGTGAAGAATGGATGGCTAGGCGCGAGCTTGCGTGGCTATGGCAACGACAGAGGTGGAGCGAGCTCGCTGCAGCGCTGCGGCGAGGAGGAAGGCCGGGAAAAACGAAAAGAGGGCGCGGGACGGCTCGGACAGGTGCTGGCGGGGTTAAGGCCGCGCCCAGGCGCGTCGTGGCCTGCGTGATCAGAGCGCTGGCGATGCGCGGCCGTCACTGGGGACACGCGGCGCGTGGGTTCTGCCGGTGTCGGCCACTGAACGGCGCCCGTTCAGTTCGTCAGTCGTTCGATGGCCGCCTGACAGCGTGTTTTGACACTCCTCTAACTGCTAATCCGTAGCTCCTAAGCGAAAACGATCTACATGATTTTTGTAGCCCGATGTACCAGCTACAACTTTGGTTCAAGTACCTCGTTCTAATTTGCAATAGAGACGGAGTAATATCGTGCTCAACATCGGCTGTCAGTCGGTCAGTCAATCAACCACTTAGAAATTTTTGTTAAGTCATGAAATGCTGATTTTCCTGATTTTTGAAACCCAAATTCACACATGTTAGGAGCTGAATCAGTCAAAGACTCAAAAATCAAAGTTGTTCCTTATGTCAAACACTACAACTTTGCTTTAGTGAACTCCTCCATGCAAGGTCTCTAACACCTAGTTCAACTTTAGTCAAACATGTCACTTTGAAATCATGGTACATATTCAAACCATGGCTAAATGACCAAACTAGCCCTAGCCTTAAATACCAAAGTTGTTCATGATGATACTCTAAGCATGTTAAAACAATTTGCAAGGTCATTTAAGCATTTCATGTAGTAGTCACTCATATAGCTATCCAGGTCAACACATGTAATATTACTTAAGTGCTTGATCATGAAAGGTGACCTTCATGAACAAGGTTCCTTTTGTTAACCTAAGTGTAGCTAAGGTGTTTTAGTGACCAACCTTACCCACTTGCATTCATTTGCACATAATCATATGCATATGTTCCAAGAAACACGAGATAACAAGCAATGTTTCATATGTTTCGATCAAATGTTTCAATTGTAAATGATGATTTATGAATGCTTGATGCTCATGCTCATGTTATGCAAGTCAAGTTATGCAAGGCTAACACCCGAGGTGTTACAGCCCCTCCCCCTTATAAAAATCTCGTCCCGAGATTTGCAAGACCTACCATTCTTGGAAAAAGGCGGGATAAACTTCTTGCAGATAATCTTCTCTTTCCCACGTAGCATCTTGTTCACTATGATTGTTCCACACCACCTTATAGAACTTAATAATCTTACTCCTTGTTACTCTCTCCATCTCTTCTAATACTCTAATTGGCTTTTCTTCATAGGTCAAATCCGATTGAAGCTGCACGTTGGTGGGTGCAATAGCTTCTTCCGGTACTCGAAGACATTTCTTTAACTGAGAAACATGGAACACATCAAAGATTGCACTCATCTCTGGTGGTAGTTGTAAGCTTATACGCAACATTTCCTTTTCGTTCCAAAATTTTGTATGGCCCTACATATCTTGGTGAAAGCTTCTTTTTCATCCCAAATCTCTTCACACCTTTCATGGGTGATACTCTCAAGTATACATAGTCACCCTACTTCAAAAGTTCAGTGGTCTTCTTCTTCTATCGGCATAACTCTTCTGTCTTGATTGAGCTGCCTTCATGTGTTGTTGGATGATACGTACTTGTTCTTCGGCTTCATTGACAAAATCAATACCAAAGTATCTCCTTTCACCGGGCTCAATCCAATTCAATGGAGTTCTGCACTTTCTGCCATACAAGGCTTCAAATGGAGCCATTTTGATACTCGCTTGATAACTGTTGTTATAGGAGAATTCAGCTAAAGGTAACCATTTCTCCCATGAACCTTTTGAAGATATAACACAAGCCCTAAGTAAATCTTCTAGGATTTGGTTCACTCGCTCTGTCTGTCCTGAAGTTTGCGGATGATAAGCTGAACTTCTGATTAGCTTGGTTCCCAAAGCTTGGTGTAAGTGCTCCCAGAAACGAGCTATGAACTGTGGTCCTCTATCTGAGATTATGGTCCTGGGTACTCCATGCAATCTCACGATCTGGGATACATATATCTCAGCGTATTTCCCAACTATATACCGTGTGTTCACGGGTATAAAGTGTGCTGACTTGGTGAGACGATCAACAATAACCCAGATTGAATCGTGACCTTGTGGCGTTGTTGGAAGGCCTGTAATAAAGTCCATACTGATCTCCTCCCATTTCCATCCTGGAATAGGCAATGGCTGAAGTAATCCAGCGGTTTTCATATGGACGGCTTTCACTCTACTGCAGTTATCACACCTAGCAACATAGGCTGCGATCTCTTTCTTCATCTTAGTCCACCAAAAACAGGTTCTTAGATCTTGATACATTTTACTACTACCCGGGTGGATAGACAATTTGGACGAGTGAGCTTCTTCTAAAATTTGATTCCTTAGCTCACGGTCTTTCGGCACCACTAGTCGGTCCTCAAACCATAATACACCTCTTTCGTCCAATCTAAAATGTTTTGTTTCTTGCTCTTGCATTTTTCTCTTGATGTGACTTATTCCTACATCTGTCTGCTGTAGCTCTATGATTTTGCCTTCAAGCGAACAACTGATTGTGATATTGTGTAGTACAGCAGGATGTAGCAAGTTGAATCCATCTTCCAATAGTGCTTCCACAGTGTTGCAATGGGACTTTCGACTAAGTGCATCGGCTACTACATTAGCTTTACCCGGATGGTAATGCACTTCCAAATTATAGTCCTTAATCAATTCCAACCATCTACGTTGTCTCATGTTCAGTTCTGGCTGGGTAAAGATATACTTGAGGCTTTTGTGGTCAGTATAGATATGACATACATTGCCCAACAAGTAATGTCTCCATATCTTTAATGCATGGACAACGGCTGCAAGTTCCAAATCATGTGTAGGGTAGTTGACTTCATGTTTTCTCAATTGCCGTGAGGCATATGCAATTACTCTCCCTTCTTGCATAAGCACACATCCCAAACCTATTCCTGATGCATCACAAAATACATCAAAAGGCTTTTCAATGTCTGGTTGTGCTAACACAGGTGCTGTAGTCAACAAAGTTCTGAGGGTGTGAAAAGCTGTTTCACATTCTGGTGTCCACTTGTACTTCTCATCTTTCTGAAGTAGTCTGGTCATAGGCTTAGCTATCTTTGAGAAATCTAGGAATAAATCGACGATAGTATCCTGCTAACCCTAGAAAACTCCGAACTTCATGCACCGAAGTTGGGGCTTTCCAATCCATGACCTCTTGTACTTTTGATGGGTCTACTGAGATTCCATCTCTTGATAAAATGTGACCTAAGAAAGGTACTTTGCTCATCCAAAATTCACATTTGCTAAACTTGGCATATAGCTTATGCTCCCTCAGTCTGGATAGGACAATCCTCAGATGCTCTTCATGATCTGACTCATTTTCTGAATAAATCAATATGTCATCGATAAACACGACCACGAACTTATCAAGTTCGGGCATGAATACCGAGTTCATCAGGTACATGAAATAGGCTGGAGCATTTGTTAGTCCGAAGGACATAACCAAATACTCATATAAGCCGTACCTAGTAGAGAAAGGCAGTTTTAGGTATATCCTCCGGTCTGATCTTTATCTGATGGTAACCTGATCTCAAGTCAATTTTGGAGAATACCTTTGCCTTCGCTAGCTGATCGAACAAGATGTCGATGCGGGGTAACGGATACTTGTTCTTGATGGTCACAGCATTGAGTGGTCTGTAATCTACACACATTCTCAGTGACTTATCCTTCTTTTTCACAAACAATGCTGGGCATCCCCACGGAGATGAGCTAGGTTGGATAAGACCTTTGTCCAATAGATCTTGCAATTGAACCTTAAGTTCTGCTAACTCATTGGGTGGCATTCTATAGGGCCTTCTGGATATGGGTGCGGTACCTGGCACTAATTCAATCTTAAATTCCACGTCCCTATCCGGTGGTAGACCTGGTAATTCCTCTGGAAATACATCCGAAACTCACAAACCACGGGAATATCACATATGGTGGTGGCTTGGATAGCACAGGCTAAATGTTGGGGTTCGAAATCACGGGAGAGTGGAACTAGAAAAGCATTCCCTCCCGTGGGTTCTCTCAACATGATAGTACGGGTGCTAGTGTCAATAAGAGCACCATGATACTTCATCCAATTCATGCCTAAGATTACACTTATCGACAACCCCGGCAATATTATCAAATCTGTTGTGTACTCCCTCCCTTGTATCAAGATGAGTACATTTTTGACTATCTTTTTGGTAGTAACAGTTCCCCCTGCTGAACTTATGTTAAAACCCCCTTTACTTACTTCAATTATTTCTTGATCATGTCTAGATGCAAATGCTTGACTCATAAATGAATGAGAAGCTCCCGAATCAAATAAAACAACAGCGGGATGCTTGTTGACGAGAAACATACCAGCCGTGACAACTTCTTCCGGCGGGCACTTCCTCCACAGCGGTATAATGCACTTGTCCCTGACGTGCCCTGGCATTCACCTGCCTCTGATTGTTCTGAGTTGGGTTGCCATTCCTCTTGGGGTGGGGGCACTCCTTGGACCAATGACCCAGTTGGTTGCAGTTGAAACATGGTTGATTACTTCTGAATCCTGTGGAGCTGTCCTGATTGCCATTTCCTTTTGGTAAGGCAATAGTGAACGCCTTACGGAATGGTTTCTGTGGCCTATTATTCTGAGCTTTCGGTGGTGGAGGCCTGAACTTGGGTGCAGGTGGACGGAATTGTGGCCTAGCTGTGATAGGCGCTTTCGACTGGAAAGATCCGGATGCACCGGCCTCATATGCCCTCTTGCGACCTTTAGCAACTGCATGCATGTTGTTGTGGTTTTCTTGGGTCAAGGCATCACTAATAAACTCATTGTACGTGGCACATCGAGAATTTGCCATAGTCCTTCATTAATTTGGTACCCAACCCTCGCTTGAAACTCTCAATCTTTTTCTCTTCAGTATCCACGAAACTTGGAGCATATCTTGACAAGTTGTTGAATGCGTGCATATATTCTGTGAGTGACTTTGTTCCCTGAGTGAGCCTCATAAATTCTGCTGCTTTCATGCGCATCAGGCCCGGGGGAATATGGTGTCCCCTAAAAGCCAGCTTGAATTGATCCCAGGTCACTCTCGCATTAGCAGGCAGAGACGACAGGAAGTGCGTCCACCAGATTCCTGCTGGTCCTTGCAATTGATGAGAAGCATATTCTGCTTTCAGGTGCTCTGTGACCCTTAGCAGACGAAATTTCTGCTCGATGGTATTCAGCCACTCATCGGCCTGCAGTGGTTCCTCAGCCACCTTGAAGATTGGCAGCTTCGTGTCCAGAAACTCCTTGAATGAACTGTGCTGATTTGGCTCGGCCCCGGTTGCTGTGGGTGGCCACGAGCAGTGTTTTGCGCGATAAGGCGCAAAGCTTCTTCCATTGTCCTCTGGCTCCCCAGGAACTGGGCAAAGAACTCCTGAGCAGACGGCGGCGGCGGTGGGGGTAAGTCATCACCATTGCCATCCTGGCTGCTACTAGCTCCTGCACTGGGTGCGCGTCATCTGCGAATTTACAACAATAAGCGATTATTG
Source organism: Miscanthus floridulus (assembly GCF_019320115.1). NCBI lineage: Eukaryota > Viridiplantae > Streptophyta > Magnoliopsida > Poales > Poaceae > Miscanthus > Miscanthus floridulus. Next base: position 35,872,002 of record NC_089598.1, read on the forward strand.
GTTGATGTCAAGAGATTGCAGATGAATTAGGTACTCATGCCAAACTGAAATTACTGGAGAAAATTCTCAAAAGCACAATAAAAACAGAGGCATAACAATTCATTCTCGCAACATGACATCACCAATTTGACCACTTATCGTGCTCATAACGCATGCAAATTTAAAGCATGATTACCGACAAAGAACTAGAATTGCATTGACGTTCATGCCAAACGTGCGGTTAACATTACATGATAGTCTGGTTACTAATGCCAATTTCAAACTACTAGGTCCATTACATAAATAAAGGTGATACATTAGTCCTTCCACTAAGTGCTAAGCGATCTAATCCTCATCATGATCACTATCGAGGTCAGACGCAGAATCATCTCCTTCCTCAGGTTCTACTTCTTCTTCAGGCTCCACTTCTTCTTCTTCCTCGTACCCTTCTAGATCCATTTCTGTGGCTCCAGGTGGGACATAAGGGTGGAGCTGATTGTTCAGTAGATGAACCTCTTCATGCAGATTATCGTTGTATTCTTCCGCATTGGCCAGCTGCTGTCCTAGCTCAAACTGTCGAGCTCTCAGGACATCTTCCCTGGACCAGGCTGCATTTTGCTGGTGAGTTAACCGAGTCATCTCTTCAGTGAGCCTCTCAATCTCGGCGTCATGCTCCCTCTGAAGCTGACGTCGGTCCTCACGGGCATGACCAAGAGCACCAGACACACGTCGGAGGCTACCTTCAACTCCATCTAACACTCTCATCATTGCGAACATGGCGCTCATGGAAGGGTTATCGCTGTTCTGCCCTTCTGCTGCACCAATCTCCAAAGATCTTCCTCTTGCCTGCTGCCATGAGTCAGTGGAGGGGTTACCTCTTGGAAAGACTCCAACCAAAGCGGCTGCCAGCTTCTTGAGGAAAACGATCCATGATATTCCTCAAGATCCCAAAGGCTGCCCTGCCAGCTGCTTCTTCAGCAGTCCTACCAGTTGACTCATAACACCAGCCTGTCCACTCAGAATCGTCACCATCGGGGACGAACAACGGCCTCCACAGTAACTAAGAGACCTTCTCCCAACCGCTCATTCGCCCAGAAGTAGCGGGGTTCCATTCCATCAGGATAACCTACATAGCTGAGCACTCTCCACAAGAGTGTAGGCATCCCAAACTCTCCAAGGAACGTGTGACGTTGACGGGTACTGTGGAGCAAGCTGACGGCTAGGAGCTCTGCCTCCGGTGGACTTGCGAGCAGTCTGCTTGGTGCGTGCCATCTGCACCATTAACATGTACCCCTTGGTGAGACAATGCCATAATGGATAAGAGTTACATAACCGAGTAAGAATTTTATAAGGGGAGGAACAATGTAATTATGTGAATGGTAATTTAACATGATGCAATGCTCGTGCCGTACGTCCTTACAAACTTAGAAAAAATTTGTTTCTAACGGTAGACACGGTGGCATACATACGTTCTCTCATAAATAGCGTAACTAGTCGAGCTACACGTTTCGTTGTTAGTGTACCTGCATAAAATTTCATTTCAGCCCTAAACCCATAATGAAATATGCAGAATGTAATTGTAAATACTTTCATATATGTATACCCATACATATACTTCCGTATCAATCTACCCGATAAGAATTTAAACCCACAATTAAATACGTACCATATACACATGCAAGCATGCTATACATAGCCGTACCAAAGCTAACTCTTCCCGACCGCACGCTCACATCTTGCGGTCATACACTCATCTTACCTTGGCGTAGAGGCATTTGATCCATACATTACCACTCAAGTGAATGGCATCCATACTATAGCACGCCGTATGGACTGACGAAGTAAAAACCCCCATGTTAGTACTTAAATAGCCACCTAATAGTCCTTAATTTGGGCATAAGGAAAGTGATCATTGGCACACTTTAGATTTCAAATACCTATTATATAACTAATAGTTGCTAGAGAAGGGTTTTTGGAAAACAAAAACTTTTGTTTTAATTACACTTGTGACAATTAACGTTGAATCTTGCTCTGATGCCAGCTGTCGCAGAACCGACCAATTTATAAGAATACAAGTACAATGGCAATCCGCAAGCGGTCGCACTGTCATACTTGAACCCATATAAACCCTGGTAGTCCGTCGAGTACCACGACGGGTCTCGATAAACGATTTACAACAACCAAGATCGTACAGGATTCAACATACATGCCACATATTACATAAAGTTCACAGATACTTTTCATCATCAGAGTACGAATAAAAGTTATTACAAACCGAGTTTGATAAATAAAGCGGAAGCAAATAAGTTCAAGATAAAGTTTCCAACATAGTTTGATACAGTGCCAAGCCAGATCACGGTCCACAAAAGCAAAGATAGGAATTACTAAAGAAGCCTGCCCAAGGCTTACTCCTCATCCACAGCGGGATAGAAGCAACTCTTGCAATAACCATGATACACAGTGCCATCTGCAACAATGGGGAAATAAACCCTGAGTACGAGAAGGTACTCAGCTAGACTTACCCGTCATGAACCAGAAATAAATTGACTCCAAGGATTATGCAAGGCTGTATAAGTGGACGTAACTTCGACAACATTTTGCGTAAAAGGCAATTACCCGTTGTACAATTATGATTCCTTTATCAAGTTAATTATAACTATCATTTCTAGATTAGCAACTATCCTGTGCCAAACATGTGGTATATCATTTAGAAGCATACAATAGTAACCATAGCAGGTATTGAAATTCCAATTTCATCCGAACCATCATGTTTCATAACACAGTTACTACGATGTTGGAGCTAGCCAAGTTTCTCAGCTATCCGGGAGAGACGGCGATTCGAATCGATTTCAACCAGCTGGGAATTTATTCCTAACACAAACCCAGATCTACCAGCCACGATAGTCTTAGGTCACCTTTGGTACAACTCCGGTACACATTTCGCGGGTCCGTACTGCGCCGCACAATCTGGAACACCAGATGCCAGGATGCTCAGGCCAAGCCTACCCTTGGGCTCAGTCTGATCGTTCCCCGGAAGGAACGCACAACAGAACGGTTCCCGGCCTGAGTTGAATTACTCGGCTTCGCGGTCGGAACGAGTTATCCGGCCAGCTAAGTGAGAGGCATGCGTTCAATCTTGTCAGAAGTTCCAACAACAGGTACGGTCCTTGATCGACACAGACGGGGATAGATCCACACCCAAGACCTCCATGTCCTTGTTGCTTTTCTATCGACATCCCGCCCGGTCTCCATTTACATTAACCATGGTTCTTTTCCACGATAACAATTATAACCAACCGTGCTCCGGTATCCACCTATATCTCACAGGTGACAGGAAATCACCCGACTTCTACCGATCTAAGCATGGCTAAGCATATATTCGATCCTGGACCTATATCGGTTAAAGGTGTAATATCTGGACAAGGAATGTACATGCATCAAGTGGTTTCATTCAACTCTTATAACCTAATGCATCAATCATAAATACGTAATTAAACATTTGTAAATTACTGGGAGACTTATAATGCTCCGGGGCTTTGCCTCGCAGAAAGGAAGTAGGGCAATGGTCAGGACACTCCGGAAGCTCTTCAGGGTTCTGCTCCACGCCTTCGGGAGCTGCGGCTTGCGGATCCTCCTACGGGTTCCCTTCCTCTACTTCTTCGAATTCCAGCAACGTGATCTCTTCCTCCGATCCTAGATGCATGAGTATGGTATGAGTATTACGAATGCATATATGTTAACAAGTGCATCACGTTGTTTGAGTAGGTGCATATCTCTTCTCGATTACTACTTAACTACTTCTACAATGCATCGACTATGCCACAAACAGTAGCTACTTATTTTACTCATAACTGGAGTTCTACAAATCCAAAAACAGTGATCCTAGGACTTTCTGGAAAGCTTATCAAATTCTCTACAACTTTGTTATTAACCATTTTTACCGTACACATCAGTTTCAACATGCAACTCATCACACTCTAGAATCAGTCCAGGAAACTATTTAACATGCAATATAAAGTAATAATACTCCTACTTCATGTAATCATTCAAAATTTGACAACTTAACATCTACCAACAGTGTAGGCATACCAAATACATTTTAGATAATATAATGGTGAAGCCCAAACTATTTATTAAATTGCCTTTATTATTTAATTTAGATATCTAGGTTAAATAATAAATATATATCAGATATGCTTAATAAATTCTCAAAAATTTACAAAGTCTTACTAATGCTATCAAAGGACTACTATAAAAATTTCATGTCATTTTACTAAGTAGAACATTCTATACAAAAATGATAAGGAAGCAAGGCTTGAAATAGCATAAATGGAAAATCCTATTGAAAAGTGTCAAGCAACAGATTTTCTATTTTTCTTAACATCCATATGGTACTAGTATTACCTCCAATAAATTTCATGAATTTTGGACTCATAATTAATTTATAAAAATTCATGCAAGGATTAACTATTTATAAAAGAAAAATCTATAACTATAGATCTACACATGCACTGGTCCTCAAATTTTTACCAGAGTTCATATATGATAAGAATAGCCTACCCCAAAAATTTCATAATTTTTGGAGCACAGGAACTCTAGATATAAAATAAACAAATTTAAATGCATTCAAAAGCACATTTCAAATCCTGATTTAAATCTCCAGAAATTTCTACTGTTGAAACCAAGAACATATTTTTCTTAAATATTACACTTCCTAAGCAACACAATCATATTTATTTCACAATTTTAGGAGCTACCAAACTAAAGATACAAAAATAACAAAACACATGTGAATCTGCATTCAAACTGAACTGGATTTGAAATATTGAGTCGCTGACACGCGGGACCCACTGGTCAGCGAGACAAAAACAGAGCACAGCGGCGCTGCTCGACGGACGCGGCCAAAGCTCACCGACGGCGAGTACGCCGGTGGTGACATCATCACAGTGTGACCCCCGTGACCTAACGCGTTGATTGGTCTACTTGGCCGGCCCTATCATCGACACCGGCGACGACGGCGGCGGCCATGGCGGCTCGGCGAGGCGGGACGTCGGTGGTACGCCTGCGACGACCTCGGCGGCCCAACCTAAGGTGCAGACGAGCATCTAGGAACGCTAGGGGACCTAGCGCCCTAGCTAACGGAGCGGGAGGAGGACTGTGGCGGCGTGGCCACGACGTCGGGGTCCGCGGCGGAGCTCCGGCGAGCTTATACGCGTTGCGGTGGCTTACCAAGTACTGTCAGCGAGCACGGGAAGAAGCAGTGGGTCGCTGGGGAGCTAGTGGTGCTGCTGCGGTGAAGAATGGATGGCTAGGCGCAAGCTTGCGCGGCTATGGCGACGACGGAGGTGGAGCGAGCTCGCTGCAGCGCTGCGGCGAGGAGGAAGGCCGGGAAAAACAAAAAGAGGGCGTGGGACGGCTCGGACAGGTGCTGGCGGGGTTAAGGCCACGCCCAGGCGCGTCGTGGCCTGCATGATCAGAGCGCTGGCGATGCACGGCCGTCGCCGGGGACACGCGGCGCGCGGGTTCTTCCGGTGTCGGCCACTGAACGGCGCCCGTTCAGTTCGTCAGTCGTTCGATGGCCGCCTGACAACGTGTTTTGACACTCCTCTAACTGCTAATCCATAGCTCCTAAGCGAAAATGATCTACATGATTTTTGTAGCCCAATGTACCAGCTACAACTTTGGTTCAAGTACCTCGTTCTAATTTGCAACAGAGACGGAGTAATATCGTGCTCAACATCGGCTGTCAGTCGGTCAGTCAATCAACCACTTAGAAATTTTTGTTAAGTCATGAAATGCTGATTTTCCTGATTTTTGAAACCCAAATTCACACATGTTAGGAGCTGAATCAGTCAAAGACTCAAAAATCAAAGTTGTTCCTTATGTCAAACACTACAACTTTGCTTTAGTGAACTCCTCCATGCAAGGTCTCTAACACCTAGTTCAACTTTAGTCAAACATGTCACTTTGAAATCATGGTACATATTCAAACCATGGCTAAATGACCAAACTAGCCCTAGCCTTAAATACCAAAGTTGTTCATGATGATACTCTAAGCATGTTAAAACAATTTGCAAGGTCATTTAAGCATTTCATGTAGTAGTCACTCATATAGCTATCCAGGTCAACACATGTAATATTACTTAAGTGCTTGATCATGAAAGGTGACCTTCATGAACAAGGTTCCTTTTGTTAACCTAAGTGTAGCTAAGGTGTTTTAGTGACCAACCTTACCCACTTGCATTCATTTGCACATAATCATATGCATATGTTCCAAGAAACACGAGATAACAAGCAATGTTTCATATGTTTCGATCAAATGTTTCAATTGTAAATGATGATTTATGAATGCTTGATGCTCATGCTCATGTTATGCAAGTCAAGTTATGCAAGGCTAACACCCGAGGTGTTACACTGGGAGGCCTCCTTCTCCAACCCTACGCCAAGACAAGCGGGATGGGGTTAAGCACGAAAGAGAACAAGCCAAACCGGGGCACAAGCCTATGAGACTCAACCTTGGCTTTCTCCCTCCAGTTTTGGACCTCGACCCGAGAGGCCTCGGTCACCCTGGAAGCCTCCCTCTCCAGCTCTGCATCACGTCGGGGAGTTAGGGGTCGAATGCAAGAAAAACAAATAAAACAAGGGGCGCGGCCCATCAGGACTCACCCTCGGCCTTTTCCTTCTAGGCTAAGGCCTCGACCCGGGAGGCCTCGGCCACCTTGACAGCCTCCATCAGGGCACCTTTCGTTAGTAGGTGCGCGCCTTGCTCCGCCTCCAGCTGCTTGGCGATGGCCTTGGTAGAGGCCGCCTCTTGTTTGGCCCGAGACATGAAGGTGTCCCGCTCGCCAGCAACCCGGGTTAGCTCCTCCTCTAGCTCCTAGATCCACGCCGCCAAAGGGGCGGCCTGCTCCTGAGCCATGGCTGCCTCGGCCTTCATGTCAGCACAGCAAAGGCGGAGGTCCTCCACCTCCATGCTCTGCACCGACAGAAGCTCATTAGCATTGGCGAGCAGGTCCTTCTGCTACCAGAGCTGGTCCCAGACGTCCCTCTCCCACTGGAGGAACATCGACTTCTTGAGGGACCGGGCCTCGAGCTCCTAGATAGGCAGAACAAACATCAAGCACTGCGAGAAAACTCGGGAAAAAGACGACACAGCACGAGAAAAGAAAGAGCGTACCTGGGCAACGCCAGGCAGGTCGTCTACCATGACAGACAGTGCTGTCTGCAGCGATCACTCCGCCAGCCAGCGGAATTGCTCGAAGGAGCCCCAGTGCCTCCCCTCGTCCGCATCCTCGAGGGCGAACAGAGGCTCCCCCTCAGGGTTGTCCCAGCTCCGCCATAAGACACGCGGGCTATCCCACCCGTGGGGCTCGGGTCGTACCCGGACGAGGGCCGAGCTCCCCTCGCCTGAAGTCAAAGCTGGCTGCTCCATGGTGCTGGCCGCCTCAGCGTCAGCCACCTCCTTCCCTCAGGAAGTATTGTCAGAGGAGATTGAATGAACCTTCACCTCCCTTGCGCTCTCCTACGACGACGGTGGGTCTTGGACCGGGGGCAGTACCGAAGCTTGCCCCGCCTCCGTCTCCGCATCCTGGGCCACCGGCCCTACCGTGCCCAAGCCAGCCTCCACCACCTCAGCCTCGGTGGTCTCGAGGGCTCCAGCCTCCGCCACCTCAGCCTTGGTGGTCCTGGGAGCTCCAGCCTCCGCCACCTCGGCCTCGGTGGTCCTGGGAGCCCCGGCGTCCGCCACCATGGCTTCGGAAGCCCTGGAAGCCCCGGCCTCTGCCACCTCGGCCTCGAAGGTCTTAGGGGCCTCGACCTCACCCTCAGTGGCCTCAGCGATTGAAGATGCCTCGACTTCACCTAACTCGAGGGCCCCGACCTCGTGGGGCATAGGCGCCTCCTCCCTCGCTTGCTTCATGGCCGCCTCAGTAGCCTCTCCTTGGGCGACCGGCTCCTTCGGGTCGGCCCTGGCCGACGCCCCGCCACTTCATAGGGTAGCCTGTGCGTCCACCACCCATTGGGCGGTGGAGCTAGTGCTCACCTTGAGCGCCTTACGTGGTGCCAGGGCAGGCTCTTCCGCCTGATGCTTCTGGCTGAAGACAAAACACTCACAAGGTCAGCATACGACCAAAGAACGAGTGAGAGATGCTGCAAACTGCACTGACAAAACACTTACCTCGAATGGGGACACAATAGCTTCCGCACCGCGTCCCTTGTCCTCAGCAATGGCGGTGGCGGCGGCGGCGGCATGGCCCCTGTGTCCGCCGGTACTGGCCGGCCCTCGTCGGGCTCCAACGCCTCCTTGGCCCTCTACGGAGTCGGTTGGGTCGCCCCCGCTGTCGCCCGCTCCACCTCCGCCGTCGAGCCCATCGGGCTGACGGCACGCTTCCCCAACGCCCGTGTCTCGGGTGTGTCGGCCTCGGCCCTAGGGCAGGCGATCGCCAGCCCCGAGGCACCCTCTCCTCCTCCTGGAGACGCCAGGTCGCTCGCCCCGCCCCGGGCGCTGCCTCTCTAACGTCAGGGAGATGGTCCAGGGGACCTCGCCCCACCTCGCTCTTGTCGTCATCGCTTGAAGAATCCATCAACGACGATGACGGAGACGGCTCCTCCGGGAGACCATCGTGCCTCTGTTGCCGGCGACGTTTCTCCAGCTTGTCGCGCTCGAGGCTCTTCCTCTTGCGCCTTGCCTCCTCAGTGTCCTTCCACTCCTTGTATGCCTTGGTGTGCGCCCTATTCTCCGCTCGCCGCTCTGCGTCCTCGAGAATGGGCGGCGGGGAGGCTCACACATCCCTCATCCCCTGTAGGAACGACAAACGCAAATAAGGGAACAAATTGAAAACGTAAGGAGCAAGGAGGCCTCGGGGGCCGCAGTGACGCGGGACTCACCAGAGAGATGTACCCCCATGACGGAAGCATCGGGAACAGGGTCAGATCGCCGCTCCTCTGCTGCCCCTCCACCGTCTCTCTCACCCAATGCAAAATCTCCTCGTCGGAAAGGGCGGCGGCGGACAACCGGATGCCGTTGATTGGCTCACCCGGTGTCATCTCGAACAGGCGTTGCCGCTGAGCCATCAGTCATAGCACCCTCCAGTGGTGGAAGGCCGCCACGACCATGGCCGCTGTAAGGCTGTGGCTGCGCAGTCTCTCCGGCACCTTCAGGAGCGGCTGCAGCTTGGGCTGATCAGCCAACGGGACACCATACCTCCACCTCTTCGGCTGGCTCTCCACAACCCGCCCGGTATAGGGTGGAAGCCCGCCGTCATCATTGTGGAGGTAGAACCAGCTATTGTACCAGCAGCGGTTGGATGATGTGAGCTGGGCCGGGATGTAGAAGGGCTACCTGTCTTGGCGCACTTGGAGAGTGCAGCCGCCGGCCCTCAACGCCTTCCGCGTGCCCGTCGTGCCCGCCGGCTTGGTGTTGAGCCCCGCCCGAAAGAAGTGGAGCCATAGCTCCCAGTGGGGGGCGATGCCCAGGTACCCCTCGTAGACGGCAACGAAGATAGCCACCTACGCGATGGAGTTGGGGTTGAAGTTGTGGAGCTCCACACCGTAATAATGTGGGAGCGCCCGCATGAACCGGTCCGTCGACAAGCTGAGGCCGCGCTCATGGAAGGCCACAAAGCTCACGATGTAGCCATCGTGTGTCCTCGGCTCCGGCTCATTCCCCAGAGCAATCCACTCCTATCTGTTGGGGTCAGTGACTGGGCAGAGGAGACCATCATTGATGAGCGACTGCAGCATCGCCGCGGACATGTTGGACGAACCCCAAGGATCCTCCTGGAGGACAACAGCACCACCAGCCATGAGTGCGGTGGAGAATGTGGCTACGGCGGTAAGGCGTGCTCTCGCTATCCCTCTCTCTCTCTCTCTCTCTCTCCTTTCCTCCCCCTTCTCCCTTCTTCTCCCCGGCGCTCTCTTCCTCTATTCTTAGCAACTGCTCGAGGGCAGAAAGGGTGAACGCAGGTGGAAAAGGTAAGGAGGGGTGGGGCACGGCTTGTCACGTATTTATGAGGAAGGGAAGAGGGCAAAATGGATGGGCGACGAAACCGGGGAAGTTTCGCTCAGATCTAGCGTAGTTAATCCGGATCTGACCAAACCACCCACGCGTCCACCTTCTTCTTATTAACCGCGTGCACATAGTAATGTCCCATCCATAGACGTCACATCACATTCGACCATAGCAACGGCAGGTGCCGTTCCATCTCCCTGAGGAACCGCCTCAAAAGGCGCACCCGTCGTCGTCAGCCAATGGGAAGGGAATATCCCCTACCCGATTCCTTTCAGACTAAGGAACTGGGCACCGAGCCTGTTACGGTCCAGGGGTTCGAAGGCTAGGCCCTTGAGGGTCTCGACAGCCGCTGTCACAGAACCGACCAATTTATAAGAGCACAAGTACAAAAACAATCGCCGAAACGATCAAATTCTCGAACTTGAGCCCATATAAACCCGGTAGACAACTGAAATCTCGAAGGATTTCAAACCAACTTGCATACAACCAAGATCATAGTAATTCAACATAACATATCGTACGTTACAACATTTCATAGACGTTCGCAAATAGTTTACATCATCACAGAGTCATCGTTATTACAAAACAAGTCTTGTAAAACATGCGGAAGCAAATAGTTTAACTTACACACCCGAGTTCAAATACACATACTGGTTTGCTGATCACAGCCCGCAAAAGCATTCAGATAAGAGAACAGAGATCATGCCCATGATCTAGTCTTCATCACCCGTCGGGTGGAGACAATACTTATAGAATCCCTGATATAGAAGGTCATCTGCAACAAGAGGGAATAAACCCTGAGTACGGGAATGTACTCAGCTAGACTTACCCGTCGAAAACCAAACAAATGACACCAAGGATTATGCATAGCTTAATTTAGTGGATCTGGCTGACACTTTCTTTTTGCGAAAAAGCATAAGTAATATGATCAACTCTTAACCTAACTAGCAGTGACTTTTTAGCCATTAACCTGTCATCTATATTAGCACCTATACTAAGCAATCATTTTATTAGGGTGCAAACATTAATAACCATATCAGGTATTCATTGTGGCAACCTTATCATCATCATCCATTTAACCATATCGTTAAATTAATTGAATCTACGTTGCCGCTGCTCAGTCAAGTTCTCACTATCCGGGAGAGACGGCGATTCGAATCGATTCCCATCTAGCTAGAGGGGTATTCCTAAACACAAACCCTGCTTCCCCTGTCAGGGTCGCAACAAGTCACCGTTGGTACAATTCAGAAGTCACGAGTCTGAACAGTGCCGCAAAATCAGAGAACCACTCTGCCATGAGTGCTCAGTGACTTAACCCGCCCTTGGGCTTACGCCAATGGCTCCCTGCACATCCTTACTTCCATCCAGATTGTGGACCCCTGCTCGCGTCCCTGGCCTAAACCGAGCTACTAGGCTTCGCGGTCGGAACGACTTATCCGGCCAGCTAAGTGTTAGGCTGCGTTCAACATGACATGAGGACATACAGCGTATCGGTCCTTAAACGACTCAGATGGAGTCACTATGTCTAAACTTACACAAGACTCCGCCCGGTCTTAATTCATTATTCACATGGTTCTTTTCCACGATAGCAAATATAGCCAACCATGATCCACCTCATCCTAAAGCTCGCAGGTGACAGGAAATCACCTGACTTCTACCGCACTAAGCATGGCTAAGCATTTAACTCATTCCTAAACTTAAATAGGATTCCAGTGCGATATCTGGACAAGGAGGGATATATAATGCAGCAATTGGTTCCAACCAATTCCTATACTTAATGCATCATCAACGAATAAAAGGTACTCAATGTATTTGTAAAAACATGGGAGGCTTAATATGCTCCGGGGCTTGCCTTTCAGGAACAAGGAAGGCTGGTGGTCAGGGCACTCGGGCAACTCCTCCGCGGCGGCTGCTTTGTCAGCTTCCTGCACCTCGGGCTCCTCCTCCTGGTTGGTTCCCTCGAACTCCAGCAATGTCACTCCCTCCGGCACACCTATTGCATGAATGTGCAAGATAAATATCATGGATGCACATGAACGAATGTCAGGGATGCTCGGGGAATGCACATGTTCGCTGTAGTTTGCATATTCCAGCTTAAGCCCTATTCAAATCACTTTACTTACCAAGTTTATACAACCTAATGTATAATTGCTCATCTTCAGTTAATGACCTAGCACCTGCACCTAAGCATATTCTCAAGTTAGGCTAACCCCTAGACAATCAACGAGAACATTGCAACAAACATACACTCAAGCATTTGTATTTCAGCAAAATGAAGACTATGTAGCGGTACAGTAAACTAGCCATAACTGAAGATTTATAAATCCAAATGACCTACAACAAGACAATTTGGAAAGCTTATGAAATTGTCTATAATTCATTTTCAGACCTCAAAGCATGATTCAAACCTTTACCAGGTCGAATTCATCAATCAACAGAACTCTGTCCACACAAGACAGAGAGTAGGTAAAACTGGAACCTAACTTTAAACAGCTGTAGTTTCTAAACTACTGGGCCAAATGCCCTCAAATTTTGATAGGAGCTAGATACATAAATGGAAAAAGTCTACTTCACCCCCCCACCTTTCATACTTAGTCTAATTCACCCCCCAACTATGAAACCGTCTGTTTTACCCCCCTGAACTTTCCAAAACCGTCTATTTTACCCCCTGGGCGGTTTTCAGCGGCGGTTTTGCTACAGTAACAGCGCGTCGATTTACTATGATTTTTCAAAAATTCATCGAAAATAAATAAAAAAAAGGAAATTCAAAACTGTCGATACTGTAGCAAACCCGCTGTTACTGTAGCAAACCCGCTGTTACTGTAGCAAAACCGTCGCTGAAAAACCGCCCAGGGGGCAAAATAGACGGTTTTGGAAAGTTCAGGGGGTAAAACAGACGGTTTCATAGTTGGGGGGGTGAATTAGACTAAGTATGAAAGGTGGGGGGTGATGTAGACTTTTTCCATACATAAATTATCTACAACTCTTGTATTCATTACATTCACAGCAAATCAAAATATCATGGGGAACTTTCTAAAGTCCCCAGATCTGTCCAGAGGGACACAATGCAAACAAAATAATTATTAACTTATGATGCAAACACATAATTGGACAAAACTAACTCTACTCGCATATCACTCATATCACAAGAACACCAGAAAGTAGGGTGTTCATCCCCAAAACATTTCTTTTAATACCTTTCTTAATTTATTTAATTAATTAGAGGAAATGGTAAACATATATGAAAACTACACCATTAAATCTACAAAAATTACAGTAGATACTACATGCCCTAAGTAGACTATCGTAAACATTTCACACCATTTGAGTAAGTATAACAGCCTACACAAAAATGATAAGGCATAATGGCTTAAAATGGCATAATTAGGAAACCTTAGCGAAAAATGTCAAGCAATAGATTTCATATTTTTCCTAGCATCCTTAAGGTACTAAGATACTACCTACCGAGTTTCATGGTCATAGGATTCCTAGATAATTTACAAAAATTCACACAAGTATCCATCAATGATAAAAGGAAAATCTATAACTCAAAAACCATATATGCAATGCCTCTCAAATTTTAACCAGAGCTTCTACTAAGCAAGACTAGCTTACCCACAAAATTTCATAATTTTTGGATCAAAGAAACTCAAGATATGATTTAAACAAGTTTGCATGCATTCAAAAACACATTTCAAGTTCCTATTTAATTCATCCAAACTTTCTACATCATGTGCTCTAGACATATTTTTCTTAAATACTAGACTTCACAGTGAGTCTAACAAAATTTGAATCACACCATTTGGATCTACACATTTGGAGTTACAAAATTTACAAACCAGCATCAAAATCTACATAAATGAGCTATCCTATTTATTAACAGTCACTGGTAAGCGGGGTCCACATGTCAGTGGGTCCGCTTGTCAGCGACAGCGAAGTAGAGCACGCTGCCAAGTGCGACGGCGACCGGCAGAGTTCACCGACGACGACGTCTCCGGCGACGGCAGTGGTACCAGCGTGTTCCCCAAAGTCTCCCGCGTCAATTGACCCCCTAAGCCTAGACCCTAGCGGCCCCTAAGCATGTCGGCCATGGCGCACGGCGGTGCGCAGCCGTGTTCCGGCATGGCCAGACCGGCGTGGTCGGTAGCATCTTCACAAGAGCAACTACACAAGATGGAGAAGATGAGACGAAGGCTAGGGATGGAGGAGCGATGCGGTGATGCACTGGCCATGGTGAGCTCCAACTCCGGCGAAGCTCTGTCATGGTGGGCGGTGGTGGAAACGGCCGGAGGCCCTCACCTAAGGACGATTCGATGCAGCAAGCTAGCGGAGATGGTGAAGCTAGGCAAGGCAAAGCTTCCTGCAAGCTGGAGCGAGGTAGAAGGCGATGGCGAGCGCGCGCAAGCTCGGCGGGACAATGGCGGGGCGGTGGCTCCACTTTGGCGCTTCTGGTGAGTGGAAGAAGTGAAGGAGGATGATGAAGAGTGAGCAGACAGGCAGGCGGACACGGCTTCAAGGTGGAGGACACCGGGCAGTGACGACAGGCCAGCCACGGCGCGTGGCGGCCACGCGGCGGCCGGTCTCTATTGCCGGTCGGCCCTATGCCGATCTGAACTTTGCGTTTCAAATATCAACAGTACCGACTGACAGGCGAAGTTGATAGCGTTTGATCTCTTAAACCGTGATGAATTAGTGGAAGCAATGTACATGAAAGTTGTAGAGCTAAGCTAGGTCTACAACTTTGCTTTAGAAATCAATAGCTAAATCATAGAGGATCAAGAGTTGTATCAAGCCAAAGTTGGCCCAATCAAACTGAAATGGCATTTAGGACTTAGAAACATTTTCAAGTGTTGAATCAACTTTCACTTTTGACTTGTGGGTCCTTTTTGAACATGTTGTGCACATTTTCATAACTTGGCTTCTAAATAAAGTTTGTTCCTTATCAAATTTGCTACAACTTTGTTTTACGTTGCTCAGACATGCAAACATCCTAAGCTACACTTTTTAAACAGTCGAACAAAAGGGGTTTAGGGGTCAAAACAAGTCAAACCACTTTTTGAAATCCTATTTAGGCAACATGATTAATATGAACAATGTTCCAAATGACATTCTAGGTGTCACCAAGTTGTTTAAGAGAATTATTAGCCACACCACACCTTGGTCACACAAAAATCAAGCATCGTATGTATTGAAACAATGAAAAACACATGAAATGTTACAAATGTTTCATAGTCATGTTTCACATGTTTCATGATCTTGTTGCATAGTATTAACTAACTTTGTTTTACTAAAGTGAGTTGCACATGTTGCACTTAAGTGTTGCACACTTTTCATTTCATACAAGAAACAACACACATGAAACATAACGATACGTTGCAATGTTTCAAAAACATGTTTCAGGCAACACAAGCTCACGAATGGATGAATGATGCTCATGTTCATGAAATGCAAGTGCAAATGTGGAAGGCAACACCTAGGGTGTTACAGCCGCCCTAGGACAAACAGAGTTAGGGATGACTATGGGCAAGCCCGTACATGGCCATGGCCCGAGCAAGCAATTGCTTGGGATGCCCTAAGTCGTGTCCGAGATCGGCAGGGAGGTCTCTGAATGGGATCCCATCGTAGGGAGGCACCGAGCCCCCAGGGCCAATCGAACGGCCCTGGGACCCACTAGAGAAGCCCTCTGGTACTTTTGGAGTGCGTCTCTGGACCGCTAGCCGACCCCTATCGAATGGGGCATGGGCCTCCACTCGGACTTACCCAGTAACAGCTCACTGGAGGTGTCACTGCTCGCCCACCGAGGGTAGCCTAGCATACTCCACCCCTCCTTCCGAACGAAAAGGAAGCGCGAGGGCCGCACAAAAAAGACAGGGAAACTCCTGATCGCCCTCTTGTTCTGAGCAGAGGCTCAGGGGCTCTTCCTGCAACCAAGCCGAGGCCCAGCGACCCGAACTCGCACTCAGGGGCTCGGCAAACATGATAAACACCCCTCCTTCTGAATGAAAAGGATGCGCGAGGGCCGCACAAAAAAGACAGGGAAACTCCTGATCGCCCTCTTGCTCTGAGCAGAGGCTTGGGGGCTCTTCCTACAACCAAGCCGAGGCCCAGCGACCCAAACTCGCACTCGGGGGCTCAGTAAACGTGATAAAACCCCTCACTCAACATGAGAAAAGCCCCTAGAGGAATAAATCCACTCCTCTAGGGCCTCGGGGGCTACACCCGGCGGGTGCGCTCATGTGCACCCACCGAAGCCTTGAGTACAAAACACCATCCCGCCAGGAGCTGCCATGAGCCAAGTCTCGTCAAAACCTCAAGGAGAGTGCTCACATTCTCCCCGAGGCTTAGGGGCTACTGTCGGGTACCATAAAAAGGAATCCCCTAAGCAAGAACCAAAAATTGCTTAGACCTTGTAAATATCAAAGCCAAGAGACAACCACCGGCGAATCTCCACCTTATCCGAGGCCCGACTGGACCACCCAGCCCACCTCAAACAATATCCGGGCTCACCCGAAGCGGGCTCGGCCCAGAATGAAACCATGAGGCCTCGAACAAGGTACCGATTCTCTACCTCACCCGAGGCCCCACGCCACAAGGCCTCGGATGAGGTACCGATTCTCTGCCTCCCCCGAGGCCCCATGCCACAAGGCCTCGAACGAGGTACCGATTCTCTGATTCTCCTGAGGCCCCACGTCATGTGGTCTCAGACGAGCACTCAGTTACCGACTCGCTCAAGGCTGGATCGGCATCAACACCGTCACCGCCGCCTTGGCTGACTTCTCTGACAGGACATCATGTCCAACCAACATGTCCAACCACTCCCGCGACGTCAGCCGAACAGTGGCACGATACAGCGAAGTGGCCGATGAGACAGGAGTCACATCGACGCTATGCCGTCTGAGACAGGACGGGGTAGGGGTTACCGGCCGCTATGCTCGGCACTGTGCCCATGGCTCACACCCATGTTGCACTGTGCTGCCTAACCCCTGCTCCAAGAACAGCACGGCGTGGAAAGTCAAGTCTGGGTCCCTGTAGCCTCGGAATCAGCGTACAAGACCAACTGCTCCCTCCGAGCCTCGGCTATCCGCTTCCGGGCTCCTGTAGCCTCAGGACTCGTGCCCATTGAGCCCCCCCATAATGGTTCAGCCTCTGCACCGACTGGGCCTTGGCTCTCCACATTGTTAGCACTCTGGGACCGGCACGTTGTCCATAGTACGCACCATGCCCTACATCAAGCCGTAGGAGCTCCCACGTCGCATAGGATCAGGCGTGACCGACGCGTCGCTCCAGTGCACTGAGGACAAGGCCGCTCCACCAACCATGCCGCCATAGTGACGAGCTACAGGGCTCAGACATACCGCCTCTGCTCACAAAATGCCACGTAACAAATCCATGTACCGCCCCTGTGCCTCCCTTCAACTATAAAAGGTAGTGACCAGGGCCGCTTCTAGGCAGGAGACTCACACGTGCAAGCAACGCACAACGCTCTATGACACACATGCTTCCTCACTGCAAGAGATCAACATCTCAAGCTACCCACGCCACTCTACGTAGAGACCTGGGACTAGCTCCCTCTCTCGCTCAGCTTGTAAGCCCCTACTACAAGCACCTCGGTGCAAGGAATACAAGATCGCTCTCTCAGACTGGACGTAGGGCACCTATTGCCTCAACCAGTATAAACCTTGTGTCTCTTTGCATCACCATCCGGGATTAGGGGCACGCAGTACACTTTCACTAGTCGGTTGAGGACCCGCTGGACCCAAAACACCGACACTTTTCTTTTCCTCATTGATATTGTTCATCATTGCCGCTACTGCTCATCAGCACTACTTAGCTCTTGCTCTACACCGATGCACATCGTTGGATTGCCCGCATAGATCCACCAGTGAATGAGCTGCTGCTGTCACCGCCGTTGCCACTCATGCTCACTGTCGCCAGATCCAAAGGCAAGTGTAATAAGGCCTTACTTGCATCGCCATCCCTTCTCCTCAAAATTCATCTCCTTACTAATGTTTATTGATGCAATTCCATGGTAGGACAGCCTCATCTCTTTGGCTGATGGTGTCCTTCTATATGAAGGAGGCCCCCAACATGAGGAATGTAGTGGACAGCCCTCAGACAATGTGCTTGCCGACATCTTCCGCTACCTCCCTGTCCGGTCCTTGTGCTACTGCAAGTATGTCTGTCGCTCCTGGAATTACATCATCTCCAACTCCTATCACTGTAAGAAGCTTTCATAGACTATCATTGGCTTCTTCTATGGTAGCTGGTGGAAGGGCAATCGCCACTTCACCAACTTCACTAGTGAACGACCCTCCTTGTCCTTCTTGCCTTTACCCCTTTAAAAAGTCCTAGTCTTAGATTGCTGCATCAACCTCATCCTTTGCTGGTGTGCTAGGCCTGATGGATTATGGTGCTATGTTGTCTGCAATTTGGTGACCCACTAATGACATGTACTACCGCGTAGCATCTGTTCTATTGGTCAGGCTCGCTTAGGTTTCGACCCAACATCATCACACTTCTATGTGATTGAATTTGTTGAGGTGGAGGATGCGTGCATAGGTGTGGAGATCTACTCATCTAAAACTATAGCATGGATCTTTAAGGAATCTAAATAGGGCGAGGGTAGTATTGTTCTATGTTCAAAATTGAGAAGATTTTTCTTAATGGTTTTATGCACAAGGTTGAGTACTCTCCGATAGTTGTTGTGGATATATAGGAAAAGACATGGAGGACAATTCGTAAACCAAGTGGTGCTAAAATGTCCATCCATCAAGCTTAGGGTCAACTATGTGTGTGCTGTGCTAATTTTCACAACAGGTCTTGGCTTTTAGTGTGGATCTTTGAAGACTATGGTACTGATAACTAGAGTTTGAAGCATGTTGTGGACACGAAGGAACTATTTGGACACATGAATATTAAAGTTGGTTCTAAGCTTTGTGAAGAGGAGTATAGAGTGATTACAATTCACCTAGAATGGAATTTCATTTTCCTTGTTGGGAAGGATAGAACATTGATTGCATATGACATGGACCATAGAAAGGTTCATGTCATACATGCCCATGTCATCCGCTTTTGTAGATCAAGAGGGCGTTTCCATATGAACAAGCCTTACTATCTTTCTTATGTTCCCTTGTTCATGGAGTCATTAGCAGAGTAGTAAAGGTGCATTTCCTGTATTTCGTCGTCATGACTGTCTTTGTTTAGGTAGGGAGTTGTTTTCATTCTATGTATAAATGTATAGGCTAATTTTGGCTTGTTAACTAAAAGAATGGTATGTTTAATATTTTTAATTCTGTTATTTTGTTTAGGTTGTGGATCAGAGATGAATAAGAGGGGTTCCATAGTGCATTGGCTACCAATCCGAAGTATGCACTAATTATATTCATTTTTCCTTGCAAACAGGAGTGCCACAGAGAAGGAGCACAGTTACATTGTTTTGCTACGTAAGTCTGTATACATTAGTACCTTTAGTATGCTCTATGTACCGCTCGTGTTAGGACATCAGTTGAGAAAGATGTTATGGTAGCGTCCATTGTTATTGTAAAAAGTTCTCTATTTTGTGAACATGATTTATGGATATAATGATTATATATCTATATGCTTTGTGTTCATGAAGCTATTAAGGGTCCAGTTGAATTAGTACCTATTGTGAAACTGGATGAAATTCTGTCACCATCAGATGTAAGCGCCGTTCATTATTCTGTTATCACCACCGTCGCGATACGTATGATGCAGCAGGGATCAAAAGTATATCACCGCCGAATCCTTTAGTAACCCAACACCAACTAAACAATCATCAAAGGAAGATCATGGTGCAAGGCGATGATGACCATGACCTTTGTACTGGAGGATCATACATTAAGGCGATGGTGGTGTTAACCTCTACACAGGTATTTCGGCCGTCAAAATGACAAACCCACAACATTGACAATTGGGTTGAAGTACAAGGCGATGGTGTTGGTGACCACTACACAGGTGGTTGATGTGCCCACACGACAGTTTTGATAGCCTCTGAAAACATCTAGGCCCCTAGTTGGGTTTCAATGATTAATGATGACACAAGATTACTGTGACTAACATGTGTTTTGCAGAGGCAATTTGAGTTAGGTCATGGTAATGATGATTGTTTGGGCAATTATGGTTTTCATGCCCTTATCGATGGAAATCATTTTGGTTTTTAAAAGGATGGACGACAAGGTTAAGGACGGACTAGTTCGAAGTGTCTATTGGCATTGGAGAGACACTTAGAGTAGTTTAGGATTTTGTTTTTCCTTTGGCCGTACTATTAAGGGGGGTATGAACTAGTAGCTTGACCTAGGTGAGTGTAATGGTTTAGGTGTGGTGTACACTTGTTAAACTTAGCACTAGGTAACTCAGTGAAAGCCCAAAGATTGAGTAAAGTCAACTTCATTCACAGAGATTATCGAATTAGAAGTGAATTGAAGTGTGACATAGTGACTAGATGCTGGTCCTTGTTGGACCGGACGCGTCATGTCAGTTCATGGACTACACAACAAAAAGTTGAGTGTTGACCGGATGCTAGTGCTAGGCTAGGACCGAACGCGCAGGTGATTGCATCTGTAGCAGCAGGGTTTTGGTGCTAGCACAAGATCGAACATTGAGTAGAAAAGTGACCGAACTCTGTGTCAGCTGCGTCCGGTCATGTACGGAAAGGGTCTAGAGAGTGAGTTCACTGACCTAATGCATCAGGTCAGGGTCGACTAGACTCCAAGCTGAGTTCAGTCACTCCAACGGCTCTCTGACGCTGTGAAGCAATGGTGTACTGATCAGACACGTCTGGTCACATCGACCGGTACGTCCGGTCCCCACGAAAGTTGCTGAGTTGGATCCCGACGGTCATGTTTTGAATGGGGGTGTATAAATACATCTCCTACTCATCCAATTCAGCCCTCTTGCCCATTTGTTCAGCTAAGGAAACACTTTGGAGTGCAAGGGAGAGCAAGAGCCTAGTATGGTGATTGAGATTTAATAATCCAATATTAAGGACCTCATTAGTGCATAGGGAGTAGCAAGTGTGCATCCACCTTTCTCATTAGGCTTGTCTTGGTCAAGTGAGAGTTTATGCTTGTTACTCTTGGTGATTGCCATTACCTAGACGGCTCGGTGGTGATTAGAAGCTTGTTGATCATCCGGCGGAGCTTGTGGATGACCCAAGTCATGGTGTGAGCGGTTGTGGGCGATTCACCATGATAGAGTGTTGAAGAATCAACCCATAGAGAGCACTTGATCCTTGCATGGATCAAGGAGGAGCTACACCCTTACGTGGGTGCTCCAACGAGGACTAGTGGGGAGTGGCGACTCTCCAATACCTCAGAAAAACATCACCGCGTTTCTCTTCCTCTCATTACTTTGAGCATTTACATTTGAGCAATTCAATTCTAGTCTTTACATTCTTAGAATTGCCATGCTTGCATAGGATTGCAACCTAGGGTGCAAAACTTTTGTGTGGTAGAACAATAGAAACACTTTTAAGCAAAAGGGTTGAAATAGGCTAAGTGTAGGGCTTAATTATTGTAAGAAATTTAGAATTAGCCCAATTCACCCTCCCCTCTTGTGCATCTTGATCCTTTCAATTGGTATCGGAGCCTCGTGCTCCTTGATTTAGGCTTAACCGCCTAGAGCAAGATGTCCCATGGGGATGGACCCCCTCCCGTCTTTGAGAGAGATGATTTTCCTTATTGGAAAATTCACATAGAGGCATACCTAGAGGCTATAGATGTTGGACTGTATAGAGCCGCCACACAAGGCTTCCCAAAACCTAAGGACCCCACCAACATTGTTGGTGATGAGGCAAACTATGAGAAGTGGAATGCAAAGGCTAGAAACACCCTTTTTAGAGGCCTTTGCAAGGATATCTTTAACCGTGTGTGGAACCACAAAGACGCCCATGCTCTATGGTCAGACATTTATGCGCTCCATGAGGGAACTAAGAGTGAGCATGAGGAACGCTACCATTTTGTGATGAAGAAGCTTAATTCATTTGAAATGCTTCCTAGTGAAAGTGCTAATGAAATGTATTCTTGCTTGAATGTTCTTGTAGAGGAGGTCAATGGGCTTAGACTCACATAAATGCAACCATCCAATGTTGTGAGAAAGATCTTGAGTGTCCTCCCCATTGACAAGTATGGGCATATTGTGATGGTTCTTCATCAAGGTGATCTTTCCGCCGCTACGCTAACTCAAATATTGGGAAAGATCAATGCACATGAGATGTACATGCATATCACTCCTCAAGAGGGCTCTTCATCCTCAAAGAAGAAATATTTGGCATTCAAGGCTAGCCAAGAGAAGAGAAGAAAAGAGAAAGTTGTTCATGATAGTTTAAGTGATGATGAAGTTGATGATCCAAGTCTTGCTCTCATAGTGAGAAGAACAACCAAGATGCTCAAAAAGCTAAACAAGAATGGTGTCAAGTTTGATGGCAAAAAGAAGAAATTCTTTACTAGTAGTAGAAGGAAGCCCATCTCTGAAATGGATTGCTACAATTATAGAGATCTTGGTCATCTAGCTCATCAATGCCCTAAACCCAAAAAAGACAAGTTGAAGAAGTACAAGGGCAAAAAAGACGACTCAAGTGATGATGATGAAGACAAGAAGAATACAAGAAGAAGGATGGCAAGAAGAAGGAATATCACAAGAAGAAGAATGGCAAGGCTTATATTGTTGGTGATTGGCTCACAGACATTGAATCATCAAGTGGCTCATCCGATGACCACTCTTATGATTGGTTCTTCACTATCTTCACCGCTATTGACGGTCATTAACATCAATTATAAACCATCAATATAACATGTATTTATACTTAATTCTATCACCAAACATAGGTATAGGGGTTTAAACTAATAAATTCCATGAGTTTTAGTGAATCTGTGTTTTCAGCAGGGTTTATCCAGAAAGCCATTAAGGGGGACCTATTCATCAAAGGAAATTATGGAATTCTACCGCGTAAACAGCGTGGGAAGATTCTAGAAGACTCCAGGAGGCTCTCCACCAAAGATTGAGCTGAGACGCTGACATGGGGGGCCGGCCAGCCCCACCTATAGGTCGGCCGGCGTATGGGACCCACGTGTCAGCCTCCCCTTCGAATGTCGGTTCTCCATAACTTCCTAGATTGCATCTACACCATTCTTTCAAGTCAGTTTGATCCGAGGGCTCAGAATTGATGCTTTGGCCTATATATAGCTGCCCCTACCCATTCCGTCAGGTCATCTTGGAATCCCTAATTCATATCTCTCATTCAAATAAACACACACCAGGAGGATTAGGTCTAGAACTCTCCAATGTAGTAGATTAGTAGCTTGGGAGTGAGGGTCGAGTTGGGCTCATGCTCAAGTTCCGGATCTAGTCTTGGAGGCTCGATAAAGCGTTGTATCTTCACTTCTACATCTTGTAAGACTTACTATCAATTCATCATATTCTTATCTACATGGCTATACTTACTTTAAATATATATTTTGCTTAGTTGAGGTTATCATTACTTTTGTGTATGGGTTCATAGAGCGCTTAGCCTGCTATAGTTTATCGATTGGGCTAAGTAGCCGAGCTTCGTGTAAGCATGGTGCTTATACGATGCTTTGCCTATGACTATACCCTATTATCTAGTTGTGTGGTAGTAGCGGGTGGTGACAGTCCCGTCTATCCTTTGTACTCCACGCCGAATTGAATCGGTTTTTTAAATTGTAGGACCGTAGTCGCATCAGTAGAGTTATCTATTATGGGTGCTCTACCATCTAAGCGGTGTACCGAAGTGCACAAGAGTAGAGTTAGTCTTAGCTATAGTCAGGTATATATATACTTTGATCCTATAATAAGAATATCATAGGAATCTACCTCACCCGTTGTTCTCCCGAGTTGACTAGTTTACATTATCTTAGTGACCTATCCCCGGAGTGTAATTATGCTTTATTCCTATCATTACATTCACACCTGCTTTAGCTATGCTAGTATGTTGATTGGTAGACATTCCTTTATTACTCAATAAGTCTTTACTCCATTGTTTCCCTATGGTAAAATATAAATAATGATACCTACAATACTCCCAGTAAAATGCTACAATGGTATTATGTGCGCTTGCGGAATCCTTTATATTCTATTTGCACTTATAAATACCAACAATCGCCACCACCGCCATCACCCTCTACACACCTATGCCTCATAGCCAAGGGTAAACGAAAGGTAAAAAGTGATGATGATAGTAGTGGTGATGAAAATGGTAGTAGTGATGATAATGGTAGTGATAGTGATGAAGAATTTGAATCACCTTCATATGATGATCTTGTCAAATTGTTAAATCAATATACTAAAATCATTAGAAAGACAAGAGCTAAAAATGAGAAGCTAGAACTTGAGAATGATTCACTCTTAGCAAAGTATAAAATAGCCAAAAAAGCTAGTGATGAGCTTAGAGAAGAAAATAAAATTGTGTCATCCAAGCTCAAGGAGCTCAAAACCACTAAAAAGGAGCTTACAGAAAACATGATAAACTTGAGGGGATACACAATGAGCTCATCACTAGTTACAACTTGCTAAAAGAAGAGTACACCAATCTCAAGATTAATCATGACAATCTTGTTCTTTCTCATTAGTTTTTATCCAATGAGCCGTATGATGCTTGTAGGGGACCGTGATGCCTAAGAGGTGGGGGGTGAATTAGGCAACTTAAAAATCTACTCTAAACTATGGCCTCTAATTCCACATTAGCAAAACCTATGCAAGAAAGTAATCTATCTAAATGTGCAAGTACGGTTTTGCTAATGTGTTGCTATCTCTACCGCAAAAGATTCTTACAACCTAGGCTCCAACCCTATCAACTAAGCTAGGAAAGTAAAGCACACAACCTAGGAAACAATGTAAATATGGAAGGTAAAGATGAGGTAGAGATGCAAACTTCCATCGTTGACTCCGATATTTTTACCGAGGTATTGAGAAGCGCTCAAGCTTTCCCCTAGTCCTCGTTGGAGCCCCTTGCAAGGAATCCCTCACAAGGGCCAAGCTCCTAGTTGAGTAACTCTATGGATAGCCCTGGGCCTTGTTCCCTTCGGTACATGGTGGTGGCCACACCACATACATGGTTGGTGTGGTCTTGCAGGACTACAAGCCCCACCGAGTATAAAATGGTGCGCGCAAGCACCTTGGGTTTAGAGGTATGCAAACCTCACTAGCAACTAGACCTATGCCTAGAGCAAGCGCATATGAGCGTGGTCTAACTAACCTAAGCACTTTGCAAAGCACCTATGCTAATCACCAAGTAATCTTAAGCTCTATGCATGTGTAGAGAACAAATGAGGTGTAGCAACACCCTCCTATCTTCCCTCAGCTCCCTCACACTCTAAATGACCAGTTGGAGCAAGTATTTATAGCCCCCAAGTCGAAACTAGACGTTGTGGCCGAGATCCTCTTCTCTGTGTGGTCACCAGACATGGTGGTGACCACCATGTGGACCAGCCATTGCTCACTGACAGGCCGACCGTTGGGACACATGGTCACCGCCATGGGTAGGGCAGTGCACCGCCATAGCATGTTCGGTGCCCCAACTCATTTTGGTTGCTCTCTAGAAAATTAGGGTTGTGGCACCGCCACCCCATATCTAGTGCACTGCCACCCCAGGGGAGATGACCAGGGCAGTGCACACAGTCACATCTGGTGCCCGCCTCTTTTCCAGCTGCTGCAGCCCTTCTCTAGTGGCACCGCCACACCTAGGGCAGTGCCCACTCAGCCACGGTTTGCTTCCGTTTCTTCGTGTGGCTTTGTTCAGGCTTTGACATCTTCGCGTCTTGGACTCCATGCTTCACTTCTAGGCTATCAACACCTCCTCCAATGTCTTCTTTTGAGTGTCGATCATTTTCTTCATGTTCCAAAGTTGATCCAAGTCCGCGTTGCATCCTATTGAACTATAAAATAAACACTAGAAAACACATTAGTCCAATTTGAATGTGTTGATCATCAAACGCCAAAATCCAAAGTAAATGGGCCTAGGGTCAATTTTCCTTACAATCTCCCCCCTTTTTGGTGATTGATGACAACACGACCAAAGCAAGCAAATAATAATAGATGTGGAATTTTAAAAATATCTACTTGCAAGGATGCAATGCAAAGGCAAGTTTAAAAGAAGCAAAAAGATATCACTTGTGATAAACTTTAGAAACTTATCTTGCCCTTGCAAATGTCCCCAAGTGGCATTATGGACTTAAGACACCCCCTAACTCAATGATCCACTATTCTCCATTTCTCGAACCATTACCACTTGTAAATTATTATGATCGGGCTTAATTTTCGTCCTACAAATTCTCCCCCTTTGGAATCAAACAATGAAAAGGAAGACATTAGTAGCACAAGGGAGGGTCAAACTTTGTGATCCTTTGTATGTGGAGTGGAATAGGTCATAAAATTTGACTCTCACATTACATAGACTAAGCTCCCCCTAAATATATGCATACATATGATGGAGGATGTAGTATATGCATAATTGGCAAATTAATGCTCAAGGGAGTTTAATCTATATAATGCATGAAGAAAGCATATAAATACCAAAGCGAAATCAACATGATGATATCGGTTTAGAAATACCACATGTGGAAATCAATTTGATTTATACCACTTGCAATAGGTGGTGGATATTTGAAGTATGATGCTTAACTCCGAAGACTCCATTTTCCTTGCAATGAGACTACTACACACATGACAAGCTTGAAATAGTATTAGTCTCAAATCATCCAACTTGTAGAATAACCTCCCCCTAAATTTGTGCATACAAGCATAGAATGCTGGTAGGAGACATGCACATTGATTTTTGAAAATCAAAATACCACTTGAAAGATGACATCAGATGAATGTGAGAATCATTTTCATGAATGATATTGGGGAAAATTATCTATAAATTGAACTTTGGCACATATTAGATGAATAATTGTAAAACAACCTATGTGTTGTGTCCCTAAGCAATTTAAACCATGTAGGTTTGCTCCAAGAGTAAGAGTGATACCGAGCAAGCCTACCATATAATCTACCTAGTGTATGTGTTGACAATCCTTAACACAAATTATAAACCATCAACATAACCAACATATATACTTAATTCCATCACCAAACATAGTTATAGGGTTTGATTGTAACAAGTTCCATGAGTTTTGGTGCTCTCATTTGTCTCACAGGATATTTAATTTTTTATAGAACAAAATTATCTCAAATGGTGAATTAGAGTTCACCATTGCATAGAACTAATTGAGCTGATCGAAACAGATATATTATTTACTATATTTGGAGCTCAAAATGAAAAAATATAAATTACGCAAATAAAAGAAAGACTCCACATCATGAGCTGCGGGATTAATTAGGCCTAATTCAGAATTTGGCTCATAAAGGCCATGTGCATTTTAATGAGATATGGTGGAAAGTTTTGTACCAATGAGGTTAACTAGGAGGGGGAGGGTGCCAGGCGCCCCCATATATAGTAGCCCCTACCCCCCTCCTTGGAGCCATCCTAAAACCCTAATTCATTTCATCATCTCAGGATCAGGGCATCATGGGAAGAATAGTCCTCCATAGAATCTAGTCTTGTAAATAAAAATATTGAGTTAGAGAGTGCTGGAAGAATTTGGAGGAAGTACCTGCCTATCGGTGCTACCTCTATGGCTTGTACTTTGGCGGATCTAGGCTTCTCCAAAACTACATCTGAGATACTTCTAGTAATTGATTTCTGGAAGTAAGTTTTGTGCTCTTTAGTTTAAGGGTTCACAGTTCTTGAGTGCTCTAGTCCTTGTTAGGCCTCTGGATTAGAGTAGTAATCATTAGCATAAGCGTGGTGCTTAGGCTATCGGCTACCTGTGTTTGCTGCCTGCTTCTTGGTTGTGTGGTACCAACAAGAGGTGATAGCCCCATCTATCCTTTGTAGTCCATGTCAAATTGAGCATGTTCTTAAATTAGTAGGACCATAGTCGTGTTGTTAGAATTATCTATTAGCGGTGCTTTACCGTCTAAGCGGCGTCCCAAAGTGAACATTAGAATCATAAGCCTTGCTTTGCATAGGGTCATAACCATAGGAATCATCTCTACTCAAACCTTAAACCTTGATTGCTATCCCTAGACAAACTAGTTGTTAGATAACACACACACGTTTCCCCATGGATACGAACTCGATAATACTCTAGGTGAAAACTACATTGATACCCATGCACTTGTGGATTTTGTCTCTATGTGCCTCCACAGGTGTCAACAAGTTTTCTGGCGCCGTTGCCAAGAAAACTGTTGTTGTGATTTTGTCGAACCAGGTTTGTCCTTATATCTTTTATTTTATTTCTTTTTAAGCATGGATAACATCATGCCTATCAATCAATTCACTGCTCCCATGGGCGCACAACTAGAGCCATTGGAATATTAGAAACCCATCCTGACACCTAGCTATGAGTTGCATTTGAGTTTAATAAGTATGGTTCAGGAACAATCATTCTCAGGAGAAGGTGATAAAAACCCATATACTCACCTACGAGAGTTTGAGCAAACTTGTGCATGCTTGCATATTGTGGGCATGTCACATGAAACCTTAAAGTGGTAGGAAGTGTATACCTAAACCGTAGGAAGTGTACAAGGAACAACTAAACACTGGTATACCTAAACCATAGGAAGTGTACAAGGACATTGGGAAGCTTTATGCTCTAGCTTTTGCTTATCTTTCTTTCCCATCTCTGGAGTGGTTAGCCTTCGAATAGAGGTTCTATCTTTTAAACAAAAAGAAAAAGAATCTCTTTGTGCGGCATGGGCATGTTTGAATGACCTAGTCAACTTTGACCCTGACCTTGCCATTCAAGACCATATACTTTTACAATACTTTTATATGGGTCTTACTGGGGAGACCACATAGTTTCTTAATACAACTTCTAGAGGTGCCTTCTTACATTGCTCTACTAGTGAAGGGAGAAAAATCCTTAGAAAAATCCTAGAAAACACCCCCTACACCATGACGATGGCCCAGGAGACATAGTTGAGGAAACTCCTAAGGAAGAACCTAGATAGTTGAGCATAAACCTTTAGCTACTCCACTTGAAGCCTCAACTATCCTTCAAATTCCTGAACCATCGAAGAAGGAAGAAATTCGGCCTTTAGAAAATATGTTTGAATTCGAGGATGAGCTTTTCTCCAATTTTGGAAACACCTCAAATTATTATCCAATAAAGAAATCTTTGGCACCATCAGCACCTAACCAGCATCTTCCTGACCCAACTGAAGAGAAGTTCCTTAAAAAGACTATGAAAGAGTTAACAATAATCGTAAGCAATGAGTGGTTGGGAGAATCCAAGCTTTCTCTTGAAGTCATTTGTTTAGATTCTCCCTCTACCTCCATTCATTGTTAGATTTGTAAAACCTCCTTCGATGCCTTTTGTAATCTGGTTGTAGGAGTAAATCTTATGTCTAAATCTTTTGCACATACCCTTCCTAGAAATATGCACTTAACTCCAACAACCAAACTCTTAAAAAGTCTCTCCAGGCAAATCCTTCCTAGTGAAGGAATTTTTCACCTCACCCTATCAAAGTAGACGAGACCAAGGTGTATCTTAGTTTTTATGTTTTCAATATTTGGGAGTTTGATCTTTTGATAGGGCATCCAATAGAGAGACTCCTACATGAAGGAAGAAAGGGGAGTATAAATGTTAGACTCAGGAAAAGCCTAAACCTTTCTATTCCCATCACTCACTCATTACATGTTAAGACAGTGTAGAGTCCTAAACAAGATCTAGTGGAGGAGATTATGACAGCATCTCTCCTAGAAGCTTCTGACAAAGATCTCGAAGAAGACATCCAGGATTTCATCCAAGACAAAGAAGAACCGAAAGATCCTTTCCGTTTGGATTAAACTCAAGAGCCGCCAAAACCCCCCATTATGCTCAAACCCCTTCCTTCACGTTTCAAATACGCTTTTCTAAATAACGATAGGGAGTCCCCTATGATTATTAGCGATAAACTCTGTGAGAATGAGACCCTCCTGCTCCTTACTATTTTAGAAAAGCATCGCTCTGCTTTCGGCTACTCGCTCGAAGACTTCAAGGGGATTAGTCATGCCCTTTGCACCCATCGCATTCCCATAGATCTAGCACATCCACCTTCTAGGGAGTCCCAACATAGGCTTAACAATGCGATGAGAGAAGTTGTTAAGAAAGAGGTTTTGAAATTTTTGCATGCAGGGATAATCTATCCCGTGCCATATAGTGAGTGGGTAAGCCTGGTATAAGTTGTACCGAAGAAAGGGGGCATGACTGTGGCAAAAAAAATGAAAAAGATGAATTAATCCCACAACGAACAGTCACATGATGGTGAATGTGTATTGATTACCAAAAACTTAACAAGGCAACAAAGAAAGATCACTTCCCATTACCCTTCGTCGATGAGATGTTGGAACGGCTTGCAAAGCATTCTTTCTTTTGTTTCCTTGATGGGTATTCTGGCTATCATCAAATCCTGATCCACCCTGATGACCAAAGCAAAACTACTTTTACTTGTCCCTATGGAACCTATGCTTATCGCAGGATGTCTTTCGGATTATGCAACGCTCCAGCTTCGTTCCAAAGGTGCATGATGTCTATATTTTCTGATATAATAGAAGAAATCATGGAACTTTTTATGGATGATTTTTCTATTTATGGAAAAACTTTCAATGATTGCTTAGAAAATTTAGACAAAGTTGTGAGGAAAAGCACTTAGTCCTTAATTGGGAAAAATGCCATTTCATGGTTACAAAAGGCATAGTGCTTGGACACTTGGTGTCTAAATGTGGGATAGAGGTAGACCGAGCTAAGACATAAGTAATAGAACAACTACCTCCTCCTACAAATGTCAAAGGGGTACGAAGTTTCCTTGGTCTTGTGGGGTTCTATCACTGTTTTTTAAAAGATTTTTCTCATATTACTAGACCCCTTACAAGTTGCTAGCCAAGGATGCTCCCTTTGAGTTTGATGATAAGTGTTTAAATGCTTTTCAAACCCTTAAGAAAGAACTCATCTCTGCACTAATCATTCAACCCCCTGATTGGTTGCAACCTTTCAAAATCATGTGTGATGGTAGTGAGTATGTTGTAGGGGTAGTTTTGTGTCAAATGAAAGATAGAAAGCATCATGCAATTTCTTATGCTAGTAAAACTCTGTCAGGACCTCAACTTAATTATGCAACAACTGAAAAAAGCTCTTGGCTGTTGTTTTTGCTATTGACAAGTTTAGATCTTACTTAGTAGGAACAAAGGTTATTGTTTGCACTGATCATGTTGCTCTTAAATATCTCCTTACTAAGAAAGATGCTAAGCCTCGGCTTATAAGATGGATCCTTTTGCTTCATGAATTTGATTTAGAAATTAAAGATAAGAAAGAGATAGAAAATTCTGTAGCCGATCACTTGTCATGAATGGAGTTCAAGAATCAACAGGAGTTGCCCATCAACGATTTTCTGTGGGACAACATGCTCCTAAAGGTCATAGGCTCTAACCCCTGGTATGCAAATATTGTTAATTTTATGGTTGCAAGTTATGTACCACCAGAGGAGAATAAGCGGAAGCTCGTTCATGAAAGTCGCCTCCACCTATAGGATAAACCATACCTCTTTCGAGTTTGCTCCGATGGACTGCTCAGGAGGTGTGTTCTGGCTAAGGAAGCAACCAAGATCATTGAAAGATGCCACTCATCAACATATGGAGGATAGTATGGGGCATTCCACACTAATGCTAAGATCTAGCAAAGTGGATTCTTCTGGCCAACCATGTACGATGACACCAAAGAATTCATATGGAGGTGCATCCCATGTCAAAAACATGGGAATATCAATGCAAGAAATGCCATGCCACTCACCACTAACCTCCAGTTAGAACTCCTTGATGTCTGGGGAATCAACTACATGGGACCATTTCCAAAATCCTGGCAGTGTGAATACATCCTGGTGGCAGTCGACTATGTCTTAAAATGGGTTGAAGCTTTACCATGTCGAGCTTACATATTCCAATAACGCCAAGAGGATGTTTTCTGAGACTATCTTTCCATGCTTCAGAGTTCCACGCATGGTAATTAGTGACGAAGGTCCCCACTTCATTGATAGAAAGTTTCGATGCTTCTTATTAGATCATGGGGTCCATCATAACATCACGACACCATATCATCCTCAAGCTAGCATACAAGCAGAAACATCAAACAAGCAAATCAAGAATATTCTATAGAAGACTGTTAATGAGATGGGGATAGCATGGAAAGAAAAGTTACACGGAGCACTATGGGCTTACAGAATAGCTTACAAAACACCTCTTGGAATGTCACCATACCAACTTGTCTACGGGAAGATATGTCACCTACCTGTCGAGTTGGAATTCAAAGCTCATTGGGCCATAAAAAGGTGAAACATGGACTTTGAAGCAGTTGGAAAGAAGAGAAAAAAAATGCAGCTCTCTAAGCTAGAGGAATGGCGAGAAAAGGCATATCATAATGCAAAACTCTACAAAGTGGGGACGAAAAGGTGGCATGACAAAAGATTGAAAAAGAAGGAATTCAAACCAGGTGACAAGGTGTTGCTTTTCAACTCTAGAGTGAAGTTGTTTGGACATGGTAAACTACAAAGCAAATAGGAAGGACCTTACAAGGTAATTAGCGCATCATCTCATGGAGCAGTCACACGTTAAAATGATGAAGGTACGCTTTTCAAGGTAAATAGTTGGCGTTTAAAGTTTTCCATGACACACAATTGCCAGAAGAATCATTAGATATAATTAACTTCATAGAATTTAAATAACATTTTCAATTCAGCTCTTCTTCTTTACACTGTGACAAACCCTTGAAAACCATGTTTACCTGCTAAAGTATTGCCAAGATCTCCCTAGTCTTTTGTTGGTGCTTGTCTCCACATGTTGTTTATGCAAGGTAATAGAATTCAAGTATGGGGGAGGCAACCCTCCTAAACAAAGCATGGCATCGACAACCGACGGAAGAACCACGAGAAAGGTAGGCCAACCTATCTTGGGTTTGCCAGCCTTGCACTTCGTCCTCGGCCAGGTTTACCATCAACTAGCTTGGGGGATAGGCGCCCTGTGTATTCAGCTAAGTATTTCTCTTCCTTTGTTTTATTATATTTGGTTTGCTTTATAAAAAACTAAAAATAAATAAATAGTTATAGTTATTTATATTAATAATGTGTAAAGTCTATCTAGTTTACTTTAAGAGCTGAATAAATAATAAGGACTCTGAGGACAATCTCCTAAAATGGAAATGACGAATAGTTGCTCTGTTGCAATTCCTTTCAAGTACCTAGTTTTCAGTCTTGAATTCTCCCGAGTTTTGGACAAGATTGTTTTGATATAAGGATTTACTCTGAACTTGAAACTCGTGGATAGCATATGCTTGAGCTAAGTCTAGGTAATTGACAGATATGATATGAGAAGGTCTGAGCTATTATTTATCTTGTTCCAAGTGATACTAATATTCTGGAGATTTATCTTTTGAAAAATACAAAAATGCTATATGATGAGTTCCTGTATGACAAAGCTTGAATTCCCATGAGAGCCATACATGTTATTTAGGCTAGGAAAGCTTCCACATATATGCTGCTTGTATTGCATTGAGTTTTGTCAAGCTTTGTTGACCCTTATAAGAGGTTTGTCATGCTCTTAAAATCAAGATCACATACACGCCACCCACATATGCACTACTCCTACACTGGGGGTAGGCTCAAAAACATGCCATTAAATTTAGATCCACCCAAAAATGTTCTACTCCTACACTGGGGGTGAACACAAAAACATGCTTGTTAGGTTTTCCATCCACCAAATCAATGCTCCAAGTTCTTGTAAGCTATCTCTTAAAGTTTTGTTGCAGAAAAGAGACATGGGGCTATGCAAAAGTTATTCATAAAAAAAGAGAGAAAAAAGAGTTGAAAAAATAGACAAGTCTCTAAGATATTGAAAACAATGGGTACTCAAATGCCTGCCTAAAAAGAAAAAAGAGATGAATAAGATAGCCCCTATTCTCTTGCAAAAATGTTTCCAAGTTTACAAATAGAGATAAGTTTTCATGGAGCAAAGTAGAATTAGGTTAGCCACCAAATATATCCACCTTAGATCCACATACATGCACTTTTTGATTTGATTGTATGACTCAACTCTCATTGGATCTATTGTTTGATTTTACAATATATGCACTGCAAGTATGCCCTACCTTTCTCCCTACCTATGAACTCTACATAAGCCATAGTAGTAGGAAGAGAAAAAGGCATAACATCTTTATTGCCTTGGTGAGGATCCATAAATACCACATATATTGAGAGACTTGAGAGTGTCATACAATGGAATCTCTGAGTTTTATTTTGAAAACTTACAAAAACTCCAGAACAATAGTGAAACAAAGAACTTGAGACATAGTGCTTGACTCGATCGTTCTATCTTTTAATTGCTCAAGACTCAAGTGAAGGCTAAGAAGCCCCATGGTTGAAGGTAATATGGGTAAGTTTGGAAGTCAGATCAGTTTATTCTAATCCAGAGGAGAATTTCTGATTGAACGCATGTGTATTTTTGAGGAGTGAAAGCATTGTAGCAACTCTTGATCCATTGCTGAGTTTAGCTTTGCTCAGGGATTGGTAAATGTTAAGCTTGAGGGAGGTTGTTGACGGTTGTTAACACCAATTATAAACCGTCAACATAACCTACATATATACTTAATTCCATCACCAAACATAGTTATAGGGTTTGATTCTAACAAGTTCCATGAGTTTTGGTGCTCTCATTTATCTCACAGGATATTTAATTTTTCACAGAACAAAATTATCTCAAATGGTGAATTGGAGTGCACCATTGCGAAGAGCTCATTGAGCTGATCAAAAGGATATATTATTTGCTATATTTGGAGCTCAGAATGGAAAAATATAAATTATGCAAATAAAAGAAAAACTCCACATCATGAGTTGCGGGATTAATTGGGCCCAATTCGGAATTTGGCCCATAAAGGCCTAGTGCATTTTAATGAGATATGGTGGAAAGTTTAGTACCAATGAGGCTAACTAAGAGGGGGAGGGTGCTAGGCGCCCCCATATATAGCAACCCCTACCCCCCTCCCTAGAGCCATCCTAAAACCCTAATTCATATTCTCATCTCAGGATCAGGGCATCAAGAGAAGATTAGTCCTCTATAGGATTTAGTCTTGTAAATAAAAATATTGAGTTAGAGAGTGAGAGAAGAGTTTGGAGGAAGTACCAGCTTGTCGGTGCTACCTCTATGGCTTGTACTTTGATAGATCTAGGCTTCACTAAGTCTACATCTGAGATACTTCTGGTAATTGATTTCTGTTTAAAGTAAGTTTTGTGCTCTTTTGTTCATGAGTTCATAGTTCTTTTGAGTGCTCTAGTCCTTGTTAGGCCTCTGGATTAGAGTAGTAATTGTTAGCATAAGCGTGCTGCTTAAGCTATCAGCTACCTGTGTTTGCTCTCTGCTTTCTTGGTTGTGTGGTAGCAGCGGAAGGTGACAGCCCCATCTATCCTTTGTAGTCCATGTCGAATTGAGCAGGTTCTTAAATTAGTAGGACCATAGTCGCATCGGTAGAGTTATCTATTAGCGGTGTTTTACCATCTAAGCGGCATCCTAAAGTAAACATTAGAATCATAAGCCTTGCTTTGCATAGGGTCATAACCATAGGAATCCTCTCTACTCATACCTTAAACCTTGATTGCTATCCCTGGATAAACTAGCTGTTAGACAACACACACGTTTCCCAATGGATACGATACTCGATAATAGCTCGGGTGTAAACTACATCGATACCTGTGCACTTGCGGATTTTGTCTCTATGTGCCTCCACAGGTGTCAACACTATGCAAGACAAAAGATTAAACATGTAAATGCAAACCTAGGCATGAAAAGGAACTAGATGCTAATTGAGATTGCAAAAAAATAAATCTAGTTACCTAACATGGGGAGGGGAATTTGGGTCCATAGTATTCACTAACCCACTTGGCAACTACCTTGACCATCATGATGTGTAACAGAACCGTCCAATTTATAAGAGCACACGTACAATAGCAATCACCGAAACGATCAAACCGTCATACTTGAACCCACATAAACTCGGTAGTCCGGTGAAATCATGAAGGATCTCAAACAAACCAAGATCATAAATGATTCAACACAACCAGTCACATGTTACAATAGGTTCACAAATAGTTCTCATACATCAGAGTTTCAACAAAGTTATTACAACTCAAATTTAGAAGTAGCGGAAGCAACATAGTTTTGAAACAACATCAAGATAGTTCAAATACATAGCCAGTTTAAGACCATCTCCAATAAAAGCATGTTGTTGAGATGATATAGAATGACCATGCCCTTGGTCTTACTCTCCATCAACTGCAGGAGTTATGCAATGCTTGCAATAACCATGGTACATCACGTCATCTACAACAAATGGGAATAAACCCTAAGTACAAGAATGTACTCAGCTAGACTTACCCACCATAAACCAAAATAATAAGACACCAAGGAGTATGCAAGGCTTTAAAGGTAGAGTTAGCTTGACAACATTTTGCATAAAAGCTTAAGAAACATGACTTCGAGATTTAGTACCTCTAGCATCAATTTGGATACCTATTCAATTAAGCATCTCTAGATTAGCACCTGTACTAGAGCAATCACTTTATTAAGCTAACAAGCATTAGTAACCATATCTGGTATAATAATTTGAGCAATCATCATAACCATCAAGTTTCCATTATGTTACTCTACATTGCTGCTGCTCAGTCAAGTTCTCACTATCTGAGAGAGACGACGATTCGAATCGATTCCTACCCAGCTAGGGAATTTATTCCTAACACAAACCAAGGCACACCCCACAAAGGTAGCCTTAGGTCACCTTTGGTACAATTCACGACTAACTCATGGGTCCAATCAGCGCCGCACCCTTAGATATTCTACCAATCTGCCAGGAAGATCGGGACTCAAACCCTCCCTTGGACTCACGCCATTGGCTCTTAGCATATCCTTACTGCCTCCAGTGTGTGCACTTTTACTTATCAGGGCCTGACCTGAATTGAGCTACTCGACTCCATGGTCATATCATCAGATTCGTCTAGCTAAGTGCTAGGCATGCGTTCAATAAGACATGAGGACGTACAACGAATCGGTCCTTAATCAACACAGACAGGGATAGATAGGCACCCAATACCTCCATGCCTTGTTGCTTCTCTATCGTCATCCCACCCGGTCTCCTTTATTCATTAACACATGGTTATTTCCACGCTAGCAAATATAGCCAACCGTAATTAGTTATCAGCCTATATCATGTAGGCGATAGGTAATCACCTGACTTCTACCGACTAAGCATGGCTAAACATATATTCGATCCTAGACCTACAAATGATTCAAGAGATATATATATATATCTAGACAAGGAAGATATATGCAGCAAGTGGTTCCAATCAACTCCTAGTACTTAATGCATCAACATAAAAGGACTCAAGTTGATAGTTCGAAAACATAGGAGGCTTAGAATTCTTTGGGGTTTGTCTTTCACAAAGGTTGAGGGCTGATGATCTGAACACCTGGGCAACTGTTCACCATCGGACTCACCTTCTCCTGGGGCCTCCTATTGCTACACTTCCTGATACTCTTCCTAGGGATCGGCCTTGTACTCCAACACGGTGATTTCTTCCATCGCACATATTGCATGCACATGCAAAAAGTGAGAATTACGAATGCATAAGAAGGGTCATGGATGACATGACATGATAATGTGCATGGTTAAATAATGACTATCATATTAGGTCATTAGGATGATAACAAATTTAAATTCCTATTTACTGAGTAGGTACATATCTCTTCTCTAGAAATTTCAAAAATCTACACTAAGTCAATTTCTGGACCACAAACACAACAACTATAAGTTTTAATCATAACTGGAGTTCTACTCAACCAAATCCTATGATCTTGGACGTTCTAGAAAGCTTATAAAATTGCTTACAACTTTCTTACTAACCATTTTTACAACAAACTCCATTTTACCTA
The DNA here is from genome assembly GCF_019320115.1 of Miscanthus floridulus. NCBI lineage: Eukaryota > Viridiplantae > Streptophyta > Magnoliopsida > Poales > Poaceae > Miscanthus > Miscanthus floridulus. Next base: position 35,910,011 of record NC_089598.1, read on the forward strand.
TGCAAAACACCTAGCAACAGAATCTATCCAAAACAACTTCTATAATTGAATTTTAGAGCAATAATATTTTCACTGCATACAAGCAATTAAAATTGGGCACAACCAATGGTACCAATAGTTCATAGGCATCATACACACTCTAGAAAATATGATGGTCAAGCCCAAATAAATTATTTAAATGACTTTATTAATTTATTAGGACACTAAGGTGAAATAAGGAAAATATACCAAAAGTGCACAATCAATTCTGAGAAAATTACAGTAGCCTACATATGACCCCAAAAGTCTACTATACAACTTTCATGCGATTTGGATAATTATAGCCATCTCAACAAAAATGACAAGTTGTATAGGCTTATTTTAGCAAAAATATTTTAGCCTAGTGAAAAGTGTCAAACAACAGATTTTATATTTTTCTTAGCTTCCCTAAAACCCATTAATACTGTAAAAAATATTCATGGCAATATGTTACTCATTTTTATCGTTATGAATTTTCTTAGAAAACACCATTTATTAAAAGATAAATAGAAAGACCCAACTCCAATCAAGTTTACTGCAAGTTCAACATTTTTCCTAACTAGACCAAGTCAACATAAGATCAGCAAAATTGGAATCACAATTTTATCATTTTCCTAGCTCAAGTTATGCATTTTACAAGATTGCAAACAATTTAAAAGCACTTATCTAGCTCCATTTAATTCTCCCAAAAAAACATCCCAAATAGTAGGTTTCATATTTTTATCAAATATTACACTTCATGATGAATCCAACAAAATTTGGTTCACCCAAAATGGACATCTACAACTCTACTTGTGAATTTTTGAAACATGCATTTGAATCTATGAAAACAAATAAGGAAATCAAGTAATACACAGACTGACAGATGGGGCCCGCTGGTCAGTGACACTGGGCAAGGGAGGCGCTCTGCCTAGCCCTATCTCTCCGACGACGAGATCACCGGCAACAACGGTGACACCAACATGTTCCCCACAACAAGCCGCGCCGGTTGGTGGAGAAGATGCGACCTAGGGTTCACTAGAGATGGCTCATCGGTGGCAATGGTAGATGATGGAGGTAGCACGGCGGTACGCCGACGTTCTCTGGCCTTCACGTGCTCCGGTGAGGTGCACTATGGCTTCACGAAAACCAAACAAAGCTATCTATGGTGGTTGGGGTTCTAGTGAGGCGGCGGTGAGCTTTGCTCACGTGCATGGCCGCACGGCGGTGCACGGAGCACGGTGGTGCTCCCACCATTCCAGCCAGACGGCAGCGAAATGTAGGTCTTCGTAATTCCATATGCAAGGTCTAGGGTCACTCAGCCTAAGATGCATGGGATAGGAGGGAGATGATGGACCAGCTTGGCAATGGCAAGCTCGAGTGCCACGGCGTCCGTGCACAGAGCGGTGACGAGTTCCGGTGCAACCAGGCAGTAGCGTCTAAATGGATGATGGATTAAGATGAAAGGACCTACAGCGAAGACCAGACGAGGGAGATAGAGATCGAAGGTGCATAGATTGTGGCTGGCCATGGTAAGCTTGTGGTCGGTGGCGCACCGCAGCCATGGTGAAGGTGGTGACTCGGAGTATGGCATCACCTAGGCTTGAGCGATTACAATGGTGGTTCAAGGTGGTAGAGCAAAGCAAGGCAGAGCTATTGGCATGAGTGATTAGACAATGGTGTTGTGATGGTAGCGAGTGAGCGCGGTGAAACTCACGGTGGTGATGGCGACAGTGGTGCCACTGCTTGGCGGGTGAGAGGGAAGGCGAGCGAGAGCGAGAGAGCGAAGAATGGATTGAGCAACGACATTGCCTCACACTTCACTCCATTTCTGCCCGATCGGCCACTAATGGCGCGGTGTTCGAGACCATCTGCCCTGACAAAATGACTGACAACGCAAGTTCATCCATCTCTATCTCCTAATCCGTGGCGAGTTAGCAAAAACAACATTACTAAAAGTTGTAGAGCTACATGTAAACTCCAACTTTGCTTTAGGGAGAAACATCTAATTTGCCATAGTTTTCAAAATACAAAGCTCCAAAGTGGGGTAGGCATCACGCAGAAATTCGTTATGTTCCCACGTTGCATCTTGCTCACTATGGTTGTTCCACACCACTTTATAGAACTTAACCACCTTACTTCTAGTCACTCTCTCCATTTCTTCTATCACTTAGATAGGTTCTTCTTCATACATCAAATTGGACTAGATCTTAACACTAGTGGGTTCAATGGCTTCTTTGGGTACACAAAGACATTTCTTCAATTGAGAGACATGGAAAACATTGAAGATGGCACTCATCTCTGGTGGTAGTTGGAGTGTATAAGCTACTGGTCCACATTGCTCAATAATTTTGTATGGGCCCACATACTGGGGCGCCAGCTTTCGCTTTAGACCAAATCGTTGTACCTTTTTCATCGGTGATACTTTCAAGTACACATAATCACCAACTTCAAATACAAGAGAACTCCTTCTCTTGTCCACGTAACTCTTCTATCTTGATTGAGTAGCTTCCATATGTTGCTGAATAATCTGAACTTGCTCTTCGGCTTCTTTGACAAAGTCAATACCATAATACCTTCTTTTGCCTGGCTCAACCCAATTCAGAGGAGTTCTACACTTACAGTCATATAAAGCCTCAAAAGGGGCCATCTTGATGCTTTCTTGATAGCGATTGTTATAGGAGAACTTATCCAAAGGTAGCAATTTCTCTGATGAACCCTTTAAAGATATTACACAGGGCCTTAACATGTCTTCAAGAATCTGATTTACTTGTTATGTTTGCCTAGCAGTTTGAGGGTGATAAGCAGAACTTCGAATCAATTTGGTACCCAACTGATTATGCAAATGTTCCCCCAAAACAATTTACAAACTATGGACCTCTATCAGACACAATGGTTCTAGGTATCCCATGCAATCGCACTATGTGGGTGATATACAGCTCTGCATATTGATGTGGGCGGTAAACTGTTTGAACTGGAATGAAATGTGCAGACTTCGTTAGACGGTCCATAATTACCCATATGGAATATTTACCCTTCTGGGTGGTTGGAAGACCAACAATGAAGTCCAAGTTGATTTCTTCCCATTTCCAACCTGGAACTGGTAGGGGTTGGAGTAGCCCTGCGGGATTCAAATGAATGACTTTGACTCGGCAGCAAGTATCACATCTAGCCACATATGCTGCAAGCTCTTTCTTTATCTTTGTCCACCAAAACTAGGTCTTCAAATCCTGGTACATCTTGCTACTACCAGGATGGATGGACAATTTAGAAGAGTATGCTTCATCTAAGATTTGATTTCTAAGTTCTCTATCCTTAGGTACAACAAGTCCATCCTTAAACCAGAGTACACCTCTCTCATCTAATCTAAAATGTTTAGTCTCTTTTTCTTCCATCTTTCTCTTGATATGAAATATACCCACATCAGTCTTTTGGAGTTCCATGACCTTAGCTTCAAGAGAGCAACTGATAGTGAGATTATGTAAAACTACATGATGCAGTAGGTTAAAGCCATCTTCCAGCAATGGTTTGCTATGATACTTCTGGCTCAAAGCATCTGCAACAACATTTGCCTTGCCCGGATGATAATGCACCTCTAGGTTGTAATCCTTGATTAGCTCCAACCACCTTGTTTGTCTCATGTTCAACTTAGGTTGCATGAAGATGTACTTGAGGCTCTTGTGATCAGTGTAAATGTGACATATATTTCCAAGCAAATAGTGCCTCCAAATCTTCAAAGCATGAACAATCATGGCTAGCCCCAAATCTTGAGTTGGGTAATTAACCTCATGTTTCCTCAGTTGACACGAGGCATAGGCAATGACTTGGCTCTCTTGCATGAGCACACCCCCCAAACCAGTACCAGATGCATTACAAAACACATCAAATGGTTTTTCTATGTTGGGCTATGCTAAAACCAGAGCGGTGGTCAACAAAGTCCATAAAGTGTGAAAAGCAGCTTCACACTCTGGAGTCCACACAAATTTCTCATCTTTCTGAAGCAATCTGGTCATGGGCTTGACTATCTTAGAGAAGTCTGGAATGAAATGATGGTAATAACCTACTAATCCAAGGAAATCTAGACTTCATGAACTGAAGTTGGGGCCTTCCAATCCATAACTTCTTGCACTTTGTCTGGATCTACTGAAATTCCATCTTCAGATAACACATGACCAAGGAACGGTACTTTCTTTAACCAAAATTCGCATTTGCTAAACTTAGCATACAACTTATATTCTTGCAACCTTGTTAAGACAACTCTTAGGTGTTCTTCATGATCTTTCGCATTCTTAGAATAGACTAAGATGTCATCAATAAACACCACTATAAATTTATCAAGTTCAGGCATGAACACCGAATTCATGAGATACATGAAATAGGTAGGAGCATTGGTCAGTCCAAAAGACATGAAAAGATACTCATATAGACAATACCTAGTAGAGAAGGCAGTCTTAGGTATGTATTTTGGCCTGATCTTAATCTGGTGGTACCCCGATCTCAAATTGATCTTGGAGAATACTTTAGCCTTTGATAGCTGATCAAACAAGATAACAATTCAAGGCAATGGATACTTGTTCTTGATTGTTACCGCATTAAGGGGTCAATAGTCCACACACATCCACAAAGATTTATCCTTCTTTTTCATGAATATGGCAGGACAACTCCACGAAGATGAGCTAGGTCAAATGAGACCTTTTTCAAGAAGCTCCTGCAATTGCACCTTAAGCTCGGCTAGCTCATTTGGTGGCATTCTATACGGCCTCTGAGAGATGGGTGCTGTACTCGGCAATAACTCAATCTTGAACTCTACATCTTTATTAGGCGGTAACCCAGGCAACTCATCTGGAAACACGTCTGAAAATTCACACACCACCGGAATGTCAGCAATAGTCACGGGTTGGATAGCATTAGCTACATTTAGGAGGTCAAAATCTCTAGGAAGTGGTACTAAGAAAGCATTCTTACTATCGGGTTCCCTTAACATAATCACCCGAGTGGAAGTATTAATAAGAACTCCATGGCCACTCATCCATTTCATTCCTAGGATTACATCTATCCCCAACCCGGGCAATACTACAAGATCTACGGTATACTCTCGGTTGCTTATTGAGATGCGCACATCTCTAACTATTTGGTTGGTGGAGATTTGATTTCTGGCTGCACTTATGCAGTAACTACCCTTATCTACAGTAACTATCCTCTGATTATGCTTGAATACAAATGTTTGACTCATAAATGAATGTGATGCCCCAGAATCAAACAAAACAATTGCGGGATGTTGGTTCACAAGAAATGTACCCGTAGTAACAACTTCACCAGCAGGAATTTCTTCAATAGTGGTATAGTGCACATGTCCCTGATGCACATTGGAATTACCCTGCATCTGGTTGTTCTTCTTAGGATATGGGCAATTTCTGGCCCAATGGTCGGTTTTGTTGCAGTTCCAACACGGTAGGTTGCTGGGTGGAACACTGGAACTTCCCTATCATGTGCCACCCTTTGGTAGAGCAACCAAATAGGCCTTGCGAAACACCTTCTGGTTCTGAATGGTTTGCACATTTTTCTAAGGTGGCCTAAACTTGGGACTAGGTGGGCAAAACTAAGGTCTCACAACAACTAGAGCTTTTGACTGAGAAGCGCCTGCTTCAAAGGCTCTCTTCCGATTCTTGGATGCAACATAGATGTTGTTTGGATTGTCTTGAGTTAAGGCATCACTGACAAATTCATTAAAAGTGGTAGACTTATTTTTAGCAAGAGTCTTCATCAGCTTGGGGCTAAGCCCCCGCTTGAAACTAGCAATTTTCTTTGCATCAGTATCAACAAATTTCATGGCATATCTAGACAGGTTGTTGAAAGCATGTAGATATTCAGTCAAGCTCTTGGTGCCCTAGGTCAGCTTCATGAACTCGGTATGCTTGATACTCATAAGACCTGGAGGAATATAGTATCCTCATAAAGCAGCCTTAAACTAGTTCTAGGTAATGTGAGCATTCTCAGGTAGGGTGGCCTGGTGATGACTCCACCAAATGCCTGTAGGCCCCTGCAACTCATGGGATGCATACTCAGTTTTCATTGGCTCAGTCAGCCTCAGCAAATGAAACTTTTGTTCAAATGTGTTCAGCCATTCCTCTGCTTGGAGTGGCTCTTTAGCCTCCTTGAAAATATGTGGCTTGGTATCCAGGAAATCTTTGAAATCACTGTATTGGTTTGGCTCTACACCCTGGCGCTGATGTCTGCCCTGGGCGACTTGCTGCACCATAGTGCGCATAGCCTCGCCCATAGCACGTTGCCCTTCAGCGAGCATAGCCATCAACTCTACCGGAGTGGGTGGGGGTGGTGGTGGCAATTTTTAATTATCATCACCATTCACGCCACTACCCCTAGCACCACCATTCCCAATGTTCCCACCGGCTCCAGAACGGGTGCGAGGCATCTACAGAATTGCAACAATAAGCAATTATTGATGATGTCAGAAAATTGTAGAGGAATTGTATAATTATGCCAAACTGAATTTACTAGAGAGAATTTAAATTCATACAGTAAAACAGAGGCATAATAATTCATTCCCACAACCATAACATCACCAATTATATTACTTAACGCCATTCGCAATGCCTTCCGTATATGCCAAATTGCTTGCCAATCACAACGGACATTCATTAAAAGTGCAACCACAACATGGATTACATGCAAGGTTTCAAGAGTACATCAAAGGGTACATCATGAGATAGAAACCTAAATTACGAGTTCATTACATAAAGGATCGAAGATAGAGAGCTAATGCATCTAACTAGATACTATAGCTAAGTTACTCCTCGGGGTGGTCGCTGTCGATGTCGGACACACCATCACCGTGGTCGTCCTCAAAAGGCTCAATATCCTCATCTTTAGGCTCGTCCTTAGCGTCCACCTCCATGCCATCGTCCTCATCAATCAATACATTGGGATCTTCTTCCACCGCTGGAGCATTTGGAGGAAGAATTGGGTTCACCATATTATTGAGACGATGAACATCAAGCTAAAGCTCCTCAACCTGGCATATGAGTTCCTGCTCTCTGTGATCAAACTCCATTGCCTGCCTAGCAGCCTAAAACACAGTCCAGATTTGGGTAGCCTCCCTATACTCAGCAAGACAAATAGCCTCATCTCTCTCCACATGGTTCCCCTGAACCTCTGTTATGGTTGCATCCCTCTCAGCAATAGCACGGACAAACTACTCCCAACGAGCTTCCAAAGCTGTCATATAATTACCTATCTCATTCTGAGCTGCTCTAACTGTCCTTTGGTGCCTGCACACACGTCCTCTCATCCAATGCTGTGCAGCCTGTGCTCCTTGGAGCTCTTGTATACAGCTGATGTAACTATCCTGGTGAGAGTAAAACATATTCATAATAGCATACATGGAACTCATGGCAGCATTACTACTTCCTGCTCTTTCATCCTGGTCTCTTACCAAAGCATTACCGCCTAGTTGGGTCTAAGCGGTTTGCGATGGGTCCAGTCGAGGAAAGGATCTGACAGGACCATTGACAAGCTCATCCCCCAAACTCCTGATATATCTCACTGAGGATCTTGAAAGCCACAACTTGGGCACCCTCCCAAGGTGTCTGCCCATCTGACTCCACACTCCAGCCTTGCCACTATGGGTGATCAGCATGGGCTAGGACAGTCACCCATATGTCATACCATTGTTGTCCCTTTGTTACCACTTTGCTCCAAAAGTAGCGAGACGATTCAGCATATCCGATAGAGTGTAGTACCCTCCACATTAGGGTGGAAGTTCCAAACAATGCCAAAAAGGTGTCGCTTGCAACAGGGGCTCCTGGGGCTGCCATCTGTATCAAAATGGTATAACTCCTGTGAGACAACGCGATCATAGAAAAGGGTTACATAACATAATCTAAAACTTATAAGGGGGAGGAATAATGTAATGATATGAATGAATGATTTATCATGATGCATGCACGTTCCATTCATCCTCACAAACTTAGGAAAAATTAAATCCTTAACGGTATACACGATGGCATACATACGTTCTCTCAATATAATCATAACTAAATGAGCTACATGTTTTGTTGTTCGTGTACCTGTAGAAGATTCATTTCAGCACATCCCAACAATTAAATGTACAAGAATGTAATTTGGGCTCTAGGTTGAATATTGAGGAACAACAAGATATATGAGAATGGTAAACTAACTATATACTTCCATATATATATATCCCAATATATATACTTCTATATCAAAGCTAATCGATGACAATTTATTACCCACAATTAAATACACACCATATACACATGCAAGCATGCATATACAGTCGTATCAAAGCTAGCTCTCCCTGACCGCACGCTCACATCTTGCGGTCAAGCCACTCATCAACTTACCTCCTTACATTGGCGTAGAGGCATCCAACCCATACATTACCACTCAAGTGAATGGCATCCATACAATAGCCCACCGTATGGACAACGAAAGTAAAAACACATCCCATGTTAGTACTTAAATAGCCACCTAATAGTCCTTAACTAGGTATAAAGGAGATGACCACTGGCATACTTTATATTTTTATAAATTAAAACCCTAGTTTTAAATACACATATGACAAGTTTAACGTTGAACCTTGCTCCGATGCCAGCTGTAATAGAACCATCCAATTTATAAGAGCACAAGTACAATAACAATCACTGAAGCGATCAAACTGTCATACTTGAACCCATATAAACCCGATAGTCTGGTGAAATCATGAAGGATCTCAAACAAACCAACATACAAACCAAGATCGTACATGATTCAACACAACTAGTCACATGTTACAATAGGTTCACAAATAGTTCTCATACATCGGAGTTTCAACAAAGTTATTACAATTCAAATTTAGAGGTAGCGGAAGCAACATAGTTTTGAAACAACATCAAGATAGTTCAAATACATAGCTAGTTTAAGACCATCTCCATTAAAAGCATGTAGTTGAGATGATATAGAATGACCATGTCCTTGGTCTTACTCTCCATCAACTATAGGAGTTATGCAATGCTTGCAGTAACCATGGTACATCACGTCATCTGCAACAAATGGGAATAATCCCTAAGTATGAGAATGTACTCAGCTAGACTTACCCGCCATAAACCAAAATAATAAGACACCAAGGAGTATGCAAGGCTTTAAAGGTGGAGTTAGCTTGACAACATTTGCATAAAAGCTTAAGAAACATGACTTTGAGATTTAGTACCTCTAGCATCAATTTGGATACATATTCAATTAAGCATCTCTAGATTAGCACCTATACTAGAGCAATCAATTGATTAAGCTAACAAGCATTAGTAACCATATCTGGTATAATAATTTGAGCAATCATCATAACCATCAAGTTTCCATTAAGTTACTCTATGTTGCCGCTGCTCAGTCAAGTTCTCACTATCTGGGAGAGACGGCGATTCAAATTGATTCCTACCCAGTTGGGGAATTTATTCCTAACACAAACCGAGGCACACCCCACGAAGGTAGCCTTAGGTCACCTTTGGTACAATTCAGGACTAACTCATGGGTCCAATCAGCGCCGCACCCTCAGAGATTCTACCAATCTACCAGGAAGATCGGGACTCGAACCCTCCCTTGGACTCACGCCATTGGCTCTCCGCACATCCTTACTGCCTCCAGTGTGCGCACTTTTACTTATCGGGGCCCAGCCTAAATTGAGCTACTCAGCTTTGCTGTCGTATCATTAGATCCGGCTAGCTAAGCGCTAGGCATGCGTTCAACATGACATGAGGACGTACAGTGAATCTGTCCTTAATCGACATAGACAGGGATAGATAGGCACCCAAGACCTCCATGCATTGTTGCTTCTCTATCGCCATCACACCCGGTCTCCTTTATTCGTTGACACATGGTTATTTCCATGCTAGCAAATATAGCCAACCGTGATTAGTTATCAGCCTATATCATGCAGGTGACAGGTAATCACCTGACTTCTACCAACTAAGCATGGATAAGCATATATTCGATCCTGGACCTACATTGGATTCAATATATATATATATATATATATATATATATATATATATGGACAAGGAAGATATATGCAGCAAGTGGGTCCAATCAACTCCTAGTACTTAATGCGTCAACATAAAAGGACTCAAGTTGATAGTTCGAAAATATAGGAGGCTTAGAATGCTCCAGGGCTTGCCTTTCACAAAGTTTAAGGGCTGATGATCTGGACACTCGGGCAATTGTTCACCATCGGGCTCACCTTCTCTTGGGGCCTCCTATTGCTGCACTACCTGATACTCTTCCTGGGGATCGGCCTCGTACTCCAACACAGTGATTTCTTCTGTCGCACCTATTGCATGCACATGCAAAAAGTGAGAATCATGGATGCATAAGAAGGGTCATGGATGACATGATATGATAATGTGCATGGTTAAATAATGACTATCATATTAGGTCATTAGGATAATAACAAAGTTAAATTCCTATTTACTTAGTAGGTACATATCTCCTCTCTAGAAATTTCAAGAATCCACACTAAGTCAATTTCTGGACCACAACACAGTGGCTATAAGTGTTAATCATAACTGGAGTTCTACCCAACCAAATCCTATGATCTTGGACTTTCTGGAAAGCTTATAAAATTGCCTACAACTTTCTTACTAACCATTTTTACAACAAACTCCATTTTGCCTATGCAAAACACCTAGCAACAGAATCTATCCAAAACAACTTCTATAATTGAATTTTAGAGCAATAATATTTCCACCGCATACAAGCAATCAAAATTGGGCACAACCAATGGTACCAACAGTTCATAGGCATCATGCACACTCTAGAAAACATGATGGTCAAACCCAAATAAATTATTTAAATGCCTTTATTAATTTATTAGGACACTAAGGTGAAATAAGGAAAATATACCAAAAGTGCACAATAAATTCTGATAAAATTACAGTAGCCTACATATGGCCTCAAAAGTCTACTATACAAATTTCATGTGAATTGGATAATTATAGCCATCTCAACAAAAATGGCAATTTGCATAGGCTTATTTTAGCAAAAATAGTTTAGCCTAGTGAAAATTGTCAAACAACATAGATGGCTCACCAGAGATGGCTCTCTGGTGGCAATGGCAGACGACGGTGACACAAACGTGTTCCCCACAACAAGCCACGTTGGTTGGTGGTGAAGACGTGACCTAGGGTTCACCAGAGATGGCTCGCCGGTGGCAATGGCGGACGGCGGAGGTAGCGTGGCGGTACGCCGGCGTTCTCCGGCCATCACGTGCTCTGGTGAGGTGCGCTACGGCTTTGTGGAAACCAAATGAATCTATCTAGGGTGGTTGGGGTTCTAATGAGGCGATGTGAGCTCTGCTCACATGCATGGCCATGCGGCGGTGCACAGAGCATGGTGGTGCTCCCACCGTTCTGGCCAGACAGCGACGAAAGGTAGGTCTCTGTCATGCCATATGCAAGATCTAGGGTCACTCAACCTAAGATGCATGGGATAGGAGGGAGATGATGGACCAGCTCAGCAACGGTGAGCTCGAGTGCCACGGCGGCCATGGCGGCCGCGCGTAGAGCGACGACGCGTTCTGGCGCAACCAGGTGGTAGCGTCTAAATGGATGATGTATTAAGATACAAGGACCTATGGCGAAGACTAGACGAGGGAGAGAGAGAGAGTGAAGGTGCACAGATTGTGGCTGGCCATGGCGAGCTTGTGCTCCGCGGTGCACCGTGGCCATAGCGGAGGCGGCGACTTGGAGTGTGGCCTCACCTGGGCTCGAGCGGTTACAATGGTGGTTCGAGGTGGTAGAGCGAAGCAAGGCGGAGCTATTGGCACGAGTGATTGGTCAATGGTGCTATGATGGCAGTGAGCGAGTGTGGTGAAACTCATGGTGGCAATGGCAATGGTGGCACCGCTGCTTGGCGAGCGAGAGCGAGAGAGCGAAGAATGGATTGAGCAACGACGTCGCCTCACACTTCACTCCATTTCTGCCTGACTGGCCAGGCCAACACCGGCGTACGGCCACCATGCGGCACGCGTGGCCTATGGCCGGTCGGCCACTGACGGCACGGCGTTCGCGACCATCTGCCCTGATGAAACGACTGACAACACAAGTTCATCCACCTCTTTCTCCTAATCCGTGGCGAGTTAGCAAAAACTCCATTACTAAAAGTTGTAGAGCTACATGTAAACTCCAACTTTGCTTTAGGGGGCAACATCTAATTCACCATACTTTTCAAAATGCAAAGCTCCAAAGTACGGTACATTGAAACTGAAAATCAGTCCCAGACTCAGAAAATTTTCAAAGTTTGAAAAACAGCATTTCATTGCTACTTGTGAGCTATTTTTGAGCATGCTATGCGCCGAATTAGGTCTTGACCCAAAAATAAAAGTTGTTACCCTAGTCAAGTACTACAACTTTGCTTATGGGTGCACAGCCATGCAAACACTCTAGGGTAAAGTTCAACTTAGGTCAAACATACAACTTGAAAATGGTAGCTTACACTATAATCATGACTTAGAGGCCAAATTGGCCCAAGTCATGAATACCAAAGTAGTTCCATGTGACATTCTAAACATGTTCATGGTACTCCTAAGGTCCCACAAGCATTGCACACATTGATCACATGTAAACCCTAGCCTAGGTATAAATTTAAGAGGCATCACAAGTGATATAAACAAGGTAGTGAAGATAGAATTTGACATGCTCATGCTCATGAATGCTCAATGATGATTGTGATCATGAAATGCCAATGCCAAATGCATGCTTAACACTAGGGTGTTACATGATGCACCCCATGAAATGCACCCAAATTATGCCAAGTCTCCAAATTCCTCAAAATCCATTAGACTTCTCACTTCCCCTTCAGGATCCAAACCTTCTCGGTGCTCTTCATGTTGGAAATGATCTTCTTTGGCACCCAAATGTGTTTGACTCCATTGTTGGCTTGCTTGTTCACCTTGATGGCCACCACCTTGTTATTTTTCTTCTTCAAGAGAGATAAGGTGTGGAGGCCTTTTTGTCCACCTTGTTAGTGTAGGTGTTGGAGAGATTGCTTGTTTCCTTTTTGTTTTTCTCTTTCTTCTTAGCTCCTCCCCCATTCTTCACTTGCACTCATAGAACTTGTGGCCTTCCTTGTCGCATACATAGCAAACCACTATTTGTCCTTCATTAAGCTTCTTCACTACCTTGATGGTGTTATCTTGATAAAGTTGGGCATGCTCTGTTTTACCTTTTACTTGAGTCAAGTCCTTGGTAAGGTGAGCCACTTCTTGCTTGAGTTGCTCATTCTCCATTGTGACCTCTTGTGTGCATCTATCTACAACAACTTCCTCAACACAAACTTGGTTATACAAGGGTGAGTCTAAACATAAATCATTGCAAGAAGTAGATGCATCCTTTTTAGGCATGTCAAAAATTGAATTTTTCTTTTTAGGTGCCTTGGTGGGGGTTGTACTGATGGCTTCAAGATTTTCAATTTTATTAGTTAGCTCATCACAATGTTTGCACATGGTTTCCATTTTAGCAAGCAAACTTTTATAGGCATCTTGTGAGCTAGCTAACTTTTCTTTTAATTTTTTATTTTTCTTTACAAGTTGCTCATCAATGATTGTGCATGTATTTGTTGTTGCCCTAGCCTCAAGTTGCTCAATTTTAGTAAATAGTTCAATATTGAGATTAGCAAATGTCTCATATTGTTCAAGAAAGGTTTTATATGCTTCTAGTGAACTATCTAGCTTTTCTTGCAACATTTTTAGCTTCTTTTGTTGACTAGTGCAACTTTTAGCATATTTAAGATTTTCTTGCACAAGTTGCTCATAAGAAGGTAGCTCATCATCACTATCACTATTATTGTCACTATCACTAGGGATAGACTTTTTGTTACCTCATGCCATAAGGCACACTCATGAAGTGCTTGATGATGAATGCTTGTACCCTCGCCTCTTGTGATGGTCTTCTTCTTTACTTGAAGAATCATCCCATGACCTTATTGATGTGAGAGCTTTGTCCTTCCACACCTTCTTTGTTTTGGGTGTGGGCGTGTTTGGACAAACTTCCACAAAGTGCCCCAACTCACCGCATACATAGCATCATTTCTTCCTTTGCTCATTTCTTTGATTGGTGAAAATGAAATCTTGAATTTGCATGGGCACACCCTTGACATTGAGCCTTTGGATCATCTTTTCCACCTTGTTGATAAGTTTGATTGATTCTTCATCAAGGACGGAGGTGGAGGAGGAAGATTGATCATCATCACTTGGTTCTTCATCATCATCATCATCACCATCTTCTTCTTCTTCACTTTAGGAGCTTGAGCTTGAGCTTGTCTCAACTTGCTTTCCCTTCATATTCTTGTGCTCACTACAAGCAAGAGCTTTGCCTTTGCTTGATTGAAGAGGCTTCTTCATGACCCATCTTATGTGATATCTCAAATGCCACTATCTTGCCAATGACTATGGCCGGGGATATGGTGCTCAAGTCCTCCATGTTGTGAAGGATGGTGATGATGCTTGCATATTTCTTTTGTGGTAGCATGGAGATGATCTTCCTCATGATGTTTGCATCACCTAGCTATGTTAATCCTAAAGAATTGAGCTCATTGATAATTAGATTCAAACATGAATACAGGGGACCATGATGCCTAAGAGGGGGTGAATTTGGCAACTTAAAAATCTACTCTAAGCTATGGCCTCTAATTCCACCTTAGCAAAACTTGTGCAAGAAAGTAATCTATCAAAATGTGCAACTATGGTTTTGCTAATGTGTTGCTATCTCTACCGCAAAAGAGTCATGCAACCTAGGTTCCAACCCTATCAACTAGCCTATCAACTAAACTAGGAAAGTAAAGCACACAACCTATGTAACAATGTAAATACGGAAGGTAAAGATAAGGTAGAGATGCAAACTCCCATCGATGACTCTGGTATTTTTACCGAGGTATCGAGAACCGCTCAAGCTTCCCCATAGTCCTCATAAGAGCCCCTCACAAGGAATCCCTCACAAGGGCTAAGATCTCGGTCAGGTAACTCCATGGATAGGCTTGGGCCTTCCCCATGCATAACTGGGTCTCCGGTGTGCCTTCTGACAAACCTCTCCTGGACCGCTCTCCGCCATCTTCACTATCAAGCTTCTGGCTGAAATGCCACGGGCCTTGTTCCATTCGGTACACTGTGGCAGCCACACCACACACGCAGTTGGTGTGGTCTCACAAGGCTACAAGCCCTGCCAAGTACAAACACAGTGCGCACAAGCACCTTGGGTTTAGAGGTATGCAAACCTCACTAGCAACTAGACCTAAGCCTAGAGCAAGTGCAATTGAGCGTGGTCTAACTAACCTAAACACTTCGCAAAGCACCTATGCTAATCACCAAGTAATCTTTAAGCTCTATGCATATGGAGAGCACAAATGAGGTGTAGCAACAACCTCCTATCTTCCCTCAGCTCCCTCACACTCCAAATGGCTAGTTAGGGCAAGTATTTATAGCCCCCAAGTCAAAACTAGCCATTGTGGCCGAGATCCTCTACTCTGCGTGGTCACTAAACAGGGCAGTGACCACCATGTGGACTAGCCATTGCTCACTGACAGGCTAACCATTGGGACACATGGTCACCGCCATGGGTAGGGCGGTGCACTGCCATAGCATGTCCTATGCCCCAACTCATTTTGGCTGCTCTCTAGAAAATTAGGTCGGTGGCACCCCCTGTCTGGTGCACCGCCAGCCTAGGGGCGGTGAACACAGTCACGTTCAATGCCCGCCTCTTTTCTAGATGTTGTAGCCCTTCTCTGGTGGCACCACTGCCCCTAGGGCAGTGCCCACTTAGCCATGGTTTGCTTCTATTTCTTTATGTGGCTTTGTTCAGGCTTCAACATCTTCGTGTGTTGGACTCCTTGCTTCACTTCTAGGCTATCAACACCTCCTCCAATGTCTTCTTTTGAGTGTTGATCATTTTCTTGATGTTCCAAAGTTGATCCAAGTCCGCGTTGCATCCTATTGAACTATAAAATAAACACTAGAAAACACATTAGTCCAATTTAGTTATGTTGATCATCAAACACCAAAATCCAAAGTAAATGGGTCTAGCGTCCATTTTCCTTACAATGCTACTAACAATGTTGTTAAGATTGATATAGCCACATCATGTGATGAGTTAATTGATGAGAGCATTGAGCAAGGTTCTAGTAGCAAAGGTAAGAAAGTGGTTGAGTTCGACAACTATGATGACTATATCAAGCTCAAGAATGAGAATGAAAAGCTCAAGAAGGATCTTGACAAGCTATCAACCACCAATACAATTGTGATAGAGAACTTTGACAATGATCATGATATGGCTCTAGAGAATGAGATGCTTAGAGAAGAAAACAAGAGGCTCAAGTTGGAGAAGGATCTTGAGAAGCTATCAACTCATGATGAACTTAGAGAAGAGAACAAGAAACTCAAGTTGAAGAAGGAATGTGACAGAACCGCCCAATTCATACAAGTGCAAGTATGGCTGCCCCCATTCATCACATTGACGTGCACATACTTTTACTTATATAAACCCGCTAGTCCGCCAAGTGCTATGAAGGACCTCGATAAATCAACATCACAACCAAGATTGCATGATTAAGCAAATACACATCATATACATAGAGTTGCAGCGGAAATAATGTTTACAATGAGTTCATAAATAATAATAATACAAGTTTGGGTTTCAAAACCAATTAGTGAAAACAACATAGCTTCCAACTGATTACAATAATATAAGTTCCAAATACATTGCTAGCATATGTGACATCCTTTGACAAAAGCACATAGGTAAGAACACTATATAGAGTCACCGAGCCCACTGGTGGTTAGCCACCATCTTTAGCAGACCGAGAACTTCACCTGCAACATAGTGGGATAAACCTAGAGTACAAGAAGGTACTCAGCTAGACTTGCCCGTCATAAACCAAAAATAAAGTGACTCCAAGGATCATGCAAGGCTTTATAAGTGGAGCTAGCTTGACACCATTTTGCATAAAAAGCCATTAATTAAGCTATACATTTTATAATTCGATCATCAAGTTAATTATAACTATTCATCTCTAGATTAGCAACTAACCTATGCCAAACATGTGGTATATCATTTAGTAGCATAACAATAGTAACCATAGCTGGTGTAAGATTTTCATATTCATCAGAACCATCATATTCCATAATCCAATTACTACGATGCTGGAGTTAGTCGAGTTTGTCACTATCCGGTAGAGACGGCGATTCAAATCAATTTCAACCAGCTGGAAATTTATTCCTAACACAAACCCAGACATACCTGCGCCAAGGTAGTCTTAGGTCACCATTGGTACAACTCAGGTACACATTTTATGGGTTTGATCAGCACCGCACAACTAGGGACAACCAACTACCAGGACGATCAAGACTACCCTGCCCTTGGGCTCACGTTTGGCTCCCCATACATCCTTACTACCATCTAGAGTGTGCACTTTGACAGATCAAAGCCCGGCCTGAGTTGAGCTACTCAGCTTCGTGGTCAGAACGAGTTATCCGACCAGCTAAGTGAGAGGCATGCGTTCAATCTCGGCAGAAGTGCCAGCAATGGTATGGTTCTTAATCGACACAGATGGGATCAACATAGCCAACCCAACACCATTACATATGAAATCCCGCCCGGTCTCCACTCAGATTACATCCCATGGTTATTTTTCCACGATAGCAAATATAGCCAACCGTGCTCTGGTATCCACCTATATCTCACAGGTGATAGGAAATCACCCGACTTCTATCTATCTAAGCATGGCTAAGCATATATTCGATCCTGGACCTACACAGGGTTCAAGGTATATGCCTGGACAAGGAAATTATATGCATCAAGAGTTTCCAATCAACTTCTATAACCTAATGCATCAAACATAAAAGC
Organism: Miscanthus floridulus; assembly: GCF_019320115.1. NCBI lineage: Eukaryota > Viridiplantae > Streptophyta > Magnoliopsida > Poales > Poaceae > Miscanthus > Miscanthus floridulus. The sequence goes on from NC_089598.1 coordinate 35,927,908, forward strand.
ACTCAAATTGATATTTGTAAAACATAGGAGGTTTAGAATGCTCTAGGGCTTGCCTGGGATCCAACACAAAGTTAGTTCAGTTAGCTTGCACCGTCTTGGGGAACATCTTCCACTCTAAGCATGCACTCTAGGGGTCCTTCCATCTTTGGGATAGGTCCACCAACACCGTCTTCTGGTTCGACTCCATCATCACATGCTTCACGTCCATGCGTTGTGCATCTAGCGTACCTAGATGAGATGCAACAATGCAAGTGCATGAATGCGAAGAATGGTAACATGAGATGCATCATATAAAAGCATTCAAGACAAGTATAAGGTTACACCTCAAGACATATGCACTTAGAGAGCAAGTCATTTACCTAACTATCACTCAAGTCTAGCATAGGGGTAGCAAGCATAACAAGCATGGCACACTAGGTAACTCAAGTCAAACTATTACAAGCATTTAACAATCAAGAACTAATTAAGCCTAGCATCACATAAGAACTAGGGCTGCGGTGAACGACACCAACATAATTAAAGCTCTAGCAAAACATGCATCAAGATCATTTTGTGGCAACATGCATACATGACCATTTATTAGTTACGTGCTTGACCAATATTATATAACACATTTATAAGATACCTCAGGTAGATCAATTTAACTCTAGTAGTGTCATGAGCTAACACTAACAAGCATACAAAGCAATGCAAAGTGAAGCAAACAACTTTAGGTACATGCTCAGATTCTGGGCAGCAGCACATCAGTCACTTGTTTCAACCATAACTGGAGCTATAGGCATCAAAAAAGGTAATCCTAGACTTTCTAGAAATATTTGGAAATTGTCTACAACTTTGTTATTTACACCTAGGCTGATTCAAAGGTTAACAAGGGTGAAAAACACTAACAAGCCGATCTGCTCAAACTAGGATAGAAAACTGACATGAACTTCAGAAATGCATAACTAAAATTTTAATCATCCAAAAAGCATGATTCTTAACTTTATGGAAATATTAGTAAGTTACCTATAACTTTTTTATTATCATCTTAAGACGATTCTATAGCTAACAAGATTAAACAATACCAAGAAGGCATCTCTGTCCAGATTTGGATAGAAATCTGTCATTCCACTTTGAACAGCTATAACTGGAGTTCTAGACCACCAAAAATGGTATTCTCTAATCTTTTGGAAAGCTTAAGAAAAGCACTACAACTTATTTATTATCATCAAGAGGTGATTCAAATCTTAACTAAGTCAAACAACATAACCTTTCAGATCTGAACAGAGCATATGTAAAAGCTGACAGCAAACTTGTAAAATCTATAACTCCTAAACTATTAGGACTAAAATCATGAAATTTTAGGACAAGCAATATAAGGAAATTATCTACAAGTTTTGTATTGAACATATCTATAGAAAACATCATTTGCATCACGAAAATGTCACCACCACAGAAACTATATATGCAGCCATTTTCAGCACATAAGTAAAGTGGTGCTTCACTTCATTCTTTAACAAGGCCATACATGTACCACTAATCACATGGATCACAAACTACAATTAACATGGTCACTCAACATTAGTTATGGTTAGCATAAAAAGCATCTTAACACATCTCCAAAACATAGAGGTTACATATTGATGTTCCTTTCTCATTTTTTATTCTATGGGCACTTGTTTACTAATTAGCAAACATAGACAAACCTATAAAGAAAAGAAACCTGCCCCAAAGTGATTCAGGGGCTGGCCTTAACAACACACAAACATACACATAGCACACATTAGAGTAAGAGCTAAAGCAAGGACTAGAAATATGCATAGGCAACATACTCGCTAGTTATTATATTAACAAGAGAGCAAGCCCATAACACATTGAACTAGCTTTAAACCATTATTTATCCTAGCTCAGCAACATTCAACTTAGGGTAAGCAAGGGAGCATCATATGACTTAACTACATGCATCTACTAGCAACTTTTACTCTCCTATTTATATATATAAAGCTATATATTGATTTTTAGGTGATGTGACAAACATCTAGTTTGGACCTGAGATTTTTATGAAAGGAAGATGATAACAAAACATAGCTACTATTAGAAGATGACTTGCTCAAGTGGTATAAATTAATTATAGCAAGCAAATCAAGTTTTAATCACAATTAAACATGTGAGACCAAGATACATCTAAAACACACTATTTTTCATAAATAAATAACCATATTATGGACCAACATGACATAACAACGTCATGCAAAGGTAGAGGAACAACATTTTCTATTTTTACACCTTCTCAAAAATTATAACTCATTTAAAACCATTTATTAAGAACTAAGCAAGTTAAATGCATAACTCAGTCACACATGCACCAATAAACCTGAAATTTTTACCACAACACACATATAGCTTCAGTAGACTACCATAAAAATGTCACATCATTTGGAGCACCACAACTTTAGATATGAATTTATTCCTAGAAAACCCTAATTTACAAAGATAAATATGTGCAGTAAAAACTTTCTACTAAAACATATGATATTATGGAACTACTGCATAGATCTACTCACATGGATTCCAAAACATGTTCATTTGCTATTTTACAATTTTTCTACGATTTACTATGTATTTTTAAAGTTTCAGCTAATTATATGCACATAGGAAAAAGAAAGGAAAAACACTTTTGCATCGGGAACCCTGGACTTTCCTCTAATCTACCCGCAGTTCATAAGGCCTATTCACATGAGTCACAGGTTCTTCACTTAACCCCTTGCACTTGCTTCTATTTGAGCGCGGCGTCCTCCTTCTTCAACTCGAGCAGAGCAGAGGAGATGGCCAGAGCTCGTGGTTCCGGCCGGCAAGGGCGGCGCTGGTGGTGATGAAGTGGAGGGGGAGCCATAGGGGGCCTGCGTGCACCCGGGAAAGGCGGTGGTCAGCTAGGGGCGGCCCTAGTTTGGCTCGGCCATGAGCCATGGCGGCAGCCCGACGGAGAGGAGTAGCGGCGACAAACAAGGAAGCCACAGCAGTGGCCGAATGGTGGGGAAGGTTCCATGGGCCTACGTGCACCCACGGAAGGCGGTAGCTTTCCCGAAGGTGTCTCATGGCCACCTAGCCACACGCGCATGCAGCGCCCAGAGGCATAGCCTCAGCGGTGATCGTCTATAGCGGCGAGAGAGGCCGGAAGAAGGGGCACGTCGGGGCAGCGTGTGGCGGTGGAGGCACAGCGGTACTCGGCTAGGATAGGAAAGGCATGGAGGACCTGGTCGGGCGGTGTCCATGGAGCTTCCGTGGGTGGCCATGGCGTCGTGTTGAGTAGGGTGAGAGGCAAAAGTGAGCGCGGAGTGGAGCTAGGGGTCGGGACAGTGTTTGGCAGCGGACGTGGCTTAGGCGGGGCACCCTCGACGCGTGGGGTAGAGGTGAGGAGCATGGCAACCGCATGTCCCCTTTGGAGCCCATCGTCGAACACCTGGTGTGTGTCAAAGTGCCCACTTTGATGCCCTCAAAATGGCATATTCGGCTGGGATTTAGCTCCTGGCATTATAACAAGGTTTGGTGACCACGAACTGCTCTCCAACTTCTTTTAAGTGTGCACAACCATTAGAGCAACCGATTAGGAGATGATTAGACTCCAAGATAGAAGTGTCAATGCATTGACAATAATTAAGGGAACTCAATCTTGATGATCAAAACAAAGTTAAACTGGTGCCATCTTTTTGCATGCTCTTCCCCAAAACATATAGTCCAACTTGAGTTGCTTAACAAAAACATGAGAACATGGCATGTCAATGAAGTGGTTACTAATCCCGGACTTAGAATATTTCCAAGCCTGAAAATAGCTACAGATTCAATCTTCGAGCCTCTGTTTGACAAACTTAGATGTTAATTTAGGATTGAGTCTTTGAACAAAGTTTGTTGTACACATCATGCTCAGCAACTTTGCTTAAAGGATCATGGACTGGTTCAGCTCGGTTATGAAGATACAAATCTCCAAAGATAGATAGATGAAACTGAAATTTGGATTTCAGAGTTTTAGCAAAGTGTGACCGAATTCAGTGAACTTGCCATTTTGGAGAGAACCTTTGAATGACCAAATGAGCTCCAAACTTGATGAGACTTGCTTCATTGTTTCCAGCACAAAGTGTACTTCAACTCATATTCAGGACTCTCATTGAGCTGTCATATGAATTCAGAAGATAAAATGTCGCAAACCTATCAACTCACTGCTGCCGATTAAGGATTTAGGGAAATTATGGTGGAACCCAAAACAACACTGGATTCGAAGTTGAGGCCACTATTTGAGCCACTTTGGAGTTGAATCAGGGCTTCGTCCAAAAATAAAGTTTGTTGTACTCCACGCAAACTTCAACTTTTATTAAAGGTTAAACTTCACCACTAGTACCAAAATCATTGGTTCATCTTGGTCAAAGTAGCACCTTGTTAAACCCTGAAATTAGGGTTTTCGACCAATTGAGGCATTTTCTTGATATTTGCTCAACATGAACCCTTCATAACTTTTGTTGTAGAGTTCAATTAGAGTCATTTGGGCAAGCTAGCAAGGTTTGGTCGATATCTCATATTCCCATTCACCTGATGAAGCAATTCAAGAAAGGTTATCACTTATCATTTCCTGTGACTTTTTGATTCCAAACTTCATGAAACTTTTCCAAAGTTCACTATGGATGCATGTTGAAGTAATGTACATGAAATAAGCATATTTAACATTACACATGCATAATCTTAACAAGTGTCCACAAGTAAGCAAAAGGTATTGTCCAAGTTCAAATTGGGACTCAATTTCATAGATTTGACCTCAACACCTTTATCATCACTTCCAAGATTATGAACTAGAGATCATGATCATTGCTTGACCTATCCAACTTAAATCCAAATTCGCTTCTTAACTCATGACTAACACCTGGGGTGTTATAAGGAACATCTCAAGACCGGTTTGAGCAAGTTCACAAAAGGCCAACATCTTCAAAGTGAGCTACTAATGAACACCATGATGAAGATGGATAGAAGTGGTATTGAATTCTGGGCAAATTAAGAGAAGAAAGCTCAAGCTCAACATCAACAACAATACAAGTCAAAGCCTAAGCCAAAAAGAAGCTTTGAGTTTGGACAAGAAGGTCACTTTGCTCATGAGTGTGAAACTCCACCACCACAACCCTTGCCCAAGCATGCTAGACCCTTTGCTTTCAATGCTCACTACATGCTTAGAAAGGATTATAGTGGAAAGATGAAAGTCATGCTCTTAGGTCCACCAAACAAGAATAGGACTAAACAAATTTGGGTTGCTAAGTCACTAGTTGAGAAAGTCAAGGGCCCTCATCAAGTTTGGGTCCCTAAACAACAAGCTTTGATCTCTTGTGTCTGTAGGTGAACTATAAGACTGGTGGAAGTCAATGGGTTATTGATAGTGGTTGCACTCAATATATGACCAGTGATCCTCGTATGTTCACCTCACTAGATGAAGAAGTGGATGGTCAAGAAAGAATTACATTTGGTGACAATTCAAAGGGCAAAGTATAAGGATTGGGCAAAGTTGCAATATCAAATGACCACTCAATTTCAAATGTGCTATATGTTGCTTCATTGAGTTTCAACTTGCTATCCGTTGGTTAATTGTGTGATCTTGGATTTCAATGTTTGTTCACCGAGAAGAAAGTTGTTGTGTCAAAGAAAGATGATGATCAAGTTATATTCAAGGGCTTTAGATACAACAACATATATCTAGTGGATTTCACCTTTGAAGATGCAAACTTGAAGACAATCTTATTCACCGAAACATCACTTGGGTGGCTTTGGCATAGAAGACTTGCACATGTTGGGATGAGCTCACCCAAGAAGTTAATGAAGAATGAGTTGGTGAGAGGTTTGAAGGATGTGAAATTTGAGAAGGACAAGCTTTGTAGTGCATGTCAAGCCGGCAAGCAAGTTGCTAACACTCATCTAACCAAAGCTTATATGTCAACAACAAGAGTGCTAGAGCTTCTCCACATGGATCTATTTGGACCAACAACTTATAAGAGTTTAGGAGGCAGCCTCTATTGTCTTGTGATAGTTGATGACTACTCTAGATACACTTGGGTGTTCTTCCTTCATGACAAGACCGAAGTTGTGACATGTTTTAAGAAGTTTGCTAAGAGAGCACAAAATAAATTTGAAGTGAAGCTCAAGAAGATAAGAAGTGACAATGGGAAAGAATTTGACAACACAAACATTGAAGCATATTATGGTGAAGTTGGGATCAAACATGAGGTCTCCACAACCTACACTCCTCAATAAAATAGTGTAGTAGAGAGAAAGAACCGGACACTAATCACCCTTGCAAGAATGCTTGATGAGTACAATACATCTCAATATTTATGGGTGGAAGCTATCAACACCGCATGTTATGCACCCAACTGCTCATTTCTTCAAAAGTTTCTTGGCAAGACCCCTTATGAGTTGCTCAATGGGAAGAAGTCAGATGTCTCATTCTTTCGGGTGTTTGGTTGCAAATGCTATATCTACAAGAAGCGGTAACACCTAGGGACGTTTCAAAGACGTTGTGATATTGGTTTTCTTGTTGGTTACTCATCAAAGTCCAAAGCATATTGAGTATTTAATCATGCCACTGGCTTGGTTGAAGAAACATATGATGTGGAATTTGATGAATCGAACAGCTCCCAAGGAGCACATGAGAATCTTGATGATGTAGGTGATAAACCATTGAGGGAGGCCATGAAGAACATATCAGTTGGAGACATCAAGCCTAAAGATGATGAATATGAAGTGCCTATGATTGATCCACCCTATTCATCAAATATATCACAAGATGATGATAAAGATGGGAGAGTAGAAAATGAAGATACTCATATCTCCCATGATCAAATGGTGGCACAAGCTTAAGATGTTGATGCTCCACAACCTCCTCCCCAAGTGGTTGATAGAAGAAATTCACCTCTACTTCAAGCACATCCGCAAGATCTCATCATAGGGAGTCCTTCAAAGGGTGTAATGACTCGCTCTCAAAAACTTGCTTCATTTATTGAACATCACTCATTTGTTTCTTGCATTGAGCCTAAGAGTATAGAAGAAGCTATTCAAGATCCGGATTGGTTAAATGTCATGCATGAAGAATTGAACAACTTCACCCATAATGAAGTTTGGACACTTGAAGAGCTACCACAAGATGCAAGAGTCATTGGAACAAAGTGGGTGTTCCGCAACAAGCAAGATAATCAAGGCATCGTTGTGAGGAACAAGGCAAGGCTAGTTGCAAAGGGGTTCTCTCAAGTTGAAGGTTTTGATTTTGGAGAGACCTTTGCACCGGTTGCAAGAATTGAACTCATTCGTATCCTCCATGCATATGCATCTCATCATGAAATGAACTATATCAAATGGATGTTAAAAGTGCATTTTTAAATGACTTCATAAATGAACTAGTCTATGTTGATCAACCTTCTAGGTTTGAAGACCCTAGATACCCTAATCATGTTTATAGGTTGTCCAAGGCGCTATATGGGCTAAAGCAAACCCTAAGATCTTGGTATGAGTGCCTTCGGGATTTCCTCATTGAGAAGGGCTTCACCATTGGGAAGGTCGACACCACACTATTCACCAAGAAACTTGATAGAGAAATCTTCATTTGTAAAGTATATGCTGATGATATCATATTTGGCTCAACAAATGAAGATTATTGCAAAGAATTTGGTGAATTGATGTCAAAGGAGTTCAAGATGTCTATGATTGGAGAGCTTACATTCTTTCTTAGTTTTCAAGTCAAGCAAATGAGAGAAGGGATTTTCATCTCTCAAGAAAAGTATACCAAGGATCTTCTCAAGAGGTTCAAAATGGATGAATGTAAGCCAATCAAGACACCAATGCCATCAAATGGACATCTCGACCTAGATGAGGGAGATAAATCGGTTGATCAAACCCTCTACCATTCTATGATTGGTAGTTTGTTATACTTGACCGCATCTAGGCCTAACATCATGTTTAGTGTGTGTATGTATGCTAGATTTCAAGCTAGTCCTAAGGAGGCTCACCTAGTTGCCGTTAAAAGAATCCTTAGGTACCTTAAGCACACACCAAGCATTGGCCATTGGTATCCTAAAGGAGCTAGATTCCAACTAGTTGGCTTTTCTAATTCGGATTATGCTGATTGCAAAATTGATAGAAAAAGCACATTCAGAGGGTGCCATTTGCTTTGTAGATCACTAGTGTCTTAGACCTCAAAGAAGCAAAATAGTGTGGCCTTGTCCACCACCAAGGCGGGGTACATTGTTGTAGGTGCTTGTAGTACACAAATCCTTTACATGAAGCAAACTCTTTTAGACTATGTTGTAGTTCTAGAAAAGGTACCCCTTTTGTGAGACAATGAGCGCACGGTAAAGCTTGCAAATAACCCGGTTCAACACTCTCATACCAAGCATATAGATATCTATCATCACTTTCTTAGAGATCTTGTTGCTAAGAATGATATATCACTAGAAGGTGTAAGGACCGAGGATTAATTGACGGATATCTTCACTAATCCGGTAGATGAGGCTACCTTTTGTAGGTTGAGGAATGAGCTCAATGTGCTTGACCTAAGTAACTTCACTAAAAAATGAGCTTGTGTTGTCCTTTCCATTGCATTGTAATATAAAATATGCTTAATTTTTAGAAATACACTTAGGGCTTGTCTAACATGGTTAAGATAACCACCGAAAAGCATGTGAAAAAGCTTAACCTTGGATCAAACTTGACAAGCAACTAGATTTACTTTTCTTGTATTGCATTGCAAATGCATGTGTGTTGCTTTGTTGTTTCTTTTCGGTTAAGTTTTGAGCATCCACTGTGTTCATCCACAAATAGAGAGAGCATTTGAGGCTCCCCTTGGTTAAATTCTCTATTCTGTGGCCACATGGTGCTCCTTGCCCCGTTTTGTCAACTATTCTCTTAAAAAACAAATAGCCTAAGGAAAATACTTTGAAAATTGAGGGCTTAAGAGTTGGTTCTCATACTAGTTCCAATTAGGTGTTTATTTGGCTCTTATTTGGATTGGAACTTGGTTGGGAGAAAGCGCCGTGAAGAAAGGAGGAACAGCTACCGAACAAGGATCAGACATAGGACTGGACCCATAGCTTGCAGCGTCCAGTTGTTTAGAGCTTAAGGGAACTGATGTGTCAGGTCGTTTCTCCTATGCATCCAGTCGCAATAGTGGAAACGCTTTTGAATTCCAAATCTAACTGACTCGTGGAGCCTGCCCTTCTGTTTCCCTAACCAAAAACCGCCCTCTGTGCTCACTCTCTATCTGTCAACTTGGACCTACATCCAAACCGCCCTCATTCTTTCCCAATCGAGTCGGCCCATGGTTCCCTTTCGTATGCCACCATCGCACCGCGCCCGCAACCCTAGCACCGCCACATGCTCGCTCCTCCATGCCACCGTAGTCGTGCCGCCATGCCCTTGTCCTCACACCACTGCACCACCATTGTGCCTTGCATGTGCACGCATCGCACTTGCACCGTGTCACCGTGCGCCCATGCAGTGCCCGTGCTAGAGGCCATGTTCACCACCACCACCGCCAGAGGTCCCTCCACCAACCTTGTTGTCAATTCTCTCAACTCCGGTGACCCCACACGCCCTTCTCCTAGCATCAAGTGCCTCCCCAACGCGAGTTCCTTGACTGGCTGTACTGCTTCTAGGATCTTATTTCTTGTGTTGTGGTACACTTGTGCTCACCTTTGGATGACGCCCTTGGTCCATTGCTCCTTTCCTCTGGTGAGTGCCCCCTATGTATACCTGGTGTTCGTTGCTTTGTATGAATGGCACCAGCAACCTTGTTCACATTCTATTCCCTCACTATTCCTTCTTGTAGTGCCTATCTTGACCCATGTGGTGCCCCTGTGTGTCAGCTACTCATCTTTTCACAGGAAATCTGACAGCGAGTTTGGGCATTCATATTGATTGGTAGTGAGACAGTGCTTGGTAGTGGACAGTGGCAGTTAACTCAGGGCTAGGCCCATCCCCACCTCACTTACTTGCCTGGCTTGGCAGACCTATTGGGGTGGCCCGGTAGGTATGCTGCTTCTTGGGCCAGAGAGTTCTATGCCTCTTTGTGGATTGACCTAGGTCATAGGTACATTCACTTTGCATTGAGAGGACGTGACCGCATATTGTACAGCAGCAGAGCTAGAGAGATATTGAGGATTCCAGAGTTAGCCACCAGGATTCACCGGCTCTGCTATGGAGAGACACAGCCATCGAGATGCCCTCATCGCAGAGCAGTGCCACCTACAGAGTTAGTTAGAGCCTACTTTTATGAGCCATTCAGAGAGGGTTTGAGGCGCACTCCAGGTGCCCTTACACCTACGGCTCGCCTCTTGGATGTAGTCATGAGGAGGACCTTGCTCCCGAGGGGTGGCTACTGAGAGGGATTGACACATATTCAGCTTTGGTTAGTCCATCACTTGATCTCTCAGACACCATTTGATATTGGGGATTTGATACTCTTAGAGATGGAGGACACTTTATCAGAGGGCTTCAAGGGCCACCATCAGTCATTGTATGCCCATTGGATTTGCTTTCTTATTTTATAGGCATGTTCACATATACCTCCTAAGGTCATGCCTGAGTTGACTTTTACTACTACTGAGTTCCTTGAGTATGACATGCGCTAGCTGATGGTCTCTAGCACTCGAAGCAGGACACCGAGGCAGAGGCGTCGCTAGAGGCCAGAGGTGATAGAGACAGAGGCCAAGCAAGACGAGGCCATTAGGGCCCTTGTAGAGTTAGAGCTTGCAGACTTGGAGGCACAGTAGGATGATGAGGTCGAGGATGATCTGTCTGATGGTTCAGGTGAGGACTACCAGCCTATTACATGGATGCCCCCATGGGCTCACGATAGAGAGGCCAGTGGTTCTAGCTTAGCTCCACCTCAGCCACCTCAGACATACCCTGCTCTAGTAGCCATACTTGACAGGATGCAGCAGGAGTAGTCATGTCAGGCATAGGCCACAACTACAGCTATAGCCCAGGTGCAGACATGTCAGGACCAGTTCTAGCAGCAGCAGGCTATCTAGTAGCTATTGCTTTCTTTCTAGCAGATGGCTTTTGGATTCATGTAGTATGTCCTCACCGCTACAGGTGTTGCTCCTTATCAGTCGATGTTGTAGCTTGTTTCGACAGTGACTACTAGACCAGTGACTCCAGCATTACAGCCTAGTGGGCAATAGAGTCAGGGCCAGCCAGCTACATAGTTTGCCTCACCCACCAAGCAGGTTTCATAGTGGTTTGCTACACCAGGGATAGAGGCTCAGGGTTTCACTCCGATTGTCATGGGCTTCACTCCTACTCAGTCAGAGTCTATGTTAGCGCGACAAATACTCTAGACCCTCAGAGCTTGGGTGCTACTTTCAGTGAGCTCATAGGGTAGCCTACACCTCTAGAGTTTTGATTCCTTGCTCCTACTACAGCAGCTCTGGACACCAGGACGACCAAGACTCTTCCGTCTTCTATTGCCTCGTTAGAACCACCTCCAACAGTCACTCCTACACTTGAGGCTTCAGCGACAGAGATAGAGGCGGTTGTGGCTCCACTTCCTATAGAGACAACTTCAGACCCAGCTACTAAGACCGTGGAGCAGACCTAGACCGCTTCTGAGTCAGAGAGTTACCTTAGCTAGCTCCATTGGGTCTGATAGTTCTGAGTCCAGAGTCTAAGGATGATGCCACTCAGTTTTAGATCTCTCACCGTGTTTCAGCGCCTAATTTGTCTACTCCTGTCTCGCTATCCGACCCTTAGGTTTTGGTGCACTCGCATCTTCAAGTGCCTTTCCACAAAACTGGTTTGCTTGCACCATGTTGATGAGAGCTGGCTTGAGCTTGAATCCATTGTCTCCAACATTGACTATTGGTCCAGTACGGATGCTGGCTATAGTTGGAGCAGAGAAATCACAGAGAGTCATGTTAGTCATGGCTTCAAATTTTGGTGTTAAGGTTTGCCTTATATGGTTGTCTTCCAACTTTAAAGCTAGAACTTTCTTGAGTTTAGCTCTAGTCCTTCTCATTAATGCTTGTGGATCTTCAACGTAGTTTGTCGGAAGGTCAAAACCGGTCATACATTACCCTGCATAAGATACACAAGTAGACAAAACAAGAGTAAGCCTGTTTGAGCAGAGGCCAATGGTTATCTTCTATCACATCAATAAGTAAAAGTTTATCAATACTTCCTTTGCTTACCTACCTTCCCCGGTAACGACACCAAAAATGCTTGTTGACATTTCTTAGCGTCGCTACTAAGAACAGAGTTTTAAATCTAGTCCCAAGCAACAGTGCCAGAAAATGCTTGTTGGTATTTATTAACGTGTCACTTGTTTTTAAATAGCCACCTGTTATAAACCTATATCTCCTAATTTTACTAGGTTGTCATCCCTAGTGATGATATTAGAGATACTTGTTGGTACTACATTGCATTACTACTAGAATAATACTAAGTAGTTCTTTATTAATTATGTGACTAGGAAGAATAAATAAAAATATGAATGAAAAGGATCTACAAGCGCACAGATAATATACCATTGTAGCATTTTACCCAAGAGTATTCTAGGTATCGTTATTTATATTTTTACCACAGGGAATGTCTAGCATGAACATGTATTGATAACTTATACTATTGAAGAAGTAAACCATAACCAATATTCTATTCATAACAAGGGTATATATATATATGTTGAGTATTGATCAATGATAATGATAAATCACTCAGAGTACTCCTTTCTATGGCATTAGCATGGTTAGGTAGAATATTAGAGGAATAATTCCTAAGTCATTCTTAATTACAAATCAAAGCATACATTGATTAGTGCAATTATACCTAGTAATCATTACTAAGATCATCGTCATATCTACACATAAGGGATATTACTAAGGAAGATTAAGAACAGAGCTTACTCTTCCTTCGTAACCAAACCCTACATGCACCTATATTCAGGGAGTGGACTACAAAGGACTCAACGGGAGTGTCACATCCGTGATAAACCACATGACCCAGAATATAGGGTGTATCCGCAGGTACACAACGTATAAGCACCATGCTTACACAATGTTGACCACCCACCCATGGATCCTTAGAGTGAGCGCTATACGAACTTATGCATGAACATGATGATAATCCAACTATACTAAGCACATAATCAAAGTAGACCATGAACATTATAACAAAGAACATGAATAAGATGAATACTAATATTGTCATAATAATTGTAACTAGCATATAAAAGTAATGGAGATAAAAAGAGAGAGGGGTACAAAGATTATACCAAACCACGCTCCTGACAAGATCGGGAATCCAAGCGAAGCCTGCTTGCCTCCCTCTAGACCTAGCCTCACTAGCTATGCCCTAGAATATGGTGGAGCTCTGAGGATGATTAGGGTTTCTGTCATTTCAAATGACTTATGCCTTTTAGGGGGGCAAGGGCTGATATATATAGGCCTGACCGTCCAACGTGAGCCCTTAGATCAAACCAACTTAAAGGATGGCATAGATGCAACCTAGGAGGCGATGGAGAACCGACATAACAATGAGGGGCTGATAGGTGGGCCTTAGGAGCCAGGCGGCTTACAAGTGGGGTCGGCCGGCCCCACCTGGCGACGTCTCACCCTCTGCTTCGGTGTGGAGTCATTCCGAGTCTTCTAGAGTCTTCTGGTGTCCGTTTGCTGTGGATAAGCGCAATTAAATCTGACATGTAGGTCCACCTTGACGGTTTTTTGGATAAACCCTGCAGGAAATATAGATTCACCAAAACTAGTGGAATTTGTTAGTTTAAACCCTTAAACCTTCATTAGTGATTATATTTATGCCCTTATACATGTTATATTGATGGTCTATATTGGTTGTTAACTACCATCAACAGAGATTATTGAATTGGAAGTGAATGGAGGTGTGACATAGTGACCGAACACTGGACCTTATTAGACCGGACGTGTTAGGTCAGTTCATGGACTGTGCAACAGAAAGTTGAGTGTCGACTGGACGCTAGTGCTAGGCTGAGACCGGATGTGCAGGTAATTGCATCTATAGCAGCAAGGTTTTGGTGCTGGCGCAGGATCAGACGCTGAGTAGAAAAGTGATCGGACTCGGTGTCAGCTGCGTCTGGTCATGTATAGAAAGGGTCCAAAGAGCAAATTTGCTGACCTAGGTCGACTGGACTCCGCGCTGAGTCCAGTCACTCCAACGGCTCTCTAATGTTGTGAAGCAACGGTGTACTAACCGAACATGTTCGGCCACATCGACTGGTGCTTCCAATCACCCTGAAAGTTGCTGAGTTGGATCCCAACGGTCATGTTTTGAATGGGGTGTATAAATACATCTCCTACTCGTCCAATTCAGCCCTCTTGCCCATTTGTTCAGCTGAAAAAACACTTTGGAGTGCAAGGGAGAGCAAGAGCCTAGTGGGGTGATTGAGATTTGATAATCCAAGATTAAGGACCTCATTAGTGCATAGGGAGTAGCAAGTGTGCATCCACTTTTCTCATTAGGCTTGTCTTGGTCAAGTGAGAGTTTATGCTTGTTACTCTTGGTGATCGCCATCATCTAGATGGCTCAGTGGTGATTGGAAGCTTAGTGATCATCCAGCAGAGCTTGTGGATGACCCAAGTCATGGTGTGAGCGGTTGTGGGTGATTCACCACGACGGAGTGTCAAAGAATCAGCCCGTAGAGAGCACTTGATCCTTGCACAGATCAAGGGGGAGCTACACCCTTGCATGGGTGCTCCAATGAGGACTAGTGGGGAGTGATGACTCTCCGATACCTTGGAAAAACATCACCGTGTTCCTCTCTCTCTCTCTCTTTACTTTGAGCATTTACATTTGAGCAATTCAATTCTAGTCTTTACATTCTTAGAATTGCCATGCTAGAGTAGGATTGGAACCTAGGGTGCAAAACTTTTATGTGGTAGAACAATAGAAACACTTTTAGGCATAAGGGGGTGGAATGGGCTAAGTGTAGGGCTTAATTACTGCAAGAAATTTAGAATTAGCCCAATTCACCCCCCCCCCCTCTTGGGCATCTTGATCCTTTTAGCCTCGACACAGGCGAATCATTTGCCAATGTGGCGGTGTTAGTGTACATCCACAGTCAGGTTGTGCTCCAATGCGATGGAAGTAAGGACCTAATCATGGATGGATCATAAGCCAATACAACGGTGTTAGTCTACACCACAGTCGGTCCTAGATGCCGACGGTGAAGGCTATGACCATTACTATCGACAGCTTACCGTCGAGGCCAAATGTGGTTGCGATGGGGGTTATGATGTGGCTGTGAAAGGTTCAAGTGTAGTAGTGATGGTGTGAGGCGGCGCTAATCAAGCGTGGCAAGGGGAGGCATTGAGGAAGCGGTACATAGAGGCGGCACTGCCGCACCGATTGAGCACACGCGCGGTGAGGCAACACCAGTTGAGCACAACAAGGAGATGACGATCAAATTCAATTCAGTGGCAAGAAGCCTCAGTTCAGCAACATGTGGCCATGGAGGAGGGCACACATTTAGGTTTCCGATCATGCATGGGTGATTAACAACTTCAATGCCCAAGTAGGGGCCAAGTAGAGAGTCCCTAGGAATGAGGGCTAAGGCCATTGATTTGAAGGCCTCCCTAATTTGGGGGGTGTTGATGTTTGTTAACCATCATCCATTGTAAACAAAAGTGCCATTCTGAGATGAACACTAACAAAACACATGATTTTATGGTTTAACTTTGGGCCAAATATGCATATATTGGAAAATCTCTAACCTGCAGGGCCCACAAGCAAATTTGGGCCAAATTGGGCTAGTAGGGGAGGGGTCGCCCGACCTAGTGCAGGCCCTCCTAGCCCTCCAAACTAGCCCAAGTTGAAGAAGCACATGACCAATTCCATCCATCCATTGATTAACTTCAGTGGAAGATCAAATGGTGGGAATGGATGCTCCCTTGGATCTATGGGTCCACCAAACTTTAGTCGATAATCCAATTGATGCTAAACTTCACCCATGAGTAATACACCACTAGAGGGTCCACCAGGTAGAAGGCAAAGGGCCTAGGCCTCAGTGGGTGGTCGGACGACCCTTCCCCTGGTCGCCCGACCTACCCGGAAGCTCCAACACCTCAGCTTTGAACACACGCAAGAAAGCACACTTTGGAGCAACATGGAGCATGGATGGAATGCGGTTTGGTCTGATGGTTGTTGATATTTCTTATGACTATTGGAAGTTTTTGAATGTGCACAAAAAATATCGATGTAGCACTTTGCCCGGGAGTATTCCGAGGTCATATTTATATTTTACCATAGGGAAAGCCTATGGCTAAGATAGTGAAGAATATAATTTCTTGTGAGCTAAATTCTCAATCAATTGCACAACCTTAGTCGGGGGTTATACGTCTATGGTGCTGAAAGATCTAGTTTAGTTTTGAATAATTGATGAAACCCTAGGTACTAACCTTTGGCTGTAAGTGAATATGAGATAGATTAGTATACACCAAGTGGTGGAGCAAAAATGAACTCCATGGAGGTGATGATGGACATGTGATGATGATGATCAAGCTTCAAACTTGGAAAAGAAGAAAGAGAAAAATAAAATGGCTCAAGGCAAAGGTATATTTGATAAGAACATTTTGTTTTGCCACTCAAGATGCCAAGTGGGTTTAAAATAGATAGCCGTACTATTAAGAGGGGTGAAACTCGTCGTAAAATGCGGTTATCAAAGTGCCACTAGATGTTCTAACTCATTGCATATGCATTTAGATTCTAGTCTGTGCTAACATCCTTGAAAATGCTTTGTGAAAATGCTAACACACGTGCACAATAGTGATACACTTTGTGGTTAGCACTAGGAGTAAGGGTGAAGAATTAGAGGAGAAACAGATGTGAAAACAGGGATTGGACCCTGAGGGGTCGAGTCCGATTCAGACTTAAACCCTAGGTCACGGGAGTGCGGAAGCGTCAGACCCTGGTCACGTGAATGACCGGACCCGGTGCTGAGGGTCCGGTTGTGGCATTGATGCACACGGTGGCGACTGGAGGAGGACTGGACCCTGGCTCAGTGTCTGGTCAGGGGCACCGAACTCTGTCCGAAGGCCCTAGAACCTCGTGGTGTGGATTCTGTTGCGACCAGACTTAGGGGGTCGCGGGTTTGGTCGATCGCGTCGGACTAGGTCCGATCGTTGTTTGACACCTCGTGAACTCTCTATTTCGTGTCGGACTCGCACGTGTTTGAGCGACCGAACCCTAGGGTCTGGTTCTGGTCTAGAGCTGCTATTGTGCGTGCTGAAAATCGACTGTTGAAGATCAACGAGCGTGGTTGAATCTAAGGGACGTGTGGCAACATCTAGAGGACCGGACTCGGTTCGGACCAGACTCTTAGGGTCCGGTCGCTGGGTTCAGGTCGCCTCGTAGACAGCCCAATAATAGATCCAACGATTCTATTGTTTGGTGGCCTCTATAAAAATAGGTTGGCTGGCTTGGGTTCACCCTCTTGGTCATTTCTATTGAGAATACACCCTAGTGAGCCTAGCCATTCCTCTCTAACTCATATTGCTTGATTGATTCATCATTTGGTGAGATTGGAGAGCATCTAAGTGCATTACTTTGAGTGATTGCATCTAGAGGCACTTGGTGATTGTGTTTTGCTACGGATTTTGCTTGTTACTCTTGGTGGTTGCCTCCACCTAGATGGCTTGGTGCAACGAGGATCGTTGAGCGAAGAAGGTGATTGTCTCTGGCTCCGATTGGTGGATTGTGAGGGGTTCTTGTGCCTTCCCCATGGGAGATCACGAAAGGCAACTCTAGTGGATTGCTCGTGGCTTGTGGATCCTCATCTTATGTTGGTTGTGCGGCACCCGGTTGTGGGTTAGGCATGTGATGTCTATTAGTGCGTAAACGTCCAAGTGAGTGAATCGCCACAATGGAGACTAGCTTGCTGGCAAGCAAGTGAACCTCAGAAGAAAAATCTTATGTCATCTTGTCTCTGAGGAATTTATTAGTATTCATAGTGATTGATCTCTTGCCCGGCTCAGTATATCTTGCTAGGTTGCTCACTAGTGGTAGAAGTAGTGACATGGTCATTGCTTGATATATAGAGATCATAGCCAACTAGACTTGTGGATAGGTGGCTTGCAACACTTGTAGTGCTAACGCAATATTCGCTTCGCCATTTAGTTGTCTCTAATTAATTGTTTTAGTGTTGTTGTAAAAAAAATGTATAGGCTATTCGCCCCCTCTAGCCATTTAGTGCCTTTTAGGCGCACGTTGCCTTTAGTAGCGACAAAGATAAAGTTAATTGATCACTAGAAGATAGTTTGATTGAGGAGTAAAGGCGTAGCTAGTGGGAGAACAAGTGAAAAGGAGTCCTATGTAACTTCTACTTGCAAGCACAAACTTTGTTATAAACTATAACAGATTTAGACAACCCTAGAGTTAGAGAGATACACAAACACTTTGGGGCACAACCGGCTAGCTAACCCAGGAGGGATTAACTAGACAAATTGCCACAAGCCCTGCAATTTAAAAACTAGGCCTATCGTGGTGGAATACAGATGGTGGACAGTGTTGTCGCCACCTACCACCTGCCACTAACTATCCAGATGCCTAGTCGTATCCACAGACAAACTATAGCCTAAGCACCATGCTTAATCTATAGCCTCACTACTTCGATCCGAGCTCCGATGAAATGAGATCAAAGCATTCTAACCAGACGGTGGAGACTATGCAGAGTGATGTCATGATCAGGGTAACCTTTTGCTATTAAATTATTTATCATAAAAGTTAACCATAGACCTCAAACACGCATGAATCTTCTAACACATGTATATACAGTTCCATAAAATGTTAAAAGGAGTTTTTTTTCATTAAGTAGCTACCTTGGGTGGTTATTAAATTAATTTTCTCCAAACACTTTCCAAAGCGAAAATACAAAAGAGGTAGTTTAAGTTGTGTACTTCATGATAAACCAAAGCCACGTCGAAGCTTTGAATCGAAATAGACTTTAAAGCTCAAACTTTGAAAATATTGTGAAGAGCAACACGACCTGTTGTACCCGTCCGAAAATCAGTCACCAATATTCAAAGTTGAAACTTAATTTAGGAAGATTTCATGTATAAACTCATAGGTCAAATCACATCAAATTAGAAGTATGAGTTTTGCTCTTTAAAATAGTGTAGGTCTTGTTGACCAAAGCCTATGGATCAGTAATAGATTGATTAGCGCAAGATTCATAAAAAATGTTAGGGGCTCCCTGGAATTTTGCTGTGAAAACTGTGCTAACATTCAGTTTTGGGAACTAAATTTTGATTGATTTCATATATAAACATGGAGGCAGGTGCTGTCCGTCCGCGCTCCCGTCGTTCCGGCCATCGATCAGCGTATCGCGGCGCGGCCGAACCGAACGCCCACAGCGCAGGCATGCACCCAATGATCACACGCGGATCGCGGCGAAATCCTGCCCCGGGTGCAACCAAACCCATCGCCGCCGCCACACGGCTCCGTCCCCGCCCGGCCGCCCCCACCCCCGATCGGTGGGCGCTCGGCACACGCGACCGCACGGGAACGGGAACCCGCCTGTCAATGATTGCGCCGACGCGCGCCGATCCGTACCGCATCTATCCAGGACCACGCGCGCGGTGCGGCCGTGCGGCGCGCCATGCCATGCCATGCGCCTCGCCGAAAACGTTGCACCACCGGCAGCGGCATGTGCTGTCTCGCTCTCAGCGGCTCTGTAGCTATGCAACCCGGGGCTCGGTACGGTTCGTTCGCGACGATAGCCACCACCGGCCGTGTCAATCGATGGTGCCGGTCGGACGGCCCATAGCTAGCAGGCTCATCTGCACGTGTGGTAGACTGCGGCACACGGCACAGATGATCAGACGTCGAACGCACAGAGGATCCGAGCCCTCCGTTGACCGCGCGATCAAGATATCGTTGGAATCTGTTTCCTACACACATGTCCGGTGTCAACTCTCTGTACTCGGAGGCTGGTGGGCTCGAGGAAGAACTTGAAGTCAACCCACGCACGTCCCGCCCCTCGGTACGCACGTCGTCACGGTGGGGCAGAGCGCACCTGGCTCGCGCGCGGCGTGAACGGCTGGACGCCTCCACGTACGCTACGCTCCCTCATCGCGCGCGCACGGCGCAGTCATGCACGCTTCGGCAGGATGCGGCCAACCCATCCATTTGGCGACGAGGGAGTGCGCGAGAGGGGCGATCCAAGCGAATCGATCAGATTATCAGAAGGACCATGCATGATGATGAGCATGGGCCCGAAATTTTCTCCCTGTGGGCGTGGGGGCAGAGACCGCTGGATCATTGCCATTGACTGAATCACTGAACCTGAACCTCCTCCTACGCTTAATGGCAGGCGGGGCGACACAGGCAGTGCATTGACAGGCCGTCGCGTCTCGCCGGCCGGCCGGCCGGCCGTGGTGAAATGTTCCTTCTTGTGTCCTCTTGGCTTGGATCGATCGTCTCCTGCTGCTGGTGACTGGTGAGACGTGAGAGTGACGACCGCGACGCGGCTGTGCGCGCGACTGTTGCGCTGAGGGCAGGCAGGCACGCCCAGGCTGTGCGCCCGGCGATTTGAAGTGCTGCTGCGGTCCAGAGTTTCTGCGGCCTCACCCTCCTCACCACAGGCTGACCGCGTCCGTGGTTCGTCTCTCTCTCCCTCTTTTCGATCGATCACGTGTATCACGAGCACCGGCGACCAGTGCACTACATACAGGTCTAGTGGTCTACCGTCTACACATGCACGCAGCGCCAGCGCCGGCGCCGGCGCCTCGATCACGCAGGTTAGATTTGGCGCTCGATAGGATCATCACGTCCAGGACTGCAGCAGCTTAAAAGCTCCAGATGCATGGCTGTGCTTGATCGGACTCTCGAAAGCATGTCAAGGAAATCATTGGTCGATAGCAGACGCGTGACTGGGGAGAACGCACTCGGGTCTCGCGCCCGGGACCCGAAGACGATGATGGGTCAAATGCTTGTTCGATCAAATGCTGAAATGGAGGATGCATGGGGGGCCATGCCATGGCATCGCCGTGTGTGGTGCGTGCTCCGTCCACATCAGGTGCCATCTCGATCGTAACACAACACGTACGTACGTGTTGTGTAGCATGAAACAGAAGAGGAGAGATGAAGACAACATTGCCAAACCATTGGGTTAAACTACATTAGCATATAGCGATGATGACACAACTAATGATGTACGATCGATTGATTTCGCCCTAGAGAAGACCAACCCAACAACCAGAGAGACGACGAGCAACCGGCGGGCTGCCACGTCGAGCTAAAACCTTTGTCCCTCGCCGGGATTACTACTACTGCCAACGTTGACAAAGTAGGACGACATCGGCGCGGTAGCGGCGGCGGCGCTCGTGCTCGTGCTCTCGTCGCCGTTGCTCGCCGCCACGTCGTCCATGCCATGGCACTGCACGTAACCGTCGTCTTCCTCATTGGCCGGCGGCGGCGCCACGCCGGGCACGGACGATCCGGCTGCCGGCTGCGGGGCCGGCACGACCGAGGGCAGCTTGGAGAGCAGCGCCTCGAGGCTGCTCATCGACGGCATGATGTGCATGGACGCGGCCACGGCGGCGGCTGGCCCGGCGCCGGCGCCGTAGGGGTCGTAGAGCTCCAGCGGCGGCCCGGCGGCGGCATGCGGTGGCATCATGCCCGGCCAGGCTGCAGCGGCGACGTCCGGCGGGGGGGCCACGCCGCCCGAGAACACGCCGGCCGACGACGGGTGCGGGAGCAGCACCCCCGGGATGCTCTCCAGGTACCCGAACTTGCGGCGCAGCATCACCACGTAGCTGAGGTCCTCCGCCACCTGCATGAGCCAATTCAAAGGCCGGACACAGAACAACACATGCCGTGTCAGTGTCATATAGCTAGCGACTAGCGAGCGGCGTGCGACGCAGCTGCATTGCATTGCACTGCATTCACGGCCGCGCGCCGCAATGGTGAAACACCTCTATCATCACACACAAAACAATGCCGAGTACAACGCTACTGCGCACTGTGTTGCTATGCACATGCTGCCTCGGACCATCGGTTGTTGCGGGAAATCGGAGTGCAGAGAACGACCGGTGAGCAGTAGGCAGTAGCTGAGTAGCGCACCTTTTTCATGGAGCCGAGCTGCACGACGCCCTCCCTGACAGCAATCAGGGCGATGGTCTGCACAAGTGCAGAGCAAAGCGAAGAATGAGAGAGGGAGAGGGAGAAAAGAAAAGCGGACGCAGGCAGGCCGGCCGGCCAACAGGCCATGGCATGGCAGCATCAGCTAGCTGGCCATGTCTTGGCTTGGTAGCCGCGGCCCGCGGCTGCCATGCACAGCACTACGAGAGCAGCAGAGGTAGGCCACAGAGCTAGCTAGCTAGCTCTAGCTGCAGCCTCTGATCAAAAGGGGCCGGATTGCGATTTGTCAATGCCTAAAAGTGTGCACCTGGATGCCGGACTGGAACTGCGCCTCCCACGTCCTCGGATGCTGCAAAAGAACATGGCCAGTGGCCACCCATATGGCTCACAGATTAGTAGCCATCGCTCGATGATGTTTAGCTTGAGTAACGACAATTTGTGTAAAGATATCGAGGGTTAAGTTAACAGCTAGCGTGGTTCTTTAGTATGTAAGTAGTGCTTACAGAGTCGGCAGGGTTGGTCCAGGAGGAGATGAGGTTGATCTCGTGCTCCTGGGGCTCCTTGAACACCCACTTGTGGCTGTGGTCTGCCGCCACTTTCCCTATCAGACTGCATGCAGCAGGAAAGGAAACCGCACCAAGAACAGCAGGAGGCCGGAGGGCCCCGGCCCGGCGCCATCATTAGCTCGGAGGAGGGTTAACCGGCTCGCTATTCGCTAATCATGGTGAGTGAACTGTGGACTAGTCAGCCACCTACCCTTCGCCGTAGTTGTAGATGTCATGGGACATCTTGAAGAACAGCTCAGGCTGCAGGCCCTGCGACGGCTGCTGCTGCTTCACCGCATCCTGCACAGCTGCTGCCTCACAGTCTCCGGCATATGCAACCGCCGCAGCTGCCGCTGCACCCTCTTGTCCGCACGCGGCAGAGCTGTTGGCCGCCGCGAAGTTGCAGAACCCGTCCTCCCACGCCAGGATCCTAAGCGCAACGCGCAAGAACACACACCCAGAGCATTCACATGGGACTGGATTCAAGACATATATGCAGTTGATGAGTGTGCTGTGTGTGTGCAGCTAGAACTAGAAGCCTGTACCAGTTCCTCCTGTTCCCTCTGGTCCTGTCGTACGCCGCGCCAGGGAGATCCCATCTGATCAGGTTAAGCAGGTTGTTATTAAGCGCGCGGCCAGCCAGTCGATCAGCGAAGAAAGAAACACTGTGTTAGTATTAGGCCGGGAAGAAGAACGCAATCGCGATTAGAATGCGCATTAGTAGCTGGTAAGGTATGTAGCAGGAAGGAGAGAGAGATAGAGCTGAGAATGAAGAGAGCTCACGGGCCGGCACGCACTTTGGGGGCGGGTAGTTCCGGGGCAGGATGCGCCAGAAGACGGCGTAGACCCACTGCGGGTGCGGGGCCGGGGCGTCGCCGGCGCCGCCAGTGCATAGGCTCCGCAGCGTGTGCTGCAGCAGGTGCGTCACAGCCACCGGGCCCAGCTGCTCCTCCATCGCTCGCTCGCAGCTAGCGGTGGCCCGGCCGCCGGCAGCTGGCAGCCGGCCAAGGCGATCGAGCGAGCTTGACGATCGGTCGCCGGCCGCCGCCGCGGCTGCTGGCTGGTTGCTTCGCTTTGCTTGCTTGCACGGTGCAGCGGGTAGAATCCGCTGACTAGCCAAGCCAAGCTCCGCTCTGAGACTGAGCTCGCAAGAGAAGCTGAGGCCTGGCCAAGAATACTGGAGGAGCAAAGCAAGCAAGCAGCAGCAGCTAAGCACTAGCCTAAGCTGCTGCTCTCCTTGCTTGGCTCGCCTCTGTGTGAGACCTCTGTATGGCTGTGCTGTGACTGTGAGGCCAGGCCACCACCGAATGGGAAAGCCACCTGCCCAAAATTTATAGTACTACCCCCATCTCCCTCGTCTGCCCCCCCCCCCCCCCCCCCCCCCCCCCCCCCCCCCACACACCCCCACACCCCCACACCCCCCCAACCCCCACCCTCTCTCTCTCTCTCTCTCTCTCTCTCTCTCTCTCTCTCTCTCTCTCTCCACTTTCTTCTTGGACTCTTGCTACCGCCCTGTCCCCAAACAAATTAATTTATAGTCATCTAAAATTAAACTTTTGTAAAGTTGATCAAATATATAGAAAATAACACCAATATTTATGGTATAAAATTAGTATCATTAGATACTAGATACATCATGAAGTATACTCCCTTCATTCTAAATTATAAATCGCTGTGACTTTTTTTTAGTTCATCTATTTTGTTACGCTTTGATTTTTTTGGTTCATCCCTTTTGTTACATACCTAGACATATTATTATATCTAGATAAATAATAAAATGGATGTATCGAAAAAGTCAAAGCGGCTTATAATTTAGAATGGGGGGAGTATTTTTATAATCTATTTATTTGATGTAGTAGCCGTTTACATTTTTTCCTATAAAATTGATTAAACTTTTAAAAAATCACTTAAAGACAAAAAAAAATTTATTTTAGTAGTAATACTAATATCACACTAGTTAGTATTTTAATGAGCTTATATAGGGTCTGTTTGACACAGCTCACAATAACTTCATGAGTTGTC
This sequence comes from Miscanthus floridulus, assembly GCF_019320115.1. Lineage (NCBI taxonomy): Eukaryota > Viridiplantae > Streptophyta > Magnoliopsida > Poales > Poaceae > Miscanthus > Miscanthus floridulus. The sequence continues at coordinate 35,952,576 of NC_089598.1, forward strand.
GTGAGCTGTTTTTTCGCCAAACACTTATTTTCGAAACAGTTTTACGGGTGAAGCTGTTTTTCTTCTCCTCTTGCAAAGACATGAGTTAGGATAAAACTGAAAATAGTAGCTTATCCTAGCGCGCTCTCTCCCTCGTAAGTTGTTGGTAAAACTATTTTGCCAAACATTTTTTTTAAAACAGGTGCCATAACACTGGCACCCTCAATCTCTTCACTAGCCGATCCTCTCTCTAGCAAGACCACGGGCCGTGGTCCACGATTTCTCTCATGCCACTGTTAATTAATCCTGGAAATCCCAGACCCTCCTGCGCTCGTGCCTCCTCTCGGTCCGCGGATGGATTTGATCCCAACTGCCTCCTTCATGCCCGCACACAGACTACTCGGCGAGATGCAGAGGACCTACTGTTCGTTGTCGTATCGTAGTATGCTACGGCTCCCTACTGCTTCCCATAGAAAAGGGGTGTTTAGATTTAGCTACTAAGAGGTATGTCGAAAGGATGTTGCATGAGGTATTTGGATACTAATAAAAAAATAAATTACATAATCCGTTAGTACTCCACGAGATTAAATTTTTAAGCATAATTAATCTGTTATTAGCACATGTTACTGTAGCAAACCATTGTCAAATCATGGACTAATTAGGCTCAAAAGATTCGTCTCATAAATTAGTCGTAAACTATATAATTAGTTTCATAATTAGTCTATATTTAATACTCCATACATGTATTCAAACATTCGATAAGATATCGACTATAAAATTTACAAACACCCCCTCTAGAATCTAGCCTAGCCTACCACCTCCGTCGGGCACCGGCAGCATACATTGGAAGTGAATATGAATACGAATAAATTTCAGGCCCGATCTGCCTATACAGGCTCATGCCCGTGCTGTGCTACGGGTTTAAAAATTCATATTTTCTAATATTTCAAAAGATCAAGTGGTAACTCTAATTGCCAAAAATAAATAATATAATCTCATAACTTTATTTTCAAAAGCCATTACTCATACATTTTTGCTATTTTGCAAGTAAGCAAGAAAAAAGCAGCTTTGCAAATCTGTAGCATGTATGGTGCTTGTCATGCTTCCACTCAAGTTGGTGCTTCCATCTTGCAATTACAAACATACATTCTGGGAGCATCATATCTATACAATTGTCTAGTCGTCACATGGACATATTCAGCGCTCATAGTCCAAACAACAAGAGTCAAATTCACAATTGGTGTATATATTCAATGTCCACCTTCTCAAAGACAACATTAAAATATTCAATGTCTGAATATTGTAATTTTCACTGTACAAACAACAAAAATTGCAATCAACATTCTTAGATTGAAACAACAATCAACAGTCACAAATTGACAAATGCATTCAATCATTAAAGTCAATATTGAGATAAAATCTCAATTCAACAATAAGTTACAACTTTTCTGTTCTGAAGCTTGGCTTCTCAAACTATTGATGCCGCCCTCCTCCAGAAGCCATATGTTGTGGCCGCCCTTGCTCCTGCAGCTGTGTGGTAGCTGTGGCCTTGCTAGCAGCGGTTTACATCCCTCCTGGGGGCCGGCCCATCGAATCAGGAGCCCTCTTACTGTAAGCTCACACTTGGCATTGCCTCACCACCTTCTCTGTGCACAAAATGTTTTCGAAACAAACTAATACGGAGTAGCAGCAGAGGAGCAATGTGGATGGGAAATATTGATGTAAAGTTGTATGCCAAGACTGTAGAGCTACATGCTGAAGCCATGCCAATCAGTAAATTCTGAAGCTACTCAAACATCATAGTATACTATGTTCAGTACCTACTCAAAACATATATATGTGACTGATCATTTCATCAGATCATTTTGAAGTTCGAAGCAAGGAATCAAATTGCCTGGCAACATGGAAGTTCTCAGTTCCAAGCATTTTTTTTGTTCATATGCAAAAAAGCTCACAAATGAAGCTAGCAACTCAGAAATCTAGTTCAGTTAGAAATTCGACATGGCTCTAGTGACCAATCAGACATCCTGAAACATTAAGCTGAAATTTTTCAGTTAGAGTTGACAGTTGCTAGACTTTAGCAGCAGTAGCGAGGACCACAGGGAACATATTCCTTCCTTCTTACCTCCATCTTAATTTGTTGCTCCCCCCTCTCTGATCTGATCGATGGCAGTTCCAAGGACCAGGGCAACACAACTCCAAAGTGGCATATAGTAGTACCTGTAACCAAGGTACGCCTGCTGCTGCAACCAAAAAAAGCAGGAACCAAGAAAAATCAGATGCGTCATCTAGAACCAAGAAGATTTTGAGCAGATGGAGCTCATGCTAACTAAAATTAAGATTTATTATTTATGTCAACTTTGTTAGTATTAGGTAGTTCTGTAGGTGTACTGTTGTTGACTTGTTGGTCCTAAAACTGAATGGCTAGCCATTTGCTACTGTTCTTTCCAGGTTCCATTAATGGTTATAAGTGAGTAGCATCACATGAATTGCTATAGGAATACGAGAAGCAGTGTTCTGTGCAGCAGCAAACTGAAGAAACAATCGAGTCTAACCCGCTCAGCTATGCCCTCTACAAACCACAGTAACCAGACCAAACCGGCCATTGCCGGGCTCGGTTGAAAAACCAACAAATCAATGTAAACCATGAGTGGACAGGGCGGTCTATATTCTATAAAGAAATTAAATGTCTCATCATACAACAAAACTATGATTGATTTTGCAGAGTCCAATTAACAGGTAGCAATGAATCATAGATAACATATACGAACGAAGTCATCAATACCATTTTAGACATGCAAATATTGCTCGAGCTATAGAGTGTAAGTTAAATAAACAAGAAAAGGGATTCTTTACCTCTTCCTGTAAATCTTTATTTTATTCAATTCTAATCCAATTAATCCAACCAGACAAAACAACAAGTTTCAAGTTCATTGGCTGCTGTCCCCTCTCATTCTCAGTGGCCAACCACACAAATCACTTGATTCAGTTAACAACTTGAGCAGTCTAGAAGTCTGACATAACTAAATTCAAGAGATGTCTAGTAAAGCTAAATATCACCTATAAGACCATAATCTGCATAAAAGTGAATGTATCCACAACATAAAAAGTCATACCTGACAGAGGAAAAACAAAGGCAAGTATAACAGAATCCTCGTCAATATGATTTTTTGACTACTGACCAAAGAAAACAGAAATGTTTTGTTAATTATTAAGTATTCTAGTTAGTACCATACATTAGTAGCAACCTACTGTGGACTATCATATTAACAAATCAAGAGCAGTGAAATATACTATATCGTTGTGTGAATGGTTAATTGTTAAAAGCCATCCAAGCCATGCACTCACGCCGTGCCAGGATAGATAGTCACTAATATCAATCTTTGGGCTCATCCTTCTTTGACAATGCTGAGCACTTGAACTCTCTGATCCAGCCTTCTTAATTGACAAGGTTCGCAGCATGTACACAACCTTCGACTTCACTTTCTCGGTGCCTGCATCCTTGGTTGGTTCCTGACACCGCTGCATCTGTCTCACCAGTCCCCTGAGTGCTCCTCGCCTCTACAACAACCACTGGCACCATATACAGATTGATAGAGTGGCCCCTCTCAATCTTACTGTCATTCTCGTCTTCTCCTCCTCCATTGCTTTCGAAGACTACTAACTCCGGTTCCTCCATCTGATATGGGGATAAATAACTCCAACCCTGGCTATCTATTCAACAATCTATCCACAAACTATCAGCAAGAAAGGGGATGGAAAAACATTATTACAAACAAAAATCACATATTTAGATCCAGAGAAGCAAAGAACAAACCACAAAGTTACCTGTAATCCAAAATCAGAGAAACCAAGGAAGCGCTTGGCTGCTGCTCCTTCTTGGTCGTCGCCACTCGGGACCAACGCCAAGGCACGTAGGGCGTCTAGGTGGGGGAGGGCAGTGGGGCTGGCGGCGCGGAGCGAGGCGCTCGGGCGAAAGAATCAAGATGCCCAAGAGGGAGGTGAATTGGGTTAATTCTAAAATTCTTTGCAATAATTAAACCCTACGGTTAGCCAACTTCACTCCTTGTGCGTAGAAAGTGTTTCTATTGTTCTAACGCACAAAAGTTTAGCAACCTATGTTCCAATCCTACTCTAGCATAGCAATTCTATGAATGTAAAGACAAGAATTGAATTGCTAAAAGTAAATGCTTAAAGTAAAGAGAGAAGGAGGAACGCGGCGATGTTTTGCCGAGGTATCGAAGAGTCGCAACTCCCCACTAGTCCTCGTTGGAGCACCCGCGCAAGGGTGTAGCTCCCCCTTGATTCGCGCAAGGATCAAGTGCTCTCTACGGGTTGATTCTTTGATACTCCATTGCGGTGAATCACTCACAACCGCTCACAACTTGAGTTGGGTCATCCACAAGCTCCGCCGGATGATCAGCAAGCTCACAATCACCACCAAGCCGTCTAGGTGATGGTGATCACCAAGAGTAACAAGCACGAACTCTCACTTAACCACGACAAGCCTAATGAGAAGGGTGGATGCACACTTTGCTACTCTTGCTTTCACTAATGAGGCCTCTCAGTTGGATTCTCAAATCTCAATCACCTTACTATGACCTTACTCTTCTTGACACTCTCAATGGTGTTTCTCAGCTATTGGAATGAGCAAAAGTAATCCCTTGAGTGAATAGAGGAAGTATTTATAATCTCTCATTCAAAACGAACCGTTATGTGCCACTGCGGGGTGACCGGACGCTCCGGACAAGTTGACCGGACGCTCTGGTCAGTTCACCCGCTACTGAGCAGTTTAAGTTGTGATCGGACACTGACCAGCGTTCGGTCACAAAAACTGCCTTCTGGAACCTTACTGATATTGACCGGACTCTGGCACCCAGCGTCCGGTCACTTTGCTGCTCAGCGTCCGGTTAGTAGCCAGAACCTGACCAGTGTCCGGTCAGCACTGACCGGACGCGTCCGATCAGGATTCTCTCTCTGGGACCTTACTGGAGTTGACCGGACTCTGGCACCCAGCGTCCGATCACATTTTACTCAGCGTCCGGTCGCATCCAGACGGCTTTACCTTGATCAAATGAACTGACTGGACTCTGTGCCAGCGTCCGGTCACACCAAAATCAGCGTCCGGTCAATATTTGACCCTCTATTCACTTACAAGTCACAATCATATGTGAATGAAGTTTGCTCCAATTGATCTAAGGGCTTTTTAGGAGCTACCTAGTGCTAAATTTGACAAGTGTGCACCACACCTAACCCACTAGACTCATCTAGGTCAAGCTACCCGTCCATACCCCCCTTAATAATACGGCCAAAGGAAAAACAAAGTCCTAAACTACTCTAAGTGTCTCTTTAACACCAAACGACATTTAGAACTAGTCCATCCTTAACCTTGTCGTTTATCCTTTGAAAACCGAAACGATTTCCATCGTAGGGGCATGACAACCATGATTGCCCAATCAATTGCCATTACCGTGACCTAACTTAATTGTCTCTGCAAAACACACATTAGTCACAGTAATCTCGTATTATCATTAATCACCGAAACCCAACTAGGAGCCTAGATGCTTTCAGGCCAGGCGCGCGCGGAGGGCTGCAACGAGGGAGTTGCGGTGGGGGACGGAGGGAGGGAGCCTGGTCCCACCTGTCGACGCGGGGTGAATGCGGGCAGTCAGGGCAGAGCGAGCGGCTTTGGTGTCGCACATGTGGAAGGAATAGTTACGAATGTTTTAGTTGTAAAGATAGAGAATATATATATATATATATATATATATATATATATATATATATATATATATATATATAAGCTCAATACACCAGAACGCGATTGCGACGGTGTGAAGAGGACCGGTGTAGTTTGGGGCCCTAGGGGCTACCCTGTCGTCCATGAATTATAAACGGTCTACGTCCTGTTCGCTTGGCTTATAAGCCGTACTTTTTCATCCAACGAACTATATTTTTCTCTCACGACAAATCAGTCAACAGTGCTTTCAGCCATGGCTTATCAGCCAAGCGAACAGGACACTAATCAAAGCATGGCATATATGCTTTCGTATGAAACACAAACAAGATTAAAGAAAACATATACGTATTTTCACAATTCGTTCTTCCTTTTGTACCCATCTTAATGTCACATTTTAATATCGTACATAGAGAATGGACTTAATTATGAATCATTTAACAGATACTTCCTCAGTTAATAAATCGTTCAGCTTTGTTCTAAACTAAATTTGCCTGAATTTAACCAAGTTTATAGAAAAATATATTAACATTTGTAATATCAAATAAGTGCAGTGCGAAAAATATCTCATGGAGCATCTAATGAATCTAGTTTGATGTTGCAGATATATGTGTTTTTTTCAATAGGCTTGGTCAAAGCTAGAGAAATTCGACTTATAACGACAAAAGCAATACAACTTTCAACCGAGGAAGCAATTAACATGTACATTATGTTATGTTATCTTTTAGTTGTCTCCTGGAGACAAAATCGACAAAGTGTTGTTATGAGTTGTGTGGCAAATAACTACTCATATGATGCTGAGAGAGGGATGGTTATTTCACGAAACAACAAATTTTCGCATTTACTTCCTTCTCTCTGATCCACAACATCAACAACTCATGTGAAATTAATTACCGTGCTTCCAGTTTCCACACCACACGTGTACTTGCCGCATGGAGGTAGAGCCCCATTTCCACAGCTCCACATTGATCAGCAGTGGTATTTGCCGTTTTCAGGTAGTATCGGTGTCGCCAATTCGGATCACGGCGTTGTAAGGCGCGTGGGGGAGGGATCGGAGGGCATCGTGACTGAATATTTGAATTAGAGAAAGAAAGTGAGACCGTGACCGTAATGCATGCCCAGGAAATGTTTTGATTGCCCTTGGTCCTGTTTGTTTCGCTAAAATTTCACTTATTCTGTTCAAACTCTCGTTATTAACAGTTCTCACAGTCACACTCGGTCCGCCTGCTAGCAGCAGCTGCCAGGCCAGGCTGCCACACAAATCCGACACCGTAAATTTTCAAAAAAAAAAAAAATCCGACACCGTTGGTTGGGCCCCTCCTCCTGCTCTTGAGTTCTGAATTTTCTGACCAGCAGGGACCAGATTAACAGCTGTAGTACCAGCAGGGTTAATTAGATTACACGAGATCCGCAATAATCCTGATCTCGTACGCACTCAATGCGAAGGTTAGTAATAAAGTCTTTAAACTGCAATATGTGGGATCCGCGCGCGATGGAGATGTTGTGGACGACGACTGTGGTACTAGGAAAGAATCAATGTAGTAGGATACTGTACTAGGACTAGGAGGAATCACTTTTCCCTGACCGTGAATTCGACGTCGTCCTCCTCGCAAGCAAAAATGCATGCAGATGCAGCTTGGCATCTAGTCAAGACGCAGACAAGGGGGGTGAACTGAACGGTGAAAGGACCAATCAGGCCCCTCTCCCCCTCTCTACCTCAACTGTCATTTTCGTCCCACGGGCCAACCAAAAGCCTGAAAATTTTTGCGTTTCAATTCCAGATGGGTACAAAAGTAATCATCTGAAATGTGACCTTAAGATTTTTGTTTTCTCATGGAATTGGGGGGACGTTGGAGTATTCTTTTCCTCTTGCAGTTTGGAAGGATTCTTTCCGGAGATGCCTTGCCCTCTTGGCCAAGCCCCTTTGTACCATGTCCCTGAAGATTGCGTGATGAACTGATGACCAAGGCCTTGTTCGCTTTTTTTATAATCCATACTTTTCAGCTTGTTTTTTTTTCAACCGGAACCGTATTTTTCTCTCACAACAAATCAGCCGGAACAGTGTTTCGACTTGTTTTTTCAGCGAAGCGAACGGAGCCAAAAGGGAGGGAGTGGTGTACTGGTGTATGCTGTCAAAACACACAGCCTTTTTCGCAACACTTTTTACAGTCCCTGACGATAAGAGGAAAATATACAGTACCTCAGCAAAAGGCCCTCTGGCTGGTCCCTTTTTGACCTCCCTCAACAGTCTTTGCTCACATACATGATACATCACATTTGACATTTCACACTTTCACACCCCACTGGGGAAAGAGGGCCGGCTAACCTTCATCATTTGACGATTTGATCGATCCCAATGAACAGGATGCAATGCAAGTACCCAAAAAAAGAGGGTGATGACAGACACATGACAATATTTTACTGCTGGCACTACCCCCCTTTGCCATGGCTTCATCATCCCCTAAAAGCATGGCCGGCTTTGGCCATGACAAGGACATCCATCTTAATAATTGATCCCCTGCCTCGTTGCTAGTATCTGCTGATGTGTGCGTGTCTGAGAGTGATAGATGCACAGACAGGAAAAAAAACCCGTCGTTAACATACGTGTTGGATAATCTAGAGAGAGCATATAGAAAGGTTTCCTTCAATTTCAGGGTGTGAGTTGATGAAGTTTTACAGGAGTAGCAGTAGCCAGTAGAGGTGATGCACCAAACATGGAATGGTTCCACTGGTGGGCAATGCTGCATTTTCCACATGCAGCGTGCAAATATAGCAGAGGCCACCATCTGCTTCTGTGCGACAGGGACTAGAGCTTGAAGCGGAAGAAGCTTATTTTGGGGCACTGAAGCATGGATGGCTTGGGCTAGAAATGTGGTGTCAAACAGTTCACCACATGTACCTTTTTCCCACATGTTTTTTTTTTAGATGAAATACCATGTGATGTAACAGGATAAGCTTATGCAAACTCATTACATTTGTCTCGTTTTGCTTATATACTTTTATGAGAAACAAAGACAAAATGGTGGAGAAATTACATTTTGGAGGATCTTATCTTATATTGTAATGCTAAAGACTGCTAGTTTGGGAGGACCCCAATCGGCTGGAACTGTGCTGCAGGGGTTTGGTCCAGGACTGTGACAAACTTTAGCCCCAGATACAACTTGATGGCTGCTGCAGGGTACGGCAAGAACAGGCAGCATTTATATTCTCCATCAAGAACTAATGATTATTCAAACATCCATTTTGTCCCCATAACCGTTTTTATGTTCTTATTGAAGCTGGGACCATATTTATTTCTCTTCAGTGGCATAACCCTGCAACGAGGAAAACGGTAGCTCAGCTCGTTTTAGTCTTACATCGCTTCAGAAAAATGGCAGCAATAATACAATAATGGTCTCTTCAGACTTTCTATTCCTACAGCATGACAAGTTTGACATGCTTGGGTAGGTACGGTTTTTTAGATTATCATTCATCAGATAAGCACTTTTAGTATTCCCAGTGTGCTTTCATGTGCTTTATGCTTGCCTTGGAAATATACTAATCTGTATTTTTGTGGGCTATACTAATTACAGACTTTGCTATGTCTATACTAATTGGGAAAATTGGCTATGTCCATCAAAAGATTGCATGTTTGGCAATGTACCATTAAAAGATTGGTTCTTTGATATATACCATGGAAAGATCACAACGTTATAGATCGGTAGCATTTCTATTAACTTTGCTAACACCATCCGTTCTGTGTCTCTTTCTCTTTCCACTTCGGTCAAGCGACCAGTGGAGGTGAGGAGAAGCCGTGATGGCGCTCCGGTGCGGCCGCACGAAGGCGTAGAAGCAGCATTGGGTCCGGAGCGCCCGGAGCCTTGCCGTCACCGCGGAGGAAGTGGCGGGCCGAGCGGGCAAAAGAGATGAGCGCAGCGAAGCAGCTCCCCGTGCGCACCAGCGAGGTCCCTGCACCCGTGGCCCTGGTCGCGACGATAAAGTTCCAGGGGCGGCTCGCGCGCCACCGCCTACGTGTGGCAGAACCACCCGAAATAGCACACCTTCGGAGGCGTTCGTCTTCCACCAGACACTAAGCACCCCAAAAGTAAGCTACATCGGGCGGATTTCGTCGAGCACACCCCAAGAGAGAACTCGAATAATCCACGTTTTTCCTCTAGGATCCAATAATGAGAACGAGTTTACAATACTTAGTCCATTTCATACAACCAGAGTTCTTAAAAATATATTATTACAGTACCAAGTTCAGAGTGCGGAATTTAAACAGCGGAATTACAATAAACATCTAACGATAGAATACAAGGATTCGTCTGTACTCACCAGAAGAATCCTCCGCACAACAGATACTCTTCAAGCTGCACCTGCAACAGGGGTAATAAACCCTGAATACACAATGTACTCACAAGACTTACCTGACTAGTGAGAATAACTTCCCGACTCTAAAGGATATGATAAGCTTTTTAGGTTGCTGGGTTTCCTTTTTGTGGAAAGCAATACTAGTAGTGAATCCTTATGTATGCTTCTTATTAGCAGTCATGATTAGTTCATTACCTAACCATTCTATGTAAGCACATGTTCTACTTTCAAGCAAGAGTTGAGCAAATAGACCCATTTCACCATCCTTCATATTCAAGTTCTTACTACGGTGCTAGACTGTAGACAAGCCGTACCGAATTACCTAGCGATTCACGAATCAATGTGCCCAGCTAGGTACCCTGAAACACATGTCCCGCTTGTACCCCAGGCACAAGCAGGACCAACCCACCACTCTCCTATCAAGGGGTCTAGGTCTCTGTCCAAACTTGGACTCCAAGCCCCCACACATGAGTCCCGAACTCTGTGCGGTGCTTAGACCTCCACCATCCCCGCCTCCAATCAGTCGGTCTGGAAAGATCTGGAACCCATGACAAGAGAGCAACGAGCCTTCCCTGCTCCCATAAACAAGTATGTGCTCAAGATAATAAGTCTGTGACTTGCCTAGAACCCAATGCAATGGCCGGTCCTTAACTGACACAGATAGGGAAAACAGTGTAACCAAGCTATGTCCCGTTGGCCGCGGAACAGCCTCTTACATCCGCCAATACCTATACCATATCCCTACCCGGTCTTCATTTTTCCTTTCACCATTTTATCATGAGAGTGATAATAATAATCACCTATTATGAGTAACGGCAGGTTAATCATGCTACCGAAAAACTTAAGCATAGCAGCTACTCGACCTACACTAGTAGGACTCATAGGTAGATATATCTATGCATGTAGTTTCAATATAACTCCTATAATATAAATGCACATCATATATATATATATATATATATTTCCAATTATTATTCAAAATAAGAGTTATGCACCGGGGCTTGCCTTAGGCAGGCGCGGTGTCAGCTCAGTCAGTCCATGGCGGCTCCGAGCCCTCCTCCTGCACGAGGATCTCCTCCTCGTACTCTTCAATCACCTCCTCATACTCCTGCTTGCCCTTGGTCATGAACTCCACCAACTCACTTTCTACATGCATGCAATGACGATGCAACGCTCAATATTAAGGCAACAACAGTTCTTAAAATAAGAATACATCTACTAAGCCACTAAGCTAGCTCTAATGACTAAGATACCAAGCTAATCATCATTCCCATCAAACCAGCAGGGTTTCACCTACAAGTGCTACTTAGCAACTAAAATATATCCTTACTCTTATTAACGATTTCCTATATACTACAACAAGGAGTACTTAGCTATCATATTTCTCAACCTATTCTAAGGCTACAAAAATTACAGTGAGCACATAATAATACAATGAATCTACTGTAAAAATTTCGTGGTTAAAGCTATTACCAATTTGCCACAAAAATTCCTACAAATACTAATCTAAATAATACTAAACACTCACAATGATTTAATAGCCGCTAGTATCAACTTTTATATATATATATATATATATATATATATATATATATATATATATATATATATATATATATGAACTAAATACACTATCCGATAGAGTACAATTTTAGAAACCTAACAAAATTGGTTTCATAATTTTTAGACATCTATGCGAATTGATATTAATTTTCAAAGTTCAGCTCAGAAATTAAAATATAAAGCTATTTCTAATTCCTTAAGAAAAAAGAAAAAATGAATTCCACCCGCGGCCCACCACCCTGCGGCCCGTGAGGATGTGGCCCAATGCGAGGCGGCCCACAACAGGGAGGCCCGCGCGCGACACATATGCAAAAACGTCCCTAAACTCTAGGCAAACTAACCCGCAGTCCACGTTACTATTCCTAGAGACAACACTTATACAAAAGAACCCTCGGACCTTTCTCCTCTTTATAATGGTGAGGCCCTCGGCCACCCGCGCGCGCGCCGCCGTGGCGGCGATGGCATTGGACGGCCACACTGGCACCATTAATGGGCCGACCCCGTCTATAACCCTAGATCCTACACTAGCCTAGGTTACAAAGAGCGGCGGAGCTCGCGGAAGTGGTGACCACGGCGTGCGGCCATGCGCGATAGCGGCGCGGCCATTCCGGCCACCCTAAGCCACCGTGGGGTGAACTAGCTAGTGCTAAAGCATCACTATCTTACCCTGGTTGCGGCTACAGTGGTGGTTTGGCCGGAGGTTCCCCGAATAGGGCTGGCCACGTGCGGACAGTGGGATGCGGCGGCGCTCTGAGATGGTGCGGCCACGTCAGTGGCTACGGCGAGGCGGTAGAGGTGCAAGTGAGATGCGTAGGGTGAAGTGGAGGTGAAGGCAGAGTTCGTGGGTAGATGGATTGACGAGGGGTGGAGCGGTGGGTGGCTGCCCTCAGCCACGTCCGGTGCCGGCCTTAATGGCACGGAGGATGGGAAACTCCAAATTGGAGTTTGTCGTGGCTTGATTCAAGGTAGGGTGGGGACAGTTGGCACGCGGACATCAATGCACATACATGGGCATGCGGAATTGAAGGCAAGTACCTGCACCCTGGCTCACCATGGCCACGATGCGATGGCGGAAACAGAGGCGGTCGGGCGCACAGAGGCGGGCAGGGGAGAAATGAGAGGACCGGAGGTGGTGAGGACGCGGGCTGTAGCTGGCGAGTGCACCTTGGTGTGATGCGGCTGGTGCAACCAGTGTGGCCCACGGCTGGCGCTAGCCGACGACACGCGCTTGAGGTCAGCGTGGCCCACGCACCGTAGTGCCATAAATGGCATGGCGACTATGGTCCGACCCCACGCGCACAGTGCCCAGGCGGACCAGAGACGTAGCATGGTGTAGCGGCAGGCGAGAGCGAGACGGTGACGCAACGACAGCGGTAGCATCGCGACATGCGGTGGGGCAGCGCGTGGGGTAGGTGGCCACGATGATCGGTTGTGTGAGCAGCAGCAACGCACAACAACGATAGCAGGTGGTGGGGCAGCACGACGGGACGAGTCGGCATCCATGGCTCCACGCGGCGACAGGCCGAGGAGGCTAGTGGTGCGGCTAGAGCAGCAGCACGGCGGCGGGACGGGATGTCCTTACGGCAGGGTGGCAATGACGGCCAGGACATCGGGCCTGTGTGGCAGTAGCAACGCGCAACCAGGCCGACTAGCCCGTGGTGGACCACTGAGCACGCCAACGCACACACGCGCAGAACGCCCGATGTGGCGGTGATGACCACTGACACGCGGTGACCGCGCCCACGCGAGGGAAACAAACCAGAAATGTGATGTGCATGGATTTTAAAGCATTGACCATGACTAAACCGTTGATCCAATACCCAAACCACTTTCACTATACCAAAGAGGGTATATTAGACTACAAAAACAAGCCATAATACTACTCTACTGCTTAACCCAATCTCACCCAATAAATTGCCAAACATGGCAGTCTCTAACTGTCGGTAGACTTGAAAATTTCGAAGTGTTAGAGTTGAATTTTATTTTCAATTGCGATTTCTAAGCTAGTGGAAATATTAGCTAGCAATCTCATTTTTTGACCGCGAGTATTTCATTGTCATCTACAAAGTTTGCACTTTAAACCTTATTTAAGTATCACATACATGTTCTATAGCATCTTTGCTTAATAAAAATTGGTTTTAAATCCTAAGTGCTATAACATGACTATGGAATTAACTTTCATTTCGCATTTTCGTTGATCGTTTTGAGTTACGAAAATTGATCTACACTCTTTATTATATGCATTAACATATAAACATGATGCTCATGACATGTTTTAGTAAATGATTTACAGTGTAACATCGAGGGTTACACTACGTGGTTACCTGCGCTGCTCGCGCACCATCGCCCGTGCAGCCGTCTATAGAGCTCGCACGTCGCGCGGCGGTCGGGGAGTACGTGCGTCTTCCTCGCCCCGCTCCGTGTTTGCCTACCCCGCCGAGGGAGAGCCCCACTCCACGTCCGCCCAGCACACTGAGGAAGAGCCTTGTCGTGCACTCGTGCTCCACACGCTTTCCAGCATTAGCCTGCTTTTTTGCTCTTCTTCCTCGTGAGCCCCGAGCTGAACCCAGCCATGCCCCGCCGCACAGGACGCAGCGCGCTCACCATCATCATGGCTGGCATCTCACTTCCCTTCGCGTTCGACAGTGGCTTCCCGACCGTGTGGGACGGGGACGGGAGTCACGGGATGGCTGCCCCTGCCGCGGTCGTAGGTGGTTGGAGCCAGAGCCGAAGCCACCCGTTTCCACGCGCGGGGTGGGGTCCTTGGCGGCGCGAGTGTGCGGACGTAGACGCGGAAGACGCTAGGCGGGCATGCAGCGCGAGCATGGACAGGCTAAGGAAGGCCCCCCATGGCGAAGCGTCACTTGCTGCCAAGGTCGCCGTCAGCAGGGAGACCGCTGGATCCTTCTCGCCTCGCTCATGTTCCTCCCCGAGACCGGTCCTGCTGCCCCACCGGCCTTCGCCTCCCGGGCTGGCAGTGGCGAGTGCTAGGCCAACCCGACGCCATCCTTGCCTGCTGCATGCCCGTGTTCTTCGTGGAAAGGCTTCGAAGAAGACGACTCGAGAACGGAGATACAACATGACGTTAGCGAAGTTAACGGAAGTGGTAGAAACTAACAACGTTGTGACCTTTGGGTGCTATACAGCAAAGAAGGAATCTTTGAATGGTAGATAGCTAAACTTGACATCTTTTGATGGTACGCAGCTAATTTTCCCATACTAATTTGTTCTAAAACTATGAGTGATCAAGTGATGTGGCAAGGGGCTGAGTGGCTCATTGCTTGAGTGGTTGAGTGATTGGGTTGAGTTATGGAGTGACTAGGTGCCTGAGTGGCCTAGTGACCTAGTGAGTGAGTGATCTAATGGCTGTGTTCGGCAGGACTTATTGTAGTTCCGGCTGATTTATAGGACTGATTTGTTGTGAGAGAAAAACATTGTTCATGACTGAAAAAGTAGGGTTGATTGTGGCTTATAAGCTCAAGCGAACAGAGCCTAAGTGACGGGGTGACTAAAAGTGGCCGAGTGACTAATTGCTCGAGTGATTGAGTTACCAAGTGTCGATGACTAAGTGCCGAGTGAATAAGTGGTTGAGTGCCTAGCTAGCTAATTAAGCCATCGAGCGACCTAATGATTGGGCGGCCGAGTGATATTGTAAGAAAATGATCACGATGTCTCATTACTAAAATAATTCATAAACTGCATCTTACTATAACAGGATGTCAAATATCGTGCAGCACGTGCATAATACTAACAAAACTACTAGCATTGAGAAAACGGGTATAAAATGTGCTCTTGTATCTTCTTGATAAATAAATGGAGCCATATTATATATTAGAACACGTACCTGAAAGACACGTGAGAAGTGAGAACCCAAAAGGCACAGCGAAATGCATCTGCACGCGGCTTTGCTCTTGTTGGTAAAAAATGACCGGCATCTGGCTGGATAGGCCATGCATGGCAGTGCATGCGCTGCTGGTCGCGGGGGCGTTTTCGGTGGCAGTTCCCAGCAGATCGTCGTCAGCCCAAGTGAGAAAAGGATCCCAAAAATACGATCACGTGACACCAGCTAGTGCCGTTGTGTCGCCTTCCCCTTCCTTCCGGTCGCAGCGCGGCCAGCTCTCGCCCATACCGGAGCTTGTGATACTACTCCGTTCCCAAAATAACATATATCTCACTTCTTGAGAAATCAAATTTTCTTAAATTTAATTTAACATATAAAAAAACAATATCAACATTTGTAGATGTAATAAGTGTATTATAAAAATATATTCTATAATCAATTCGATGGCACTTATTAATTTTATATATTCGATCAAACTTTAAAAGATTTAACTTATCGTAAACAACTAAGATGTGCGGTTATTCATTATATATATATATATATATATATATATTGTAAGGGACCGTGACACCTAAGAGGGATGGTGAATTAGACAACTTAAAACTCTAACTCTAAACTATGGCTTATTTTCTATCCTTAGCAAAAACATAAGCAAAAGATAAACTATCTGGATGTGTAACTACGATTTAGCTAGTATGTTGCTATCTCTACCGTAAAAAAGAGTTATGCAACCTAGGTTTCAAACCTATCAACTAGCATATCACTAAGTGTGGCAGAACCGCCTAATTTAATGCCTCATAGGAGTACTCGTCTTCCATTAGACACTAAGTACCCAAGGGAGAACACTAAATTACTCGGTTCTGTCGGGCACACCCCAGGGAAGAACCCGAAAATCCACATTTTTCCATCAGGATCACAAATGAGGGAATAAAGCTTACATCATTCTTAACCATTTCTTACATCACTTTTAATACAACATCAGAGTATAATATTTATCATTATAACAGCGGAATATAAACATGTGATCAGAATTACAGCGGAAATAAATACCTAATCATGACATGATAAAGTGTTGATATGTAAACTATGACAACAGATTATAAAACTTTTATTTATAAAAATATTTGGTGAGAGTTATAAATAACAACTACGATCGCAGCGTAAATGAATTCCTCGCTGAGCCCACCAGCAGGTATCCACACACAAGGGTCAGCTCTAGCATCCACCTACCACCTGCAACAGGGGAAATAAAACCCTGAGTACTCAATTGTACTCAGCAAGACTTACCTGACAGGAGCAAAGAAAAGACTCCAAGGATATGCAATGCTATCTGACTTGTGGGTTTATTGCATTTATAGGAAGTATTACTAAGCGTGCGTCCTTATATTCGATTTTTATTAATAGCCGCATTGGTTCATTAACTAACCATTCTATGTAAACACATGGGCTACTTTCAAGCAGGTGGTAAGCAATCAGATTTCCTTTTTCCTTCTTCCATCTTTTATTTTTTAGTTCTTACTACGATGCTAAACCGTAGACAAGCCGTACCGGATTGCCCGACGATTCGCGAATCAATGCCCCCAGCTGGGTACCCCAAAAACACACGCCCCGCTTGTACCCCAGGCACAAGCAGGACCAACCCATCCCTCTCCTGTCCCGAGTGTCCAGGTCTCCGTCCAAACAAGGACTCCAAGCCCCTGCCCCTGAGTCCCGGACTTAGTGCGGTGCAAGGACCTCCTCCACCAAAAAGAAACCCTGACAGTCGGTCCAGAAAGAGCCGGATCCGCGATAAGAGAGCAACAAGTTTTTCAAGCGCCCATACCCAAGTATGTGCTCGGGATAATAAGTCTGTGACTTGCCTAGAGCCTTATGCAACGACCGGTCCTTAATTAACACAGACAGGGAAAACAGTGTAACTAAGCCATGCCCCGCGTCCACGGTGACACAACCTCTTACACCCACCAATACCCAAACCATATCCCTGTCCGGTCACCATTTTCCTTTCCACCATTTATATTTTTTAAGTGATAATAATAATACAGTAATATATTTCCTATCTCTCGCGAATGACAGGCAATTACTCGACTTCTACCGAAATCCTGTAGCATAACATTCTACACGATCCTATCATACTATTAAGACTCATAGGATTAAGATATATATATATATATATATATATATATATATATATATATATATATATATATATATATATATGCAAGTGGGTTTCATTCAACTCCTTAAAACTTAATGCACCAATATAAATTAAACTGCAGAAAAGTAGGGGGTTATGCACTGGGGCTTGTCTGGGTAAAATATAATCAGAAGTTAGATTTCCATCATGGCGACATGATCTCCAAAAGCACCATTTCTCCAGTAACTCCCGATGACTCCGTGATCCATCGATGTCTCTATCATGATATACAATATAATGCAATGCAAAGATATAATCAACTGACTGCAATCGTGACTTGTATAAATACGCTTTATGCCTCTCAAGTTAACGAGCTAGTTCTAACGACAACCGCACTTAGGCTACATATTCATGTTGTCGAACAAGACGTTATTTCCCAACAATTAGTTTAGTTATATAAACCCAAGGTTGTTTCTCTATTCTATTCTATCAATTTAATCTTTATTCGCAATAGGACATCATTATCTATTCAGCAAATTAGTTATTCTGGAGCTACCAAAAATTACAGTGAGCAGCTAATAATATTAGTAGTTTACTGTCAAATTTTTAGAATCAACACTATCACCAATTTATCCCGAAAATTCCTACAAGTTCTTATTTTAACAATATTAAGCATGTTAAAATAATTAGAGAAATCCTAAAAACATATCGAACCTATGCGAACAAAGTACTCTATTAGATAGATCATGATTTTAGAAACTTAACAGAACTAGTTTCATAATTTTTAGACCACTACGCCAATTTATATTGATTTTACGGGGTAACTAACAACCTATATTAGAAAGCATTTTAGAAAAAGGGAAAAACCGGCGGCCACCCCTAACGGCCCAATGACCCAGCATGGCCTGGACCAACGGCCAAGACGGCCCAAGTGGACGGGCGCGTGGCAGCCCATACAGCATCAGGCCGGCCCGGCGCCGCAACAACAGCCCGGCCCAGCGCAGTGGCCCAGCGAGGTGCGCGGCACCGGGCCCAGGACAGGTGGCCGTAGCCCAGCCACGCAGGCTGGCCCAGGTGGGAAAACACAGGCAAGCTATCCATTTTTGCAAAAGGGACCCTTTTCTATTTGTAAATCATGTTCCAACTATTAACACTGTGCACATGCCTCACCATCTATGTGATTTAGCCCCTACTTTATCCTATCTTCGCCATTCTCCAGTCCCCGAGCCTCCCAGAGCAGAGCACGTCGACATGCGGCAGCTGCTCGACGGCCAAGCCTGGCCAGGGAAAGCCCTGCGGCGATACGGTGGTGCGGGGGCCTTGTGGGGTCACGCGCGCACTAGTGGGCACAAACGGCGCCACCAGAGAAGCCCCGTGGCGGCTCAGCCACACGAGGCAGAGGCGAGCTAGGCGGTGGCGGACGACTCACGCGACGGCGAGGGCATCGGGCTTGGTTCCACCCCAGCGGCGCCCGCATAGGGCACAGTAGGTCGAGGTTGAACCGCTACTAACCACGTAAGGCTTGGGGTGCATCCGAGTTGAGTTGGCCATGGGCACAGCCATGACGGCGACCATGGCCGTCTGGTCCAAGGTAGTGGCTCGGACGTTCTGGTGAACCAGGACTACGGGTACACCAACAGAAGGAGGGGAAGCATCCGGGAGTTACCACAAATGCCGCGCGCGGACTGGTTCGGGTGGAGGTAGCTTGGAAAGTGCTGGATGCGTGTGCGATGAAGGGGCGGCGGCACACCAAACTGGCACCTGTGCGCCACTCCAACTCCGGAGACAGTAGTTGACGCTGGAGGCTCTGGCGCGGGGCAAGCAGAGGACGGGGAGCAGCACAGGCGCCAACGGAGGTCGCCCGAAGCTGCTCGGTTCACCGAGGGGCACATGCGGGGGTGACGGCTCAGGCTCACGTGGTACCATGCTGCAGGGCAGCGGCGGCTGGTGAATCAAGGTGGAGCCACACGTGGATGTCAGCGGGGCGACCTGGTGCAGTGACACTCGCACGCGGTCACACGGGGAGGGGCGCAGACATCGGCGAGGCGCTGTGGCTGCGGTGGCAGAAGCTCAAGGCGGCAATGGTAGCGGCCTTGCTGCACCGGAGGTGGTGCATGGCGGCCCGCTTCACGCGACGCTGCGCCGACGGAGTAGGCGCGGCTAATCAGCCGGCGATGTGCGGCCCGGCATAAGAGGCAATCAGAGCGAACGAGAGCTTCCGGCGGCCAGGTTGTAATGCGAGCAGCGGTGCCTTGCCTAACTTGTCTAGAGGGAGGGCAAGCTGGGGGAAACAGAGCAGAGCTGGGTAGCGGCTCCGGCGTGGAACAAGAGAGTGTCGCGCGTGGGGGGGGAAAGGCTAAGGCGACGTGGGCGCCATGGAGCTGCAGAGGCAACGCTGAGGCTTGCGCATACGGTGGCCAGCTACCGAGGGTGCTCAGAAGGACGGCGCGAGTAGTGCGGCCAGCAGCGTGAAAGGAGGAGCTAGGAGAGCTGGGAGAGAGCAGTGCATGGCAACAGCAGCTCAACCTTTAGCGAAAACACAATTGGAACTAGAAGATGGTGGAACGTGATTTTACCGCGAGTGCATCGGGCAGCTGGCTCAAGTGTCCACCTCAGAACTATCCAGAGTAGAGTAGCCGCCGCAAGGAGAAGCACTGCACCAAGACTGGACTATGAACGTGCAGTCACCATCCGTGCATGTGCAGCAGCAAGTGCGGCCATGACTGAAGGACGGGAGCGGGCCAACGAAGAAGCAAACTCGCATGGTCATCTTTACGTCTAGTACAGCAGCAGCAGTACCAAGCAGAGAAACAAACACGCAGAGGCAGGCAAGGACACGCAATATAGAGATAGATAAGACCAAGGCAGGCGGAGGCAGGACACATCGGTTGGCAATGACAAGATTGAGACAGCAGAAATGTGAGTGACCCGGACAACATCATTTAAGGCAATCATCAGAGAAAGAACCAATGGAGAGGGAGCAGTGGCACGATGACGGAACTCGACGATGCGGCGCGACGCTAATAAATCAGAGTTTATTGATTTCGAACAAGGGGGAATGCACTTCTGATGACAAGCGACGGAGCAGGACAGGGAGACGTCCCGTCATCGCTGTGGAGCTGTTTGCTCGCAAGTCAAACTAAACCAAGGCTTTCCAACTGAGCATGCTTTTCAAAATAAACACATGAGCATATATATATATATATATCGTTCTATTTATTAATGGATTTTATTTTATTTATAAAAGTTACTTTTCATGCTTAATCTAACAGAACATACCATTCGCTGGCACCGTCGTTCGTCATTTCTAAATATTTCTATGCACTGCGTAATTTAACTTGGGTGTTGATTCGAGTCCACAAAATCTAGGTCACCAGATTCACTTATCGCATCAAGTACTTTTTAAATAAAAAACCCGAGAACTCGTTTTGGAAATTTTTCTTAGACCTAAATCATGGTGCTAAACAGGATCGTAACACCAGGGTGTTACACTAAGCTGGCAAAGTAAAGCACAAACTAAGATTGCAATATAAATGCGGAAGCAAAATAGTAAGGTAGAGATATGTAAACTACCGTCGACGACTCTGGTATTTTTACCAAGGTATTGAGAAGCGCGCAAGCTTCTCCCTAGTCCTCGTTGGAGCCCCTCGCAGGAATCCCTCGCAAGGGCCAAGCTCCCGGTCAGGTAACTTTGTGGATAGCCCCGAGACTTTCCCATGCGCAAGTGGGTCTCCGGTGTGCCTTTCGGTAACCCTCTCACGGACCGCTCCCCGTCGTCTTCACTATCAAGCTTCCGGCCGAACCGGCGCGGGCCTTGTTCCCTTCGGTACATGGTGGTGGCCACACCACAAACGCGGTTGGTGTGATCTCGCAAGACTACAAGTCCCTCCGATGTACAACAATGGTGCGCGCAAGCATCGAGTGGTAAGAGGTGTGCAAACCTCACTAAACACTAGGCCTAAATCTAGAGCAAACGCATAAGCAGTGGTCTAATCAACCTAATCACTTCGCAAAGCACCTACGCTAATCACCTAATGAATCACTAAGCACTATGCAGGTGGGGATCACTAAAATAGTGTATCAACACCCTTGGTATGTTTCTTCAACTCTCCACACTCAAATGGTCGGTTGGGGGTCTATTTATAAGTCCCATGGAAAAAGTAGCCGTTGGGGACGAAACCTAGCTTTCTGCTCTGACCGGACACGTCCGGTCGTCCCGACTGTTGAGCGCGCACGTAGAGATCGGACGCACTGCCGAGTCCGGTCATCATCGACCGGACACGTCCGGTCGCATTTGCGTCGCTCTGGAACCTCTTTGGACATGATCGGATGCTGCACTTTGTGCGTCCGGTCCTCACTGAGTTGTTGCCGCGACGATGAACAGTGAAGTCCGTGCGTCCGGTCACTGCCTAGCTTAGCGTCCGGTTACTGCTGCTGATGCCTGTTGTTGCCGAGCAACTGGTCGAACACATCCGGTCCTCATAGGGCCACGTCTGGTCATCTCTACCGAGCTCGTTTCTTCACGATCTTGCATCCAGCTTGGTTCCCATCTTCGTGCTTAGACTTTGCTTGATATCTTAGGTCTTCTCTTGTGCTTCTAGAGTCTTGCGTATGGTGTTGATCGTGGGATCATTATGTCACCTTCGTCCAAGTCATGTTTGCACCCTATTGAACTACAAAACAATTACTTACAAATTCATTAGTCCAATTTGGTTGTGTTGGTCATCAAATACCAAAATCCAAAGTAAATAGGCCTAGGGTCCATTTTCCTTACAATCTCTTCCTTTTTGGTGAATGATGACAACACGACCAAAACAAGCAAATAATAAAATTTTTTGAATTTAAAAAACTATTTACTTGGTAGGATGCAATGCAAAAGGGCAATGTTATATGATGCTAAAAGATACCACATGTAAACATCTTTGGAAACTTATCTTGCCCTTGCAAATGTCCCCATGTAGCATTATAAATTTAAGCCTCCTCTTAACTCCATAATCTACTATCCTCCCTTTTTTGGACCATTACCACTTGTAAATTATTATGATCGGGCTTGCTTTTGGTTCTACAAATTCTCCCACTTTGGAATCAAATACTGAAAAGGAAGACATT
Organism: Miscanthus floridulus; assembly: GCF_019320115.1. Lineage (NCBI taxonomy): Eukaryota > Viridiplantae > Streptophyta > Magnoliopsida > Poales > Poaceae > Miscanthus > Miscanthus floridulus. Next base: position 35,975,292 of record NC_089598.1, read on the forward strand.
AGTAGCACAAGTGAGGGTCAAACTTTGTGATCCTTTGTATGTGGAGTGGAATAGGTCACTAAATTTGACTCCCACATTACATAGATTAAGCTCCTCCTAAATATATGCATACATATGATGAAGAATATAGTTTATGCATAATTGGCAAATTAATGCTCAAGGGAGTTTAATCTATATAATACATGGAGAAAGCATATAAATACCAAAGTGAAATCAACATGATGATATCGGTTTAGAAATACCACATGTGGAAACCAATTTGATTTATACCACTTGCAATAGGTGGTGGATATTTGAAGTATGATGCTTAACTCCGGGGACTCCATTTTCCTTGTAATGAGACTACTACACATATGATAAGCTTAAAAAGGTGTTAGTCTCAAAGTATCCAACTTGTAGAGTAACCTCTCCCTAAATTTGTACACACAAGTATGGAATACTTGTAGGAGACATGCACATTGATCTTAGAATAAAAAATACCACTTGAAAGATGACATCACATGAATGTGAGAATCATTTTCAAAAGTGATATTCGGGAGAAATTATCTACAATTTGGACTTTGGCACATATTAGATGAACAATTGTAAAACAAGCTATGTACCGTGCTCCTAAATACGAGCTTGAGCTTGTCTCAACTTGCTTGCCCTTTATCTTTTTTTTTCTCACTACATACGAGAGCTTTAACTTTGCTTGATGACGAGGCTTCTTCTTGACCCATCTTCTATGACATTTCAAATGCCACTATCTTGTCAATGACTATGGCCAGGGTCATGGTGCTTAAGTCCTCTATGTTATGAAGAATGGTGATGGTGCTTGCATATTTCTTTTGTGGTAGCACGGAGATGATCTTCCTCATGATGTTTGCATCATCTAGCTTCGTTAATCCTATTGAATGGAGCTCATTGATAATTAGATTCAAATGAGAATACATATCACGAACAAGCTCATCATCATTCATTTTAAAGGAATCATAATTTTATTTAACTAGACAATGTTTTTGCTCACGAACATTAGTTGTGCCGTCATGGAGCTCTTAGAGTTTTAACCAAATTTTATGTGTCGTATTTAAAGTGAACACTTGGTGAAACACATCCATGCTAAAAGATTCAAACAAGCAATTTTTAGCTCTAGTATTAAAATGAATTTATTTTTCTTCACTCTTTGTGGGTTTATTAGGATTCTTAATGGGTTTCATTCCGTCACGAGTGACTCTCCAAACACCCAAATCTATCGCCTCAAGGTGACAAGCCATTCTAGCTTTATAATAGGAGAAGTTAGTGCCGTCAAAGTGCAAAGGCCTAGAGGTATCCATCTCAACCACTCTAAATAGCGTAGGCTCAACGGCGGTAAAGCCAAAGGTCCAAATTGAGCCAACCTGGCTCTGATACCACTTGTACAAGACCGTGACGCCTAAGGGGGGTGAATTAGGCAACTTAAACTCTAACTCTAAACTATGGCCTCTTTTCTATTCATAGCAAAAACCTATACAAAAAATACACTATCTAGGTGTGCAACTACGGTTTAGCTAGTATGTTGCTATCTCTATCGCAAAAAAGAGTTATGCAACCTAGGTTCCAAACCTATCAACTAGCCTATCACTAAGCTAGAAAAGTAAAGCACAAACCAAGATTACAATGTAAATATGAAAACTAAAGAGTAAGGTAGAGATATGCAAACTCCTGTCGATGACTCTAGTATTTTTACCGAGGTGTCGAGAAGCGCGCAAGCTTCTACCTAGTCCTCGTTAGAGCCCCTCATAAGAAATCCATCGCAAGGGCCAAGCTCCCAGTCAGTTAACTCCGTGGATAGCCCCGGGCCTTCCCCACGCGCAAGTGGGTCTCCGGTGTGCCATTCGGCAAGCCTCTCTCAAACTGCTCCTCTTCACTATCAAGCTACCGGCCGAACCACTGTGGGTCTTGTTCCCCTCGATACACGGTGGCGGCCACACCATAAATGCGGTTGGTGTGATCTCGTAAGACTACAAGCCCCTCCAATGTACAACAATGGTGCCCGAAAGCATCAAGTGGTAAGAGGTGTGCAAACCTCACTAAACACTAGGCCTAAACCTAGAACAAGCGCATAAGTGGTGGTATAATCAACCTAAGTACTTCGCTAAGCACCTACGCTAATCACCTAATGAATCACTAAGCACTATGCAAGTGGAGATCAACTAAAATGGTGTATCAACACCCTTGGTATGTTTCTTTAACTCTCCACACTCAAATGGCCGGTTGGGGGGTCTATTTATATGTCCCATGGAGAAAATAGCCGCTGGGGACGAAACCTAGCTTTCTGCTACTGATCGGACGTGGCTGTCGTCCTGACCGGACGCGTCCGGTCGCCCCGACCGTTGAGCGCGCTCGTAGAGATCGGACGCATTACCGAGTCCGGTCATCATCGACCGGACGCGTCCGGTCGCATTTACGCCGCTCTGGAACCTCTTTAGACATAATCGGACGTTGCACTTTGTGTGTCGGGTCATCTAGTGCCGCTGCGTCTGGTCCTCACTGAGTTGTTGTCTCGACGATAAACAGTAAAGTCCGTGTGTCCGGTCACTGCCTCGCTCAACGTCCGGTTACTGCTGCTGACGTCTGCTGTTGCCGAGCAACTGATCGGACGTGTCTGGTCATCATAGGGCCGCGTCCGGTCACCTCTGCCAAGCTAGTTTTTTCGCAATCTTGTGTTCGGCTTGGTTTCCATCTTCATGCTTGGACTTTACTTGATATCTTGGGTCTTCTCTTGTGCTTCTAAGGCCTTGCTTGTGGTGTTGATTGTGGGATCATTATGTCGCCTTCGTCGAAGTCACGTTTGCACCCTATTGAACTACAAAACAATTACGTACAAATTCATTAATCTAATTTGGTTGTGTTGGTCATCAAACACCAAAATCCAAAGTAAATGAACCTATGGTTCATTTTCTTTATATATATATATATATATATATATATACATATATATATATATATATATATATATATATATATATATATATATATATACTACCCTGTAGCTGACTACAAAATAACTTATTCTATAGCCACTTTGAGTTACGATAATTACTATGTTAATTTACGAGATTACAGTAACTCTTTACTAAGTTGTTTACTATAACGTTGTGGTAAATATCCCAATATGTTATTAGTAACCCAACTATCATAAATATGTATTGACATTATCGTAAATTAGTATATAAAATTATTGTAAATAGAGGTGACTATAAAATAACTTATTTCGTAGCTGGCTGCTGAATATACTCTCCATATATATATATATATATATATATATATATATATATATATATATATATATATATATATATATATATATATATATATATATATATATGCAGTAAGTAATCTCTCCACAGTAAGTTTCACGTAAAAATTAAACAACTGAATCATCCGATGAATTCACAAGCGGAGCCGCCGGTACGCCCGGTACTCGTGTCCCCGGCCAGTGCAAAATTATTTGCGCGTCACATCTGGTCGTTTCTTCCTCTCCGTCTTCGTTCGTCGTCGACTCGTCGTCTTGGATCATCAGCGGACACCATCACACAGCAACGGCCATTTACCTTTGCCGGGACGACACCGCGATTAGGGCAAACAGTGGTTGAAAACTACGGGTCTACTACACCTCTCTGAACGACGACCCAGCCCGAGCACGAACAGGAGGTCAGGAGTAGGATCGATCGGGACGCCGGGACCGACGCCGGAGCAGTGGCCTAGCTATAGTCGTTCAAGCTGATCTCTCCCCACTACTGTACGTAGTAGTGTCCGCTTCCCAGAGGAAGAGACAAACCTTCTGCCACCACTCCATGAGTGTAAGCATGGAAAGGGATTGAGCGTCGACGTCGAGGTCGTCGTCGACCAGTAGCGGTAGCATAGCCCATGCATGATTGGCGCGCGGCATGGCGTAGGGCGGGCCTGTTCATGACATGAGATGACTGAACGCGCGCGCGCGAACGCCTTTATTAGAGTCTGGACCGGCCAAAGAGGAGTCGTGGATCCTGGCTCCATGGCTCGATGCAGATCGCTATATATGTGTGCTATAATAAGTGAGCGGAAAAACATGTTCTCCTCGAATATTTCGTGCATGCATGCGAGAACAAAAATTTCTATTATGAGTAGCAGAGAACTTGGCCAAAGATGACACATATTTCTATTATGTATATGCACAAGTTGAGAGATGAAGTTTCCTACTAGCTAGCTATATTTGTCACACGCAATATTTAAATTTGTGTTTTTTCTAATATAAAATAAAAAGAAGAAGAAGAAGAAGAAGAAGGAGAATCATTTGTGCAAGGTATATACCACTAGGTACCTAAAAAATATGTATCATGCTCAACTCACATTTTAAATTGAATCTATAATTGTGAGAAAAGCTGCTATCATGCTCCAATTTACCATTTTACCAACATTCATGTACAAGCATATCTGGTGACTGAAAAGCCTGAAACGCCTGAGAGAAAGTTGAAAGGCACCCAACCATGGCATGCACTTTCCCTATTTAACTGAACCACGCATACTGGGCTGCCCAGCAGTCCTGAGAATTGCCACCTTCTTCGTTATGCTA